>NC_083349.1:95439268-95781351 GCF_030254825.1 Meriones unguiculatus | reverse complement strand
TCCAGCATCCGGGTCAGCTGGTAGCACTGTTGTGAACCCAAGCCACCAAGCATGAAGATGGAGGTAGGACTGGGTTCTCCAGTGGAGTTGAGCTGCTTGTTCTGTTAAGGTCACCAACTACCCACACTGAGGTTCTCTGGGCCTGAAGCACCAGAAGACTGGCAAAAAGAAACAGGAAGAAAGGAAGGAAGGAAGGAAGGAAGGAAGGAAGGAAGGAAGGAAGGAAGGAAGGAAGGAAGGAAGGGGAGGGAGGGGAGGGAGGGGGAAGAGGGAAAGGGGAGGAAGGAGAGAGGGAGGGAAGGAAGGAGACAGGAAGGAAGGAAGAAAAAGGAAGGAAAGAAAGAAAAGAAAAAAGTGAAAATATCTGCCACCAAGCCTGACAACCCAATTCATTCCAAGGTCACATGGTAGAAGTAACTCACTCGAGCAAGTTGTCATTTGTTCTCCACCCTGTGAAACACACACACACACCACTAATACACAAATAATTAATTTTAAAGGCCAGAAACTGTCCCTACCATATAGCTGCCTTCCTGAGACAAATAGGTAACAGAACTGTCAGAATCTAAACAGTCAAAGAGGGCCAGTGTTGCTGTGGGCCTCATGAGTTCTGGGGGCCTGGAAGCTCACCTTGAGGAACCCTGCCTTGGCATAGGCACTTTATTTGTTATAACTCATCATGTCTATAACCAACTGGAAAGAGACAGAAATGAAATATGCTTAGTAACCAGGAGTCCTGCAGCAGGCGCATGAGGCTTGGCCCATGTCTTCTGCGATGGCCACGAGATAGGAGCCTGACTCCACTACTCTCAGCCGCCACAACCAAGGTCACCAGCACTCAAGAGTGAGCAGTCATAAAGGTCCAGAGTGAACAGGGATGGCTTCAAAGGACACAGCATACTCCCCACCTGACCTCACGTGGCTAGAGTACCTAGAATACCACCAAGCTTGCCTAGGCCACCTCAGCTACCCATTAACTTTGGCCTTGGTGGTCTGAGGACCAGTTTTCCACAGTGCTCCATGAAAAGTCCTGAGGAAGGGAACTGCAGGTACCTGGATATGTACAAAGTTAGAAAACCATTTCCCAAGGACCACTTGAAGGAAGAGATGGTGCAGCCATCAAGCATAAACAAAGGCTCCTCTGTATGATTCTGCCTTAATTAGAATGACAACTCATTGAGAGCAATTTAATGTTGGTTCATGAAAGGTTAATGAGATTCATGCGTTGGAAGTGTTGAATACAACACAGCCTTAACCAGGAACACAAATCTAACCTTTATTCTCTTTAATTATTCGGTCAGAATAATTTCCTTGGAGCTGGTTTAGTCTCAAGACGGTTCTAATTAAACACCAGTGAACTTTGAAAGCAACATCAACTCATTCAGCTGCAACTCAATTTTCAAATTAATCAGCTGTGTAACCTGGAGGGTTGGTGGCCTGTGGGGAGGAGGGGTGGGGGAGAATGAGCTTAGAACCACTCTGGGTATGTCTGGCTTCAACATCCAGTGGCAAAAACCCCTTCCATAACCCTTGTTTGCACCATCCCAAGGAGAGCCAGCCTGAGCTGGGCCCTCAGGCTGCTCCCCCTGGCACAGCCAGAGGCCTGAAATGGCCCCTGGACCGGCATCCTCGCATCCTCGGCACTCCCTTCATTCAACACCTATCTGCTGCCTCCCCCAACTCACACACATTCCCCTCTGAGTTCAGACCTCACTTCCTCTTCCCCTCCCCCTTACCCTGTCCCCTTCTTCAGCCCTTTTTCCCCCTCTCCGCCCTCCCTCCCTCTTTCATCTCAAAGCCTGGTTAGCTGAATCCTGCTTTTTTTTTAAACATCTTTTCCCACTGATGGGAAGCAAGGCCACTATTTCCCATGATCTGGGGCAGCTTCAGCTGCATTCCATCAGAAGGTGACGTTTGCAGTGACCAGAGATTCCAATCTGGCAAGTACATGTTGGAAGGCCTGTGCTTTGGCCCAGGAGTAAAGACACTTGATCATGACAAATACCAGTGACCACAGAAAAGGTCGGAGCGAGGGGAGGCATGGTGTCCTGGGCAGGCTGTCCAGAACATGAGGAAAACGATGTTATCTAAGGAATGCCGCTGCTAGACACCCTGCATGGCCCTTGATGCCCATTAGTGTTTTGCAGCGGCTCCCTTGGAGATCCTGTCATGGACTGCAGCACAAGCAGCACGCAGTTTGAGGCCACCCCACCTTCCGAGCCACACAGAGGCCAGGATTCCAGGCACAAACCAATAAAAAATACAGTGACAGAAGCCAGCGGCAGAGAAGATTACAATCCATCCAGCCCTTTCTAACACAGGAGGAGCCTAATGGCACCTGAGTTCCCCAGAACACAAGCCCAAGGCTTCCTCCCCCCATCTGCCAGGTTCTCCCCACAAACGGTAGCCTGCTGTAAGCAAACTCCCACAGGAATCTGATGCATTACACCAGCGCTAGGAGCACCCCCAGCCAGGACTCCCATACAAGATGGGTTCTGACCATGTGTTCTCCAAATCCTGCAGTGGAAAACAACCCCAGAGATGATTTTCAAAGGCATTTCTTTCCATTAATCCCCAGGTTTGCTTATCTGAGGCAAGGCTGTCATCTGGTTCGCTTCTGATGCTCAAACATTTGCTAGGCCAGGAAAGCCGGAGAGATGCAAGGGTGGACCAATGAGCCTGATAGGAGATTCACCAGGGGAGAAGGACCACACCGTGGTCAGACTGGGTGGCCGATAGACTTGTGTGGCTGGTCTCTGTTACTTTGTGGGGTTTTTTTCTCATCCTTTATACCCGAGCTTCACCCCCTCTACTAGATAGGAGAGAAAGGATAGAGGAGAAAGAGAGAGGTAGAAATCCCTGAACCTAATTTCTTTCTTTTCTTCTTTGAACACAACCAACAAACTGCAGCCAACCCTGCCTCTCAGGGCCCCTAGCATTTGTATACCCTCTGACCACCAACCACCAACCCTGCCTCTCAGGGCCCCTAGCATTTGTATACCCTCTGAAAAGTTCCCAGAATTCCAAATGTCGCACAACTGCACATACTTTTTTGCATCTGGCCAAACCACACCTCTGCTAGAACACAAGGCAAATCATAGTCAGCTGCTGTGGTCAGTCCAAAGCAGGCCCATATCCCCACACCTGGGATTAAAACGAAAACACATTCTTATAATATTTCTGTGTTTTTAAAGAAACCAAAATTCCGGAATTTTTACCACAGACTTGTCTGTCTTTCGTTAAGTAGAACAGCAGCAGGAACCCCTCAAGCCAGGTTCCTGAGCAGCTAAGCTGTAGGAAGGATAATAGAAGCTGAGGATTCAGAATTATTTCCTTCACTGTGTCAAGCAAAATAAGCCAGTCTCAGGAAGACAGATTTAAAATTCTATACATCTGGATATTTATATGCATGTATTTGTAGGTTATGCAAACCAGAATGGGATTCATAGGAGAGGAAGAAGGAGCTTAAGAGAGGTGAGAAACAAGGTAATGAAGGATCTGTAATGAAAAAGCAGGGGAGGGCTGAAGAGACGGCCTCAGCAGCCAAGAGCCCCGGCTGCTTTTGCAGTGGAGCTGGATTCAATTCCCTGCATGCACACAGAAATCTGTAGCTACAGCTCTAGAGGATCTGAGGCCGTCTTCCGGCCTTCTCCAGCATGCAGTGCACATACATACATGCATGCAAACACTCATATATGAAAAGTAATAGATTTAAAAAAGAAAGCAAAAGAGGGAGCTAACTAGAGGCAAAGAACCAGCTAAGTAGAAGGGGAAAGGAAGAGATGAGAAGGGCAATGTTCAGTCCCGGACTGTCATCCGGCTTGTTAAACAATCTGGACTACCCATCCAGGGATGGTATGACCCACAGTGGGCTGGACCCTCCCACATCAATCATTAATCAAGAAATGTCCCACAGGCCAATCTGATGAAGGCCTTTTTTGTTTCCTTCGATTGAGGGGAAAAAATTAAAATGACTCTAATTTATAAAATTAAAAAAAAATGCCAGGTGTGGTGTCAAACCCCTGTAATCCCAGCACTCAGAGAGTCAGAAGCAGGCAGATCTCTATGAATTTGAGGCCAGACTGATTCTACAAAGTGAGTCCAGGACAGCCAAGGCTACACAGAGAAACCCTGTCTCAAAAACAAAAGCAAAATAAAAAAAAAAAACAAGCCAGCAAAAAACAAACAAACAAACAACAAAAAAGGCACACCATGAGACTAAAAAATTTTATATGTATTGATAAAATGGGGTACAGTGCAAAGCACTCTTTAGGCTAAAAGTGAGAACTGTAAGATACAGTAGCACTTAGGAAAATACTGAACATACAAGTCAAACCCATCCACACATATGCACAGTAAACACCCAACGGTAAACCAAGAAAAACAAGAGTGGGAAAAATACCAGGTCAGTATGGAGACCGTTCTCTGATGGCAAGTAAAAAAAAAAAAAAGGTGCAAACCTTGGCTTCAATTGAACATCAGCAGGAATAATGACACAGATGGCTATTAGACAGTGAGAAGGAAATCACAATAAAGTCTTTGCATGTTCACTGCCACAAAGGATGTACATTGTCAACGATGTAGCAGAGTGACAGCACGGAAAAGCACTTAATTTTTTTTCTTTTTTAATGTCTATATGGGTTTGTGCACATGAGCACAGTGCCTGCAGAGGCCAGAAGAGGGCATTCAGTCACCTGGAACTGGAGTTACAGGTGCTGGTGAGCCACCTGATGTACATGCTGGGATATCCTTTGCATGAGCAGTAAACACTCTTAACTACTGAGCCATCTCTCCAGCGTTAGAAAGACAACTCCTTTCTCTTTTCTTAATAAAATTTTTTATTTATTATAATGTATTCACTTTGTATCTCAGCTGTAGCCACACCCTCATCCCCTCCCAATCCTACTCTCCCTCCCTCCCTCATCTCCTCCCATGCCCCTTCCCCAGTCCACTGATAGGTGAGGTCCTCCTCCCCTTCCATCTGACCCTAGCCTATCAGGTCTCATTAGGACTGTCTTTCATAGTCTTCCTCTGTGGACGGGTAAGGCTGCTCCCCCCTCAGGGAGAGATGATCAAAGAGCCAGCCACTGAGTTCATGTCAGAGACAGCTTTTGTTCCCCTTACTAAGAGGCCCATTTGGAAACTGATCTGCCACACCTCTGTGCAGGGGGTCTAGGTTATCTCCATGCATGGTCCTTCTTTGGAGTATCAGTCTCAGAAAAGACCCCTAGGCCTAGATTTTCTGGTTCTGTTGCTCTCCTTGTAGAACTCTAGACCCTTCCAGGTCTTTCTATCTCCACCTTCTTTCATAAGATTCCCTGCACTCTGCCCAAAGATTGGCTATGAGTCTCAGCATATGTTTTGATACACTGCTGAGTAGAGACTTCCAGAGGCCCTCTGTGGTAGGCTCCTGTCTTCTTTCTTATTTTCACCTTCTTCTGATGTCTATCCCATTTGCCTTTCTGAATGAAGACTGAGCATCTTACCCAGGGTCCTCCTTCTTGCTTAGCTTCTTTAGTTGCACAGATTTTAGTACGTTTATCCTATATTATATGTCTAATATCCACTTATAAGTGAGTGCATACTATGTGTGTCTTTCTAATTCTGGGATACCTCACTCAGGATGATCTTTTCTAGATCCCACCATTTGCCTGCAAATTTCATGATTTCCTTGTTTTTAATTGCTGAATAGTGTTCCATTGGAAAGACAACTTTTAAAGAACTGATTGTGTGTGTGTGTGTGTGTGTGTGTGTGTGTGTGTGTATTTTATATGTATGAGTACTTTGCCTGAGTGCTATGAGTGCGCACACACATGCATGTCTGTGGAGGCCAGAAGAGGGCATCGGATCCCCTGGAGCTGTAATTAGAGATTATTTGTGAGCTGCCATGTATGGCTTGGGAACCAAACCTGTGTTCCCTGGAAAAGCAGTGAGCATTTTTAATGCCGAACCTTCTCTCCAGCCCCTGAAAGATCACTTTTTATAACTGCCTTAATAGAGAACAATTCAGTCAAATTTCAAGTGACCATCTGGTGCGTGAGCAGCGGAGCACAGGGCTAGAGCAGCTCAAACACCCCGCAGACCACGTATAACCACAGAGGGGAACAGATATCTTCTTGGGGAACAAATCTGTCCAATAGCGGTGCAAGGCAATGTCAGCTTCATATCACCAATAACAGAACAACTGTGGCCTAACAGATAAGATGACCATGGAAGGGTGGTCCACAAACAAGTTTCCCGGACTTCCCGGTAACTCAGCGTCAGGAAGGGCACTGCAGATCTGGTTTGGATGAAAGGAGACTAAAGGGGCCTATGTAAATTACACGTTATTACACTCTCACTGGATCCTGGGTGTAAAACAAAGAATTCTCATCAATGCAGGTGTTGTGCAATGCCGTCCTCCCGGCATGGCAAGGCTGTTGTCCTGCCGCTGCTGAGTTTACTGGCCTTCTTTACAGAGCATAGGGGAGGGGTTACCTATGGGCTGTGAGTTGGGAGCGCTCCTTTCTCAAAAATGCAGCCTCTGTGAAGCCTTTACCAAGCAGAGTTGAGAGCTTGCCCACAGCTGCACAGATGGAACCTCTCGCCAGCCTCACCAGGCTTAAGCACTCTGGCCCCGCCCCTAGGCTGTGTGCAATGAATTTGCATTTACCAGGGGTAGGGAGTGGCTGGGTAGTCAAGGGCTAAGTCTCGACACCCTCCTCACCCTTCCACGGACAGTCAACAAGCCCGGCTTCGAGAATCCCTTTGTAAGCAGGAGCAAGCCAACGCCGCCGAGATAGTGGTTGATTGGCATAGAGGGTCGTCACGAACGGCACACCGTCCTGGGCTCCCAAGAGTTAGACCTGTTAATGTTCAATCCTGCAAGGAAGGGCACTCGTGAAGTCCTGCCCCTCCTTGTGATTTATGGGCAGGCAACAGTTGCCAGAAGAGCAGCCACCAGACGTCCCCTCCCTGGGGACATATTGGCAGTTTAATATAAGGAAATACAAGGGAATTCCGTCCTGGATGGACTGACTCATGAGTCATTCGGGACACTTGGTTAGGTCTGGCTGAGGGCAACATTAATTTCATGCCCCAGAAGACAGAAAAGGACTAAAATTACTGGGAACTAGGCATGAGAGAAGCAGTTTTGATGCCCAGATTCTTGGGCCAAATAGCGCTGTGTTCACAGGAGTTAAGAAAGAGTTGGGTTTGGAACTGCAGACGTAACTCGGTCAGTAAAACACTAGCCTTGCAAGCACAAAGACCTGAGTCAGAAAGCCAGGCATGATGGCATGAGATTGTAACCCTAGCACCGGGGGCGTGGGAGCAGCGGGGCTTCTGTGGCTTTCTGGCCCACCAGCCTATCCAACTCAGCAGGTTCTGAAGCTGGGACAGGAAAAAAAAAGTGGGTACCACCTGAGCAAGTGACAACTGAGGCCATCCTCAGACACACACACAAATGTGCACACACACACACACACACACACACACACACACACACACACACACACGAGCATGTGTGTGTACTCCCGAAAGGAGGTTGAATCAGCAGAGGACTGCTTTGCTGAGCCTCGTGGTGGAATACTGTCTTTACAAGGTATAACTGTCTCGGGAAGGTTTGGATGGTTGAGGCTGGCCTGTAAGTCAGGTTCATGAGATGTGAAAATGATCTGATCAGGAGGGCATGGGAAACAGAAAAGGCAGACAAGGGGCCCTGTCTGAGTCACTTGAAAGCAATGTGTAAAGATTGGAGGGGGGTGTGGGTCTCTAAGGAGAAAACCCAGCAGAAGCCAAATCCAGTGTTTATGAGCCTCTGGGAGGCCTAAAAGGCTGGGCAAAGGTTCAAGAAGCATAAATGGCGCAGCGGTGCAGAGAAAACAGACTAAATCCGCACCCACCTGCTGAATCACCGCCGAACTGCTCTGCTGCCCACTCAGGGACAGCCCGACACTTCCTGGGGCACACGCCCATCGGACCCTTCTTGTCTTTGGTAGTCTCTGAACACCGTGACTGGGGAACTCATGACTGGATCCATCTGCTGTGTGACTGACGCTCCACCAGAGGGGGGTCGAGTCATGTTTACTTTGGTTGACAAAATTTGGAGTCAGCAGGCCAAAAACTTTTTTTTTTTTTGTCTCTAGGTGTCTTCGACCTCCATCCAAATTTTCTTGTGCTGCACCCCCCAGGTTTTGTTTTGCTGTAGGGTCACCTTTCCAGAGCACCATCTTTTCTGAGATGGAAATGGCCAGCTGGGGCTTTTCCGTGGCAATGCTGGGCTGGGCGAGCCCGAGAGCCTCCTGAGTGGCAGATGTGAGCATCACACGCCAGGCCACGTCCACGGAGCCATGGCGTGAAGAAGGAGGATGGCGTACATGGTAGTGTGCAGGAGGTAGAGTGGTGCACAGCGTGGGAATCGTAGCTGCCCCACAGCTGTGGGGGCCCACACAGTACACAGCCGAGGTTCTATTGCTGTGGGGAGACACCGTGACCAAGGCAACTCTTCCGAAAGAAAGCCTTGGTGGCTTACTTACCATTTCAGAGGCTTAGTTCATGCTCATCATGTGGGGGGAGGGAGGGCACCTGCAGACACGGTGCTGGAGAAGTAGTTGAGAGTTCAGCATCTAGATCCGAAGACAGCAGGAAGAGAAAGCCACTGAGCTTGGCTTGGGCTCTTGAAACCCCAAAAGCCCACTGCTTGTGACACACTTTCTCTATCAAGGCCACACCGACTAATCCTTTTAAACAGTGCCGTTCCCTGGTGACCGAGCACTCAAACCTATGCACCTATGGGGGCCATTCTCATTTAAACTACCACACTGCTCAAGCCCTGGTGTTAGCCCTGGTTCTGGGCATCCTGGCCGTGGGTGTGGTCTCAGTGAGCATAAAGTGCCCATGCTTCGGGGAGAGGGAGATGACTGGAGGTATCATTTTCATCACAGAAAGTCTTCCTGCCTTGGCAACATATGCCTGGATTGGCCATCAGATTGTCACCAACTTCTATAACCCCCTGACCGCCAGAAATGCCAAGTACAGTTTAGCCCTCCATACTTACTGGCTAGACAGCATCTGCTCTGGTCCTCCTGGGAGAGGAATGTTCCCTTGCTCTTGTCCTGGCTGTGCAATCAAAGCTTCTACCACAAGTCAAAAGGAGTATGCGTGAGCTCGGGAAAAGTAAGCGATCACGGCCTGCTAGTGCATCCCAGAACACTACACAAGGTTCTCTGGGAGTGTGGGGGAGATTGGGTAAGGAAGACAAAAATGGGGAGCAGATGCTTTTGGTACAGTAGTAAAAGCCAAGTTTTGAAAAATAGAAGAACGTCGGGTGTGGTGGGGAATGCCTTTAATCCAGACACTCAGGGAAGCAGAAGCAAGCAGATCTCTGTGAGTTCCAGGCCAGCCTGGTCTACAAAACAAGTCAGGGCTACACAGAGAAACCCTGTCAATAAATAAATAAAATAGACTAAGCTTGTCACAGGGGTGGTAAGTTAGGCCTAGAGAGTAAGCTGTGCACAAATTATACTTGGGCTGGAAACCACTCACTCATCCCAGTGCTCTCACACAAGGCAGTTGTGGTCAATGAAAAGTAGCAGCCAGCTATGCTCAGGCCCAGAGACGTCAGGTCCCAGAAGCCTGACCAGGTAGAGCAGATGAGCACAGCCATGCTCCCTAGTGACCTTAGGCCAGTCAGAGCAACGTGAGTCAGTCCTGGCCTCGCCAAAACTGTGGCACATGGCAGTCCAGGATGAGGCAGGAGAAGGACTTACAGAGAATAACTGGGCCTCGGAGGCCCAAGGTGGTGCCTGCCATCCATGCCATACTCAACACTGATCTTTTGAGGAAACAATCGATAGCACCTTGCTGACATGTTCCTTTGGGAGTCCCTTAGCTGATTCCTGAGATCAACCTGTACTTGAAATGGTGGGTAGTGGGCCTTCAGTGGTCCTGCTCCCCCTGAGCAAAAGGTTTCACTTGGTAGCTGGTATGATGCTAACCTTTCCACATTTACAGACTAGAAGAGCATCCGAAAGCACAGCTAGAGGCCTGAGGATGGGCAATCAGTCCGCACAATGCAAAGACCAGGCACAGCTGTGGGAATTTCATGATCGGGTAAGGCACAGCTGTCACACAGGTGGATGAGAAGAAACCATCCTCCAATATCCCTTGACTGTTAATGTTGAAACAACAGAGTCTGAACGAAGGTATCCTTCCTGTGTGGGTAGAAAATGATGCTCCTAGAAGTCATAAATTATTGAATGAAAATCCAGGGGCAGACCAGAGCTTTTGGTCAAGGTCCCCCAAACATTACAGTTTATTGCCATCGCCGTCGATGCCCACCAGAACTAGATGGTAAGAAACTGTTGTTGAATACAACAAACACTATAATTGCAGAACCTGGGGAAAGCAAGCTGGACGGAGCTAGAAGCTTCTGCCCTGCTGGCCACCTTTAGAAGATACCATGCAGGCGGCTGGAAGAGAATCAGCAACAGCAGCCCTTCCCAGCCGTGGGCCCTGAGTGCTATGCTACCAACATGCCGGGCAAGAAGTGCCTCTGGTGCAATGGTGGCATGGCTCTTAAAGGGGTAACCATCTGCTTTTCCAACTGTGTTTGAGGCCTGCTCCACAGGAAGAAAATCTCCTCTGATGCTATAAAGGCCCAGGGCTGGGGAGATCATAGACATTGAGGAAGCTACCACGGTTTATTTGGCTAAATGGACACAATTATGTTTAGGACACTGCCTTCTAAATGGGTTTGTGCCCCTAGACTGGTGCTCTGTTGGAGAACCCTGCTGTTTGAGGTCTCAGCCCACCATGTCTGGACATCTCCTCTGAAGCTCGGAGCAGAATGGAGGACTCCCTTTCTCAGCAGAGGCTTCCTTGTCTCTGCCCAACCTCATCCGCAGAGTGTCTCTAGCCACAGATGCCGCTAACCACATCTGGAGTATAATCTTTGACGTCATTTTCTGCTGACACTCTTTCCCCTATGGGCCACAGGATGACTAGGCACTGTGTTCATATGATAGGTCTGTGCTGCCAAATGCAAATAAAGCATATTGTGGGCACCGTTTAGATGGTGCCCTGCTGGTATAATGTTCTTGTGAAATGTATACAGTTTACCCTTGTTCATTCCAATGCTGGTTTCTCTACTATTAAAACCCACTATCTGGTTTTAATCTGGACATTGCATTGTGATGTTTATTCTAAGCATCACCTGTGTCAAGTTTGTGTAAACATGCCACCATTTGCTCTCTGTATTGTCAAAAAAACAACCAGCCAGTGCTGTGCAATGGAGAGAATAGGGTGGGACATCCTGATCCAGAGGGGAGGAGAGAGAAGCGAGTGGGAGGGAGATCAGCAGGACAGGACTTGGAACTACAAGGAGAGATAAATCGGACCTAAGATATGACTTAAAGCAAGTATAATGTTGGAAATTCTGAATGGGAGGAAACTATGCGGGCTTGGAGGTTTAGGATGGAGTAATCATTGCCCAGCATTGTGCTCTAGATTAATTAAGTAAATCGTAGTCTCTGTGTGGTGACTTGGGTATACAGCTGGTTTAGGAATAACCACTGTTTAACTAAAAGTTTAAATAATAAATGTTAATATTCTACAACAGTGCCCCAAATACCACCCCATCCTATATATATTCTCATTTCCCCTGAATAAAGTTGAGCAGTCTTGCTGAAGCTGGTCCCGAAAAGTTATTCCATCATACTCATGGGGCATCCCATCTTCACCCCTATTCCTCCATTCTGCTCCCTTTGTTCTCAGGGACTGGTGGCCAACAGTCCTGAGGGGGAGGGAGCACTACAGTTCTGTGTCAGCTTTGGTCAGAGAAGCTCCATTTTTCAGTGCTTCCTGGAAACACATAACTGGTCAAACTACTAAGTGGAAAAGAGTAAGAATTCTCTGTTCTAAACAGGACATCTATAACATACCCTCAGGGTCTCAAAGAATACCCAAGAGGGTGTAGACAGAATGTAAGATCCAGAGGAAAGGCAGAGTGCCGTGAGATGGGCGTGTCCTCTTGAACTCCCAGCAATTGTGATCCCTTCACCCTCAGGAAAACTGCACAAGATTGGTTGGGCACACTGAGTTTTCATCATGGAAGTGAGGCGGGGCTGGTGAGGCGCTGCCCCTCCCGAGGACTTATAAGCAGTTAAGGTTCCTGAGAGATTATTTTTTTAAACACTCATATTCCATTCCACATTGGGGGTTGAAGCTAGGGCTTTGTGCACTTTAAGTGTCTTAGTCAGGGTTTTATCGCTGTGAAGAGACACTGTGACCATGGCAGCTCTTATAAAGGAAAACATTTAATTGGGGCTGGCTTGCAGTTTCAGAGATTTATTGTCATGGTGGGGAGCATGGCCTCATGCAGGCAGATGCTGGAGATGGAACTGAGAGCTCTACATCTGTATCTGCAGGCAGCAGGAAGAGAAAGGCCACACTGGCTTAATTTGAGGATCTGAGACCTTAAAACCCCACCCCTGGTGACACACTTCCTCCATCAAGACCACACCTCTTAAGAGTACCAACTCCGAATGGGTCAATGGGGCTTTTTTTTTTTTTTTTTTTTTTTTAAGATAGGGTTTCTCTGGGTAGCTCTGGCTGTCTTGGAACTCTGTAGACCAGGCAGGCCTCAACTCGGAAATTTGCCTGACTCTGCCTCTCTGGGAAAGTGCTAGGATAAAGGCAGGTGCCACCACCTCCCAGCTATGGAGATAATTACCACCTCACAAGGAAAGTATGTTACCAGGTATCCTGGCTAGTTTTATGTTAACTTGACACAAGTTTGAGACACTTGGAAAGAGGGGTTCTTAGTTGAGAGAATAACTCCATAACGTCTGTCTGTGGGCAAGCCTCTGGTGTGTTTTCTAGATGTTAATACAGATGTGAGAGGGACTGGCAACCTGTGGGTAGTGCCATCCCTGGGCAGATGGTCCTGGGTGTGATAAGAAAGCAGGCTGAGCAAGCCATGAGAAGGTAACCCATAAGCAGGATTCCTTTACGGCCTCTGTATCAGCTTCTGTGTCCAGGTTCCTGTCCTAACTTCCCTGGAAAATGGACTGTAAACTTTAAGATAAAACAAACTCTTTCCTCCTTGAGTTTGACCATGCCTTATCACAGTAGAAACCATGGCAAAGACAGAAATTGGCACCAGGAGTGGGGCATTGCTGTAACAGACTTCTTTCAAAGATTTTTTTTATTATGTACACAGTATCCTGTCTGCATGTACACCTGCTGGCCAGAAGAGGGCACCAGATCTCATCTTAGATGGTTGTAAGCCACTATGGTTGCTGGGAATTGAACTCAGGTCCTGTGGAAGAACAGCCACTGCTCTTAACCTCTGAGCCACCTCTCCAGGTCTGCTCTAACAGACTTAATCCATTGTCTTAGGGAGGACTGAGGAAGAATTTTGGAACCCTGGGCTGGAAAAGCTGTGGGAGCTTACAAGTTAATGCTGAGGGCGACGTGGACAGTAGAGGGTTGGCTTGTGAATTTTCTATCAGGGCCAATGGCGTGCTACTTTGAATTAAAAACCACCATAATGAAAATTTTGCGTTGCTGGGACAATTGGTCAGCTGGGGCTGAAGAACCTGCTGTGATTAAAAGAGTAGCATCACTGAGGCAAAATCTAGGAAGTCTCCTCAGGGTCAATACATACAAGCTATATTCCAACAGCTGCCAGGGCTGTACCCTGTGCTGCCAGCCAAACTTGACAATCTGTAAGTTTCTGGGTGGTACTGGTTTTGAAGGCATGAAGGAGTTGTGGAGAGCAACTGAGGCTAAAAGAAGCTAGACATTGCTGATGAGGTGCAGCCTCAGTAGCAGGGGAAATGGCAGGATAGAAGGGTTCATGGAGAGAGGCTGAGGCTTGACAACACACTGCCAGTGTTAGTGCCTGAAGAGAACCCAGAAGAAACGATCGGCGACACTGAGCCCTGCTGCAGCGGAGAGCACAGTGTTTGGGGGATGGCAGTGCTGTGGGACCACCACCAACTGCTACAGCAGGTATGGAAGAGAGCCAGTGTGAGCCTTGGAAATAAGCTCTGTGTGCTTTGGCTAGCAGAGCCAGAGAAATGCAAGTGTCTAAGCCCTTTGGAGCCCAAAGGATTCTGAACGGATTCCAGACATTGGACAGAATTATCCACACTGTTGTACTTTGGTTTTGCCTTTATTTGGATGTTCATTGTGCCAAAGCAACCCACAGTAGAAACTTTGAAATTTTAGAGAAACTAGATATTTTAAAGAGAATAAATGTCATTCCGTTTTTCAAGACAAGGTTTCTCTGTAGCTCTGGCTGTCCTGGAACTCACTCCTCTGAAGAACAGGCTGGCCTTGAGCTCAGAGATCTGCCTACAAGAGACTAAATTGTTAAAGACTGTCAGAAGTTGAAATGCATTACATTGTTATACTAATATGAGATCTTGAGTAGGAACAGCAACCAAAGGCTATTGTTTAATAGTGCTGCTTTGGTGTGTCAAGTTCAGAGGTCAACTGTCCTGGCTGGTTTTATGTGGACTTGACACAAGCAGAGTATCTAAGAAGAGGGACTCTCAATTGAGAAAATGCCTCCGTGCAATTTGCCTGTGAGCATTTTCTTGATGGAAGATTGGCGTGGAAGGGTGTGGCTCACCCTTTGTTCTAGAGGAAGGCAAGCTGAACAATACCCAAGAAGTGAGGCCGTAAGCAGTTCTCCTCCTAGCTCTCTGTACCTGCCTCCAAATTCCTGCTTTCAATTCCTGTCCTGACTTCCCCAGGCGATGGACCTCAAGCTGTAAAAACAAACAAAAGCCAAAAACGCTTTTTTTCCCCAACTTGCTTTGGTCATGCTGTTTTATCACAGTAAAAGCCTTAATTAAGACAGAAATAACCCTGAGAAACCAAATAAGCTACATCCCCAAGCAGAGACATTTTCTTTGGTAGTGTAGCCATTCATTTACCCATGCTCTGGAATCTGGGTTTCGGTTTTGGTCTGTTGTTGGTACCCTCCTTAGCTACATCCTGGTCCACAGGTTAAGAGAGGGTGACACTGGTGCTGGCTTGGGCTTTTGATACTCAAAGCCCACCGCTCTGTGACACTTCTGCCACTTCTAACCTTTCTAATCCTTTCAAGTAGTGCTGCTCTCTGGTGACTAAGCATTCAACTACATGAGCCTATGGGGGCCATTCACATTCAAACCACCGCCCCAGGTTTGGCTCCCAACACCCAAACGGTGGCTCCCAACCACCCACACAGAATGCCAGTTCCAGATCTCGTCTTCTTTCTGACCGCCTCAGGTGCCAGGTACATATACACATACACACACCTGCAGGCCAAGCACTCATCCACGTAAGTCTAAACTTTTAAAAAGCCTGTGTACGGGTATATGTGCAGGCACCATGTACACACCTGGTGCCTGCAGGGCCAGAAAAGGGCGTCAGATCCCTGGGCACTGGAGCTGCAGATGGTGATAAGCTCTGTGTAAGAAATGAACCCAGGTCCTCCGGAAGGACTGACAAGTTCGTAATCGCCGAGCCCTGGAAGCTGGTTAAAACCCTGCTGTTGCAGGTTTTCTTTGAGGCAGGCAGGCCTCAAACGTAGCTCAGGTTGGTCTCAAACTTCTGATCCTGTCCTGTCCCAGCCTCTGACAGGACATCTCAGGAGTCTGAGAGGACAGGTGTGAGCTAATCCCACAATCATTCTCAAGAAGGCACTGTTTGCTCTGACAAGATACAAACCATCAGTGTATATACATTATACCTGCTGTCCGCCTGACAAAGAAGTGAAGTCTACCACTCAGGACAGATTTACGTGAACCATGCGTTTCACAGGTCCATTTCACTAAGGAGCATACAGGAGTCTTAGAAACTACATGGAAATCAATACTATGTCACTAGAATTCTATCACTTGACTATGAGAAACTGTCTTGTAAAGATCCTTTCTAGTGCCACTTCCCAGTGACTAAGCATTCAGATACATGAGTCTAAGGGGGTTATTCTTATTCAAATCACACCGGGTTTAGTTCCCACTGCCCACACGGTAGCTCACAATTATCTACACGAAACTCCAGTTCCAGGATATCCTCTTCTTTCTGACCTCCTTGGGCACCTTTCAGAACAGCTGGGGGGACGGAGAGATGGCTCAGTGGTTAAGAACACTTGTTTCGTTTTTTGATTTTTATTTGAGACAGGGTTTCTCTGTATAGCTTGGTTGTCCTGGACTCACTTTGTAGACCAGGGCTGCTCTTGAACTTAGAGATCTGCCTGCCTCGGCCTCCCAGAGTGCTCATTGCAGGATTATACCACCCTGGATCAGTGCTCAATTCCTAGAAGCTCACAACCCACTGGAACACTAATTCTAGGGATCTAACACTCTTCTGATCTCCATGAGCACCATGCACACATATAGTACACAGATACACATATAAGCAAAATACACATATAAAATAATATAAAAAGGAAAAAAAGATATGGTGGCCAATTAAAAAGAAGCCAAGGCTCAAGTCAGGACACCTCAGTGCTCTGTGATTGTTTTTATCTTTTTTTTTTTAAGATTTATTTATTATTTATACAGTATCCTGTCTGCATGTACACCTGCAGGCCATAATCGGGCACCAGATCTCCTGATAGATGGTTCTTAGTCACCACGTGGTTGCTGGGAATTGAACTCAAGCCATTTGGAAGAATAGCCAGTGCTCTCAGCCTATAAGCCATCTCTCTAGCTCAATAATTTTGTTTTGTTTTGTTTTGTTTGATTTTTGAGACAGGGTTTCTCTGTGTAGGCTTGGCTGTCCTAGACATATCACACTGTAGACCGGGCTATCCTTGAATTCAGAGATCCACCTGTCCCCAGCACTGGAATTAAAAGCATGTGCCACCACGCCCAGTCCCGTGATTGTTCTGAAAGACTGTTTAATTGAAAGGAACTTTCCAGTTCAGCACAGTGGCACATACCTTTAATCCCAGCACTCCCCAGGCAGAGGAGGGCAGACAGATCTCTGTGAGTCTGAGGCCAGTCTGGTCTACACAGTAAGTTCCAGGTCAGCCAATGAAACAGAGTAAGACACTGCCTCAAAATGATAAATCAATAAACAAACAAACAAATACACACATTTAAAACTAAAAATTTTTATTCATGTATTTACTCTTCAGTTAAATAAACCCTAACTTAAAGCTACAGCATGGTTCAAGGAGACTTTCTGGGACGTCTGTGTAAGGAGCAGCACTGACAGGTGCTCTTTCCCGTGACGGAACAAACACATGACATTCCACTAAAGATGTGGGCAAAGCAAATGCTGCTCAATAAATAGAGGCAGACTGCGAATTCCTATTAACATTTTACTGCATGGTGGAAAAGTCCCCAGGTGGCTAACTCAAATCCCTCATTCCACGTGCCTGACCTCTGGCTTTGGTCTTCCTCCCTCAGCCACACTACACCGAGAAGGGTTCCTGTGGTTCCTGCTTAGACACAGTCCCAGTCTCGGAGGCCCTGAGCGCTGACAGCCATCAATGAGCTCCTGAGCAACTTTCACCCAGAAGCTCCAGGGACAGCACGGGCACAAACATGGCCCAGGGTCATTTCCTTCAACAATAGCGTTAGCTGTAAAATGCACTCTGACATCTGACAGGCCACCTGCATCTTACAAACCAAATGCTGTATTCTTATCTTTTCCTTTGTTTAAAAAAAATATTAAGTAGACTAACCAAGTGGAAAAACAAAACAAATAATGAGAAATGAAAATTCACAGGATCTGTGCCACAAAGTACGTCAGCCCTCCTCCGGCTAAATCATTTGTTTTTGGGCTGTGAAGCCATGTAGAGGGCAATCAGGCAGTAGATGGTCCCTCCTAGCGTCAGAGCCATGGTGGTCCGGTACAGCATTTGGTCGGGAAGGCCCCGTTTCAGGTGGATGGGCACACCATCAGCCTTCTGGAAAGCAAGAATTGACAATGAGCTGGCTAGCAGGAAAAGATTTGACAAGAGACTGGAGAAGAAAATGTGTCTCTCGTGAAAACTCCCCATAAACACAGTATAGCGGGAGCCCGTGATGCACAGAATGGCAAACACCAGCATACTTCTTAAAGACAGGAGTTCAAGACTTAGTCTGGAGTCATTCTCTACAACCGAGTCTGAGGCCACAACATGAGCCAAGTCCCTGTTTCCTAAGGCCTTCACATACTATGACTCTGCCAAGAGCAGAGCCCTGAGAAACTTTTTAAAAGTCAAGACTATGAGCCCCTAAACAAAGCACAGGCAAAGGACTGCCTGAGCTCACCTGCGTTTACACTGGCTCCTGATCCTGGGGAGCACAGTCACATGAGCCAGTTAATACATGCCAGTCCATTCCTAACCAGCTGCCTTCCTTCCGTCAGCTGGCTAAAGCTCTCACACATAAATTTCTAGAGCAGTTAATTCATACCGTGGCATTTAATTCATATTCAGACTCCAATAGCCTCTTAAATCTTACATCAGATTTAAAAGACTTACATTGAGCAACATGTGCTCTATAGCCAGGACGGGCCTGACCCTGGACATCATCGTGTGGGGAGGCAGCCCTGTCAGCTCTAATGGCTCTGCCACTCACCAGCAGAGCAAGAGCTGAGTGAGTCAGGTCACTCGGCTCTTGATTGTCTCTAAGCAGATTCATCATATGAAGCATCAATTCTGGCTTTTCTCTGTTGATGACATACCTAAGAGGGTTCCCCAACTTCCATTAACAGTGCAGTGAATTGTACTACCAAGCAAGACAAACAGAGAAGAAACCCGGCTGCCAAAAAGTCACTGCACAGGGCTGGCAAGAGGGCAGTTTCCACAAACACTGTAACACACACGCACGAGCACGCACACGCGCACACACACACATTTTTTTAAAGTCACTGCATATGTGACAAACATTAATAGGCACTGGCAGATTCAATGTCATTACATGTGGTCCTGTGTTCTCTCAGTGATTACGAGGACCCACACTGCATGAGCGATCTGAAAAAGTGTGCATGTGACATGGCAATGCGGTCATGAACCACCCTCCCTGTTATTCCCATCTACCTGTGAAAAGGCTCTATTAGGCAATGGATCAAACTAAAGTCAAGAGTTCTAGGTGAAGAAAAGGAGGCTGGGAGAAAACAGCATTAAAGTGAACTCAGTTTCAGAAGCTCCCACCCAGTACACACACTCATGCGGCTCAGTTCTCTGCTCTTGTCTTCACTCACCTGGAAGAATTTCTGCAGCTCTGGAACTTTGTTCTTCCCAGCATAATCATATGCTGTCACACTGGAGGTCAGTTTGGTCGGTGTGGCAAATATGATGGGCGGTGCTTCTGCAGAAACCGGCTTTAGCCCCTGCAGGAAAGCAAAAGGGAACAGCAAGCCATGAGTATGTCTGGGCAGCTGAGCTAGTTGCAGAGGCAGCACTCACTAGAAACAAGGTCTCTGTCACTTGCATTATGGGGCTTTTGGTGGTTCTCAACCCTCTGACAAAACACCCTTATCTGCTTTCCCAAAGCAAACTGTCAAGAACTCTACCAGCGAGATGGAAAGGTAAGAAGAGGCCAATGTGAGCTTCAAGAAGTACTGTGTCTAGGCCCTTGATGTCCCTCTCCTCAGCTGTCTGAACTGATATGCTAACACAGAGATAGCTAAGTCAGTACCGTGCGCACCCATGCTTGTAAAGAGGGGCTAGTGTGGAGGCACAGCTTGTAATCTCAACAGTGGAAGGCGGACTGGAAGCAGGACATCCCTGGATTCAGCTAGCCTAACGAAGAAACCCAGGGCCCAGGGAGAGACTCTGCCAATGAATACCTAAAGTGGATGGCTCCTGAGATCTAGGTTGGCCACACGCACAGAACCCTGGTGCAAAACACTAGACACATTAGCCAGGTGGTGGTGGCACATGCCTTTAATCCCAGCACTGAGAAGACTGAGGCAGGCAGATCTCTGAGTTCAAGGACAGCCTAGTCTACAGAAGAGGTTCCTGGACAGCCAAGACTACACAGAGAGCCTATCTCAAGCCAAAAAGACTACACATTACATGATTCAGTTAAGAGCAGTGCAGAATACAGAACTCCAACAAAAAAAGTACATTACTGGCTGTTTAGAGCAGGAGTGGGAGGGGCTGCTAGCTGAGACAGCATTCTTTTTAAAGTTATGCAATTGTCCTAAAATTAACCATGGGGGCTGGAAAGAAGGCTCAGTCATTAAGAGCATGTACTGCTTTTGCAGAGGACACAAGTTCAGTTCCCAGCACCCATGTGGTGCCACTCACAACCACCTGAAACTCTACCTCCAGGGGACCTTATATCTCTCAACTCTACAGGCACCCTAACACAGGTGTACACACCCACACATGGGGCTAACAGTGTTAAAAACAAAAAAATAAATCTTTTTGTTTTTTTTAAGAGTGGCTCAAAATTTAAACTGGCCTTTCTATACAGGGTCTTACTATTACTTTGTAGCCTCCATTGACCAGGAGCTCCTATGTAGACCAGGTCAGCCTTGAACTCAATGAGATCCACCAGCCTCTGCCTGAGTGCTGGGATTAAAAGCTGCCTTGCTGTTTTCAAAGAACCTACGGGCAAGTTGAGGATATAGCTCATAGCAAAGTCCCTGCATAGCATGAGCAGCCCCAGCACCACAAAAACAACAAACCAAAAATCAGAGGGAACTGTTTTGTTTTTTATCTGAAGGCACAAAGCTGCAAAGTAACATATACAAAGGGATCTCTATAATACTGTATACTAAAGTTGAAGAGTTATAAGCCAGTAAAATTATCCCTTTAAATTCTAACTGGAAAAAATAAAATTTTAGATTTGAAAGGAACTTCAAGCCTAGACTCTACAGTCATTAGTCCTTACTTTTCAAAGAAATTTGTAGCTGATAAGACCTAACCTAGATATAGATATTTAAGATATACATATATCACTAATGTTGTCCCCATCAGCCGTGCATGAGGATTACTGGATCAGTGCTCTACCACTGAGCTGTATCTTCAGGCTTTACTCTGTGTTTGTTTTCTCAAGACAAGAGTTCCCCTGTGTAGCCCTGGCTGTCCTGGACTCTGATTTGTAGACCAGGCGGGCCTCAAACTCAGAGATCTGCTGCCTCTGCCTCCCTGAGTACTGAGATCAAAGGTGTGTCCTACTGGGCCCAGCCAGGCTTTACTTTTTAACACTGATTCTGTAATTACTCCCTACCTCTATAACAGTTTAGACACTTAAATTCTTCCTGTTTAATTGCTAAAAAACAGGGAAGAAATGTGTCATGGAGATTGAAGATAAGAACACAAGAATGCTAAACAATATCTCTACCAGGACACTGCAACTTATAAATGTTCCAAATTCTATGTTTTGTTTCTTTGTTGTTTTCAAGACAGAGTTTCTCTATGTAGCCCTGGCTGTCCTGGAGGGTGCTCTGTAGACCAGGCTGGCTCAAAGATCTACCTGCTCTGCTGGGATTACAGGCGTTTGTCACCACTGCCAGGCTATGTTTGCTTTTTTAAGATAGGGTCTCATGAAGCTCAGGCTGGTCTAGAACTTAATCTGTAGCCATGGATAAACTTGAACTCCTGATTCTCCTGCTTCTACCTCCCATGCTGGGATTATTCAACTGTGCCAGGACACTGGGCTCAACTACTAAAGAAACAATATGGTTAAGTACCTTGTGAGCAGTAGTGGGATTGGCAGTGCTGGTGTACTGTTTTGTCTGGCTCAATTAAAAAAAAAAAAAGGATTTATTTTAAAAGCATGTGTATTTTATGTGTGTATGGAAGAAGGGGTGGAACATCTGTGTACATGTGAATGCAGGTGTCTGAGGAGCCCAGAGGAGAGCATCATATTCTCTGAAGTTGGAGTTACAGGTAGTTGTAAGCCAATGGACTAGACTATTGGCAACCAAACTTAGGTTCCCTGAGAAAGCAGTAGTGGTAATTAATAGAACAGCCATCTCTAGCTGAAATGTTTAAAGACAAAAGCAAACCTGATTTTCTTCCTAAAGCTGATTGGCTCAGCATTTTTGTCTACCTTTTAGGTCTAAGGAAGAGGGTGGAGACAGAAAATTATCTCATTTTTAAAAAATGTTTCTAGCGGAGGCTGGAGAGAAGGCTGGAGCACTTGTTGCCCTTGCTGAGGACTCATATGGTAGCTCACAGAACCATCCTTAGGTCTAGATCCAGGGATCCAATCCCTTCTTCTGACTTCTGTGGACACTAGAGACGCAGGTAGTGCACATATATGGATGCAGGTAAACCACTTAACACATAAAATAGTACTTAAATGTTAGAAACCTATCAAACCTCTGGTTTATGACTGGAAACCAGATTAAATCTTCAGTGACTCAATGCCTACAATTAATTCACGATCAATCCTATCAGGAGCTCCCAGTCTCCATGGGGAGCTCTGCCACCCTCGCATTTCTACGTCATCTTGGATACTCGCTCCTGATCCCCAGCCTGCCACTCATCAGTCAGATGGCACATTCCACAACTTTCTGGGTCAATCTTCTATTCATTTCTTACACAATTTGGTTATTTTACCATAGGCCCCTCATGATTCCCCTCCACAGCCAAAGTTACTGACCCAATGACCCTCGTCCATCTCTCTTCTCCCTCATTTCCCCATACCTGTACTAACATTCTAATATCAAGACTAGAATTGCCAGGACAAATAGTAAAGTATATTCCCTTTCTAAGAAACTACCTGTGCTAGCTACTTTTATGCCAACTGTACACAAGCTAGAGTCATCAGTGGGATTCTCAATTAAGAAAATGACACCCCCCCCACACACACACACTGGCCTGTGTGTAGGGCCTCTCCTGGGTTGGTGGTTCTCGGTGCTATAAGAAAGCAGGCTGAGCAAGGCAAGAGTAGTGTTCCTCTAGGGCCTCTGCTTCAGTTCCTACTCTGATTCACTCAGCAATTGAGTGTAACTGGAGAGCTGGAAGACAAACCCTTTCCTCTCCAAGTTGCTTTTGGTCATGATCTTTCTCACAGCAAGAAACACCTTAAGACACTACCAAATTGCAATCCAAAGTGGCCGCACCATTTTTAAATTCACTCCAACATTGTAGCAGGCTTCTGATTTCTCCGTTATCTTCATTTCTACAAGCTAAAGTCTGTCTTTCTGGTTATAGGCATTCTGGCAGACATGAAGAGGTATTTCATTGCAGTCTTCTTTTGCTTTTCCCTATTGACTAATAAAGTCAAGTACATTTTCATGTGCCTCAATTTATTTGTGGCACACATCACAAAATACGAATGCTTTTTAATCAGCCACTATAAAGTATTCTCTGAACAATTACAACTCTCTCTGCTTTTGTTACAGAAGTAGCATTCCCATATTTGGTTATTTAATGCACGCTACTTATTCACTTTATGTAATGCTGAATATTACAAATATTTTCATTTTACAGTGCACCGTGTCCAAGAAAACAAAATGCTAATTATAAGAATCAGAGCACAGAGTCGGGGAGAGAGTTTGTGTGTGTAGGGGGTGTGGGTGTCCCTACAAATATGCTACAGCAGGCAGAGGAGTGATCCTCATGAAGCAAGAAGGGAATCCAGTTCTGGTATTGGTTCAGACTTCTGGAGTCTGACCTAAACACTTTATTTTTGACATATTTAAACACAGTACAACTTCAGTAAAGTTTTCTCTTGACAATTATCATAACAAAGCTTAAGGCATGAATATATTGAAACTCCTTTCCAAAGTACATGTGTTTAGCAAAGTATGACCTCTCCCATAGTACTGAGCTCTACTGACTGAGAGACAGTGCTCAGAAGTCTGAGATAAATACAACATCCTGGGGAATCTAGGGGTGAAGCCTGGGCCTTCAAAAGATCACCAGGTTACTAAATACATCCAGTCCCAGCTTTCCAGGTGGAAATGGGTGTAAACGCCTTCTGTCAAAGACAAAAGTGCGTCAGCTTAACATTGCTGTTTTCTCTAGTGCTGTCTGTGGGCACAAGCCCCTGCAGGAGCTGCCACGGTGACTCTGAATCTACAATTCATATAGTGCCCATGCAAAACTGCTTCTTTCAACATAGCCTGGGAATCTTTAGATGAACTGAAGCATAGCTCTGTGCTAAAGCACTTGTCTAGCATATACAAACTCTTCAGCTCAATCTCCACAACCATAAGAATAAAAGCTTTAAGCAACTTAGAAATTCTAACACTAGAGTGAAATCTAATTCAAGGGAAGCCAAAAAAAATCTGAAAGCCCTGTCTATATTAAGGGTGTCTTTATATAATCCCTGCTCTGCATGTCAATTTTATCTCAATGACACTTAGTCAAATTTTTACTTTCTTCTTCTAAGCGACACGCTTAGGTTATGCTTGAGCAGTGGTGCAGCAGCTGAGAGCACTGGCTGCTCTCTGGAGAGAACCCAGGTTTAATTCCCAGCACCCACACAGTGGCTCAAGCTGTCTGTGACTCCAGTTCCAGGGGATTTGGAAACTCTTCTGTCCTCTGCAGGCCCTAGGCATGCACATGTGCACTTACATGCAGACAAAACATTCATAAACATAAAAAATAAAATAACCTCATTTCAAAAAGCACATCTACAATTATCACAAAAAACCCTGTGACATACACTCATACATGGAACAAGAAAGAACCTCAAAAGTACATAAAGTAAGCCTTACACAGGAGAATATATGTTGTGGGGTTTATAGGGGTTCAAAAATAGGCAAAACTGTTTATACTAATAAATGTCAAAATAAGAAGGCAGACAAGGATTTTTTAATAAAGAGCATGTGAGACCTTCCTAAAGGTGGTGTAAGTAATGATCTGCATACTAATAAAGGAGTGGGTTACGGGGCATATGCATGCTAAAACTTACCTATCCATAATACACTATCTCTACAAACTGAAAATACACTATAGAAGATACAATAGAAATAACTATTTCCCCACATTTTCTGTACAAGAAATCAATCAACATACTGGCAACTCATTACACTGAGTTTTCATGACACCACACAAGTTCCCCTTCTACTCCTGGATGGTTGAGTGAATTGTCCTCATTCCCCTTCACATTTCTGTAATGGTATCTTTCTCACTCTTTTTTTGTTTGTTTACGTAACTTTCTGAATGATTTCTCCATCACCAAGGGCCTACTACCAATCACAGGCTGATAACAGCCAGGTCTATTAAACATCATATTCATAAACTCAGTTGCTACCAGATGTGACATATCCTCAAAAGCTGAACATGTAAAAACTCATAAGACTTTTCCTCCTCGTCCTCCCATAAGAGCAAACTCTGCCCTTCTTGACCTACTTTATCCTGAATGCACATCTAATCTTGGATTGAAATCATACTTGTTAGGCAAGATATAGTGTCCCATAGGGGTAGAAAAGAGACAAAAACAGAGTATCTTTTACGGCCCATATGGGTCAATTACTATTCTAGTCAGGGTTTTCCAGCTTCGTGTTCCACCAAGCCTCTCACACTACTCTGAGGAATGATTCAGCTTCAGCTTCTGGAGAATATATAGGATTTATCCAGCACCAACCATCTGCCAGAAAAAGCTGCTCGTTTGACATATACCGCATTAACCCCAATTAAAGCCGCCCTGAATCTGAAAGGGCTCACAACAAAAAGTAACAGTCAAGGTCACTGCTAAGTTCAGTACTAACGTAGTATGAATGGAACTCTAAAATACCACATTTTCAAACAGTGGCTGGAGGCGGAAACGCCACTGGTAGTCTCTAAGTGGAACCTGAATAATGTCAGATCGCCCAATAGTCTCTGTCTGGCTATTTTATAATTAACGAAAGTGTAAACTTCCTTGGGTGTCACGTCCCATACTTTCCCGAGTATCGGAAGTCATCCAGGCCTGTGAGCAAGCGTCTCAACCCCGCCTTCCCCACTCTTCCATTCGGGAGGTGGGTGAAGCTGCTTTCTGGGCTAACAGGGGTGACAAGGGAAAGTCACAAAGGCCACCTCAACGAGGGAGAGCTGAAGTGCAATCCAGAAAAGCCAGTTTCGGAGCAACAGACTCCACGGGAAATCCATCTTAAGCAGCCACCTCAGGGGTCACCTTGACCCCCGAAGGGTGTCAGACCGAATTTCTGCGCCATGCAAACCTTGCTTTAGGGTGCCTTGCACACAGCCCCGGCGACGGCTGTAAGCCTGGGAGGTAGGGTACCAGGAGACACGAGCAAACCTCTCCCGGCTAGGACCCCGCGACTGCTTGCCTCGGGCCGCCTTTCTCCCGCCCACGGCGCGCGGCACAATCCGTACCTGCGGACTGTAGGCTTCCGAAGCCCAAGCGCCAGCCAATTTCTGCGTGAAGCCGCTAAACTTGTAGTACATGTTGGCTAAGCCCGGCTCCACACAACCGCTGCCGGTGCGACCGCCCTAGAGAAGGACCCGGCTTTCCCTTTGGCCCGCTTAAAGCTCAGCGGAAGGACCCTGATCCAGGATCAGGGCTGTCTAGACAGCGCCTGACTTAAAACATGCCTCTTAAGCCGCGTCGGGGAAACAAACCGCGTTCCCGAGACCTGGAAATGAACACCAGCTATAAAGAACACGGACAGAGGCTGTTTTGAGGCTCTCCGGAAACTCAGGCTTCTCTATGCCGCTCATTCAGATGCGGGCGTAGAGAAGACGCCTTGACAAATGCACAAGCGTCCTGCGGACCAAGCAAGCGGCTGAGACCGCACCAGGGTCCGCCAGGGAGCGTTCTGGGCGGGGCCCGGCACGAGGGCGGGGCCTGGTCCCATCCGGTCCTGGTGCTGGCCTATTTGAGGGTTATTTAGTGTCTGTAGCGGGGTCTTTAATGCCAAGGGTTATTAGGAATTTCACCTCAATTAATATAAGAGAAGCGTTTTGGAGCCGGCCGTGAGCGCAACGCCTGTAAGCGAAATTCTGTCTCAATGCCAAGAAAAGTGACAGGAAAGGAGAGAGAGAGGGAGAGATTGAGAAGAGAGAGGGAAGAGAAGAGAAGGGAGGGAGGGAGGAGAAGGAGGAAGGAAGAGAAGGGAGAGAGGGAAGAGAAAGAAGAGGGAAAGAAAAGGAGAAGGGAGAGAAGAGAGGAAGGGAAAAGGAGAAGGAAGGGAGGAGGGGAGGGAGAAAAGAGGAGGAGGGAGGGAAGGAGAGGGAGGGGAAGCGTCTCTGTAGGCCCTGTGCAGAGGGCACACAATTAACCTAAATTTAAGGCACCTGTGTGCACATTTCGCCGCTTTTCTTTTCTTTTTTTTTTTTTTTTCCTTTTCTTTTGGTTTTTCGAGACAGGGTTTCTCAGTATAGCCTTGACCGACCTAGACTTGCTTTGTAGACCAGGCTAGCCTTGAACTCACAAAGATCTGCTGGCTCTGCCTGCCCGAGTGCTGGGATTACAGGCGTGTGCCACTGAGTCCGGTTTAGTTTGTAGCTTTTGAGTGTGAGATTTTACTGCCTTCTGCATTTGTGAGGATTGGTTGCTCATGTCTTTCCTGGCCTCTGTTCTTGAGGTAAACACCTGCAGGGGCGGTGACTGGGAACGCTTGTGAAATCTCTACCTTCTGCTTGAATGATGCGCAGTTGCAGCTTTTTCTCACAGTAGTACTCAGTACAACGTATAGCAGGTTTAAGCTTCCACTGTGTGTCAAATACTATATAAAAGGAGTGTGCTGGTTTCTAACTCTCCAGGGTTGGAACAAGCTTTTAGTTCTATCATTTAACCAGAGGGTTTTGCACACACACTATAGTTTTATGTATGCTACATTTTAAATATAAGTTGTCTAATGGATAGATAATGCTAAGCTTAAAATACTATTTTCTATAAATGTTACGGAATCCTCACAACAACCCTGAATAGATCTATGACCATCTCTATTTTATAGCACAGGATAATGAGGACCAGAAAAATGAAGCAGCTTGCTACGGCCAGCAGTTAGTAGCAGATTTAATCATCAGGCTCAAGGTCCTGTCTTTTAAGGACTGCAGTGCAGAGAAATAGGGTTAAACCCATCCTGAGAAGAAAAGAACCAAGGCTGAGTGCTCTAGGGCCAGGACATGCACTGGCATCCTGTCTTTGTATTCAGCACCTCTAATAACCTTGACAGCAAAGGTTCCCGAAGCTTCTAATGATAAGCTAATCCAAAGTTACCTCCTGTCTAGGTTTTTCTGTTGCTGCAACAAAACACCATGACCAAAAAAGCAAGCTGGGAAGGGAAGGGTTTGTTTGGCTTACATGTCCATATTGCTGTTCATCACCAAGTCAGGACAGGAATTCAAACAGGAGGCAGCAGCTGATGCAGGGGCCATTGATGTGTGCTGCTTATTGGCCTGATTCACATGCTCAGCCTGCTTTCTTATAGAACCCAGGACCACCATCCCAGGGATGGCACCACCCACAGTGGGCTGGACCCTCCCCCTTCAGTCACTAGTTAAGAAAATGCCTTACAGCTGGATCTTATGGAGACATTTTCTCAATTGAAGTTCCCTCCTTTCAGATAACTAATTTGTGTGTCAACTTGACGTAAGACTAGCCAGCGCACTGCCTTTACAAAGCCATGGTATAATGTAAAAAACAAGCAAAAAAACTTTGCAGTTTTGGTTTCAGTTCTAGTTTCTCCACAGCTGAATGATTTTGAGCCTTATTATGACCCCTTTTGGAACCTCATCCACCTCTTTAGTGAAGGAATCGCCATCATTATCTTCTCTTCTTCATGGTCAGAGACTCAACCATTCAGGAAATTATAAAGCTTATACTAAGTTCATGACCTGGCCTTTTGTTCCTTTCCCTTTTCCACAGTACTTGGCTGCAGACGAGAAGCTTAATTAACACCGCTATATCTTGGTTATTCTAATTCAGTGGTTCTCAACCTTCCTAATGTGGCTGATTCTTTAATACAGTTCCTCACGTTGTTGTGAACCCCAGCCATAGAGTTATTTTCATTGCCACTCCATAACTACTTTTGCTACTGTTATGAATCAAAATATAAATATCTGATATGAGACACACCCCCCCCAGAGGTCTCAACTCACAGGTTGAGAACCACTGCTCTAATTCATTTTAAATTAATCAAATGCTGGAATTTATCCTATGGAAAAAATAATAAGCTTGCTAGCAAATACTAGGTGTTAGGAAAGGTTTTTTTTCCTGGGTTTATATGGAAAAAGAAAAGTGAATGGTTTGGGACAGCTCCCGTCTCCTCCTATCTTCTGGACGTATTTTGGAAGAAGTAGGAGAGAGCGTCCCCAGCTTGTAGCAGCATGAAGGTACGGCGGCTTCTCGAAGTATAAAGGTGCCTGTCAACACTGGTTGTCTTCTTAAAGCCCCTGCCTTCTGATTTTAGATCCTGCAAGACATAAATTAAGAATCCTGAAAATGTTACAACAGCCGGGCTGTTCAGCGGGAGATAAAATGTCAGCAGCAGAGTGTGGGCTGGGATGTCACATGGAGTGGCTGATCGTGGAAAGATTTTTGTCTCGTTTCCCAAATAAAATGCAGCACACCCTGACAGTACTAAGGCACATTCTCCTCATTCGTATCTGTGCATCCCACCCAACATCGGACATGTTCATTTTATTTTATTTTTTTAATCAGGGTGCCTTCAGGTTGTTCCCTGCATCTCATTCTGAGGGGAAGTGACCAGGACTCAGAAGGGGGAAAGCCAAATGCTGAGTGGAGTGTGTGAATGCAGACGCCAGTTGGAAGGCTGGCTGGCGAATCAGAAGGAAATGCTGCTTCTCCTTTTGTGAGGGCTGTGAGCTAAGGGCCTCTGGCAGGCCGCTCTATGAAAGCATTTAGGCCATGGATGGGAAGCCAATGTAATTTTTAAATTGAGTTATGCTCAACATAACAGATAGGAACTGGCTATGAAATAATTCTTAACTTTTAACTCTCTAGTTTTTCTAGAATTTGGCTCATTTTTCTTTTTTGATTGACACATGGTAGGTAAGGTGGAGCTAAAACACTTAGGCCCCTTAACAGTTGAGGTGATTGTGACTCCTCTTATGAAATTCTTCTAGTTTTCCTTGTTTCCACAGGGTTCATATATTACCTGCTTTGGTGTGTACTGTTAGAAGCAGAAATCCAAGGTTGTTCTGATAAGCATTTGTCTTAGGGATATTTACCATGAAGAAGTGATGTTCAGGGCAGAGACCCAAAGAAGCTCCACCGTTCCTTGCTTTATTGGTTATTTTGTAGCCAATGTGTGGGCTGAATGGCCTCCATCTGGGGTAGGACGCGGGGCTGGGCTGTGGCCATTCTGAGGCTTTGTCCCTGATGGGGAATGGGGTCGGCCAGCTGTGGTATCACAGTGACATAGTTTTCAAACTGTCACTTATGTCTACCATCCTTGGCAATAAATAAATAAACATGAACAGAGGTAGAGGGAATACATCTTCCCAAAGTCTGATATTTAAAACTGCTGCAAAAAAAAAAAAAAAAAAAAAAAAAAAAATCTGGCAAAGCTCTGGAAAGCCAAGCTGAGCGCTAAACTCACTTTATGATACTTATGGTGACATGCTGTGCAATTATTTGGCAATTTTCATGTGGAAGAAAACCCAGCTGTCATCTTTCATTACTTTTTTTGTCAAATAAACCCCTTAACTGGTGTGGGGATTTTTGTCTTCACAACCTAAAATCTAGGATTCTATTAATACTTAAAATAGTCCTTCACAGAAACCTGGCAGATCAGTAGCAGGGAGTGGAGGTTCCTAGTGGCACATTTCTAGCCCAAAGGACAGGAAAATGGCAGGCAGCTGGGATTACAGTTGCTGGGACAGCTTTATTGCAGTTTGGGATGAACATATTGACATCAACTGCATACTCTGACCTTCTCAGTGTTGAATGTCAATATGGCGCACAGAGCTGCTTCCACTTTGCCTGCCTGCCTCCCTTACAAGCAAGTCAAAAAGCGCATCCAGGGAGATTATGGATTTAACTCAAGTTTGACACATTGCATTTCATTTCACTGGTAAAGAAAGGCTGAGGTATGACTCATAATTTATTTTAAATCATTTTAAATACACTTAATTATGCACAGAAAAAAAGTTGAGCTCCAGAACAAGACTCATGCTACTTTACATTAAATCATCTATAAAAATACAGCATGGGTAATGTTCTGTCCATAGAACGGAAGGGAGCCAGTGGCCTTCCTTAGCTTGGAGATGACAGGTGCTCCTAATCCCTGAGCACCCTTGCTGTCTGCATCAGATATGTCTGCAGGATTGAAATATTTTACAATGTGCATGTATTACCTTTGTAAGTCCATATATACACATATAATACCACAAATTCCCCAAGAGGTGACCTGCTGTGGTGATATACACCTTGGAAGGCAGCATCTGGAAATAGAGGCAGTTGGATCACTGTGAGTTCCAGGCCAGCCAGGGCTACCTGGTGAAAAACAAAGAAATATCCAAAACAAAAAAAAAATATCCAAAAGGCATAAGAATTACCATTTAGGAAATGCTTCTGCTGTATCTATATTCCAAACTGTAGTTAATTTAAGGCATTCTTTAATCATCCTGAGCACCACTGAGTGACAGTTTCCAAGTGAAGAAGCACAGGGGAAATGGCTCGAGTAACATTCTGCCCTCTAGAGCTAACATAATATAGCATTGCTTTTTATAGACTGTTGAATAAATGAGTACATCAACAAACAAAAGCGAAGAAATGAACAAACACTACCTCCACACATCACAGTGAGAATGAACAACTGTCTGAGCAGTTACTTCTGTGAGTGTTCAACAGCCATGGATACTGGTGATTGAAAGGAAAGGAAATGAAGAAGCATGCGCTCTAAGCATAGTGACACATACCTGTAATAGCAGCACTTAGGAGGCAGACACAGGAGGATAAGGAGTTACAAGACCAGCCTTAGCTACATAGCAAATTTGAGACCAGCCTGGTCTACAGACATCTTATGTCAGAGCCAACAACCACAGAACAAAAACAAAAGAGACATCTGGGCCTGAGCTGAAGCTCAATAGTAGCATGCATGCTTGGCATACAGGAGGCCCTTGGTTTCACCCCTGTCTTTATCAAATAATAAATAACCAGCATACTCCTGGATCTCATTTGGATGATTGGCAGGCCATTTCTTCTGAGGCAGTTCTTGGGAGAACCCACCTGAACCTATCCATATGAAAACATGCAGTGCTCTATATCACTGCCAGTCTGCATGTCCCAATCATAGTAGATTCTGAATCTACCAGGTTTGTGTCCTTATAACTAGTTCATTAGCCCCACCCCCAAAAATAAAACTTCTAATACAACAGGCTAATAGAATTAAATATGACTGTATTGGCTGGAAAGCTTGAGGAAAATATATAAAGAAAAATATCCCTGGGGATCTAGCCTAGCTGGTGCTCACCACACAAGTGTAAGTACCTGAGTTTGAGCCTCGGAACCCACACACAGAAAAGCCAAGCATTGTGACGGATTCATATACCTAGCAGGGGAGAGGCAGAGACAAGCAGATCTCTGAGGCTCACTTGTGAGGGTGAGATTCAGTGAGAGACCCTGCCTCAAAAAAAGAAGTGCATGATGACCGAAGAATGACAGCTGAGGCTTGTCCTCAGGCCTGCCCCCGTGCACATGTGCACATGGACAAGTACACACACACACACACACACACACACACATACACACACACAGTAGGGGGCCAGGCCTGAATGGAAAGTAATGTTACAAAACAAAAACAAAAAACAAAACAGTAAAATTTGGTCTGTAGTCACTGCTATAAAACAAAAATGAGGGCTGAGAGATGGCTCAGAGGTTAAGAGCACTAGCTGCTCTTCCAAAGGTCCTGAGTTCAATTCCCAGCAACCACATGGTGGCTCACAACCATCTATAATGATACCTGGTTTTCCCCTTGCTGGCATGCAGGTATACACACAGACAGAACATTGTATACATAATAAATAAATCTTTAAAAAAAAATGAATTAGTCATGCTGTAAAGCATTGAGCTTGTTCATCTCCTGGTTTTGAGGATTTTCTTACATATTTACTAATTCTTATGTGTCTAGAGGGTACTTGCAGGAGTCAGTTTTCTCTTCTGCCATGTGTGATCTGAGGATTAAGCAAGGTCGTCAGGCTTGGCAACAGGTGCCTTTGCTCACTGAACCATCTTGCTGGCCCCAGAATGGGTGTTAGTATGAAGTTAGGGGAGTCACGAGGCCTGGAAGGGTGGTAAAGTGATGACCTGGAAATGCATGAAATCCTGGAGGCACAGTGACAGGTAACTACTAACCCAGAACTCAGAAGGGGAAGCAGGATCAGAAGCTCAAGGTTATAGCAAGTTGGCTTTGTATTTCTTTTTTTTTTTTTTAAAGATTTATTTATTTTATTACATATAATATTCTGCCTGCATGTATACCTTAAGGCCAGAAGAGGGCACCAGATCTTGTTATAGATGGTTGTGAGCCACCATGTGGTTGCTGGGAATTGAACTCAGGACCTCTGGAAGAGCAAGCCATGCTCTTAACCTCTGAGCCATCTCTCCAGCCCTGGCTTTGTATTTCAAGTATGGCCTTTTATTGAGCACCTGGCCAGCATAGCTTGTAGCCATTTCTGGGACTCCTGGAATGGAGGTAGCCATAGTCCATCATCCTGTCCAGGATTTGATTAAAGCTTGCTTGAAGTTTGACTCAGAATTGTAGTAATGGTCTTATTTTCGCCTGGTGGGATTAACAGTTGTTTGGGATTTTGTGTGCTGGAGGCTGGACTTGAATTCTAGTGAGCTGTATCTCTAATCATGGCAGCTTCCTTTCAATTTCCTGCCACATAGAAATCCAATGTGACAGTCCTAAAATAACTGTGTAAAGAGGATGGCAGGGAGACAGGCTGCACCTGGTCAGCTTGGAGTTGAGGGCCAGCTTGTCACTCGCCAGGTAGGTTACCTTGGAGAGCCCACCTCCCAGCTCTTCCTCCCAGGTGAGTCACCCGAGGTTAGCAGGTAGAGAAGGCCTGTCTGTTCTGTGCATTCTGGTTCAGTATGCCAAGTGCTTCCAAAATGGTGGACATAGGGAGGAATGGGCCTTGAGTCTGGTAAAGAAAGGCTATTAAAACTTGCAGTAAGGGTGCTGAAGTATAGCTCTCTCCACAGTTGATGGCTTCTGGAAGGGCTGTGGGTCAGGAGGGACTCTGTTTTCTTGAAGGGGCTGGCCACTGGGAGTTTGACCATGCTTCAGTGAGTACATGGGCAACACAATTGTACTTGGGTTTCTTCTTCTGCTGCTGCTGCTTCTGCTTCTGCTTCTGTTTCTGCTTCTGCTTCTGCTTCTTATTCGATTTTTGCGGGGGTGTATGGGTGGGTGTTCCTAACGGTGGGGAGGGCAGACCTGGGAGGACTGAGAAGAGAGGGTGCTCAAAGTTCATGGTAGGAAATTCCCAAACAATCGATGAAAATATGAAAAAAAATACATACATGCATATATACATACATACAAGAAAGGCTATGGAAAACAGCCTGGGAAGAAATTACAAATCTGTAGAAAGTGACTAATGGAAAGCAAATCTCCCCTTTTGGCAACTGGAGGACATAGGACACTGGAAAAAGTGCAGCTGAGTAAGTTGGAAAGCTCAAGCCAAGGGATGCTGGTCCTGGGTCTGGAAGGCCCCACCACACCCAGATCCTGACTCCTTATCAATACTTTTACCCCGAGGGCAATCTGCTAAAGTTGATTCCAAACAAGCCTACGCCATCCAGCCCAAGACATGGGCGGGAGCTCAGCTTTCTAATTACTAGAGAGCTGAACAAAGACATGATTATAGTCATTTCACTGTGTGATCATCAGCTGTCATTCAACCCCAAACTTCAACCCCGCTCTGTCCTTTTGCCCCGCCCACATCTCTAGCCTCTGAGTTCACGGAAGTCTGTAGGAGAACAACCACATCCATTTTCATGTAAGTCAAAGGGAAAAATGAAAATCAGCACAAGGTATGTGTGTGCTTCTCCCCGAGCAGAAGCCAGGGTTCTGGGAGCACACACAGCGCTGTTTGAGCAGATGTCAGGAACGGGAGCCTGAAATCTGCCCAGGCAGTTCTGTTCTTGAATCACTAAGAACAACCGAGTGGGCGGAACAAGGACGTGAAATTGCTGTGTGCACTCATGTTTTGTTTATGGAGCAATCATTTCTAGATGTGTTTTCTCTCTTTTCCTTTCTTTTTTTAAAAATGAATCCTTTCTATGTTTTCCTGTAACACCCCACCTTCCTTCCTGCCCCCAGGCCTCCCATACCCACTTAAAAAAAAAATAGTTAAGAGGATTACAGAAATCTCCACACATTTAAAGAACAGGTTACATTATGGGGTACATTGTCTCTTAGAACCAATTCCATTTATTCAGTCAAAATAAATGACTTATATGAATAACGCAGGTTAACAATTGAATTTGAACATTGTGTATTGTGTAGAGAGCTCAACCAGCTGATGCCAAGTCATAAAAATCGCTACTCTTTCATCATTACACCCTGTTAACTCCTGTGATGCTATCCAAGCAGGGTTGAAATGGCAGCTTTTGTCCCTGCAACAGGACTGTTTGCTTCATTGAGCCTTAGGCTCTTTATAATGTAGAATGAAAGCCCTTCATGATAGTTTCATGTGTGTGTGTCTGTGCCTTGGACATAGTAAGCACTCATTAAACTGTAGCCATTGGAGTTATTAACAGTTGCAATGACTGGGCAGATGGCTGGAGGAGGATTTTTTTTTTTCTTTCTTTCTTTTTGTCAAATCCTATCAGTTCTCTTCTCTGATTTACCCTGGCATTTTGCAGGCCCCCACAAATGGTGGCTCTTGGCTGATTGTGGTAACTTGATGGCCGTTACTGCGCTGGGTGTCCTGGTCCAGCAGCTCCGGTCCAGCTGCTCCAGTTCCTCTCCTGACTAGCCCAGCCTCTCCTGCCTCCCTCCACCCCAGAGTAGGTGTGTGAGGCTCTGCTGGTCAGGTCTCACTTCATTACTTTCTCTCCTGCTGTTTGTTTGTTCTTTTATTTTTTGGCTTCTCAGCACTGTCCTGTCTGGCTCTGGCCCCAGTCCTTTACTCTGCGGCACATCCCAACATCCCAGCAATGTCCCCTGTTTTTTGGCATCTGCTTGCAGTTGGAGGCGGAGCCGGTGGTATCAGGTGCTGGAGAGAGGGAGAGAATATTAAAATTTTCCCTCAGGAAAATACGCTTGGTTTTAAAAAAACATGTTCCATGGTGCAGACCTAATAACTTAGTTCCACGATATTTCTCCTCTGCCTGCTCTAATTGCCAAGGCTTCTTATTGAACAATGAGTTGCAACATTACTGCCTTTGTGCTGGCTGGCGAGGCTGCATCTACACAGGGCTTCACCCACTGGTGGCACTTCAGATCTACAACACAAACAGGTGCCAGGGAAAGCTCCTAAGCAAGATTGGATCTGAGCTGGGAGAAGATGGAGGAGGGTCCTGGCCAGCCTGCCTCCCCAGGGTGCTTCACAGAGTAATCTGCTTTGTCATCTGAAAGCCTGTGCTTTTCAGACGGAACCTTAGAAATGTAAACAAGGACAGCGGGAGCCACCTTTCTTCGGGGCCTGAGACTGCCCGGTATTGAGGGCACCCCAGGAGTCTACGAGCAAATTAGGACACTCATATCTGTGGCCACACTTTCCAAGAGAGCAGGGATGCTGTCAGTCAAGTGGCATTAATTTCCGGTGGGCTGTAAAAGTACCATTTATCCTGCAAGCTGCAGGGTGAGCAACTCGGTAGGATTCGAAGTTAAATGATGCGAGAACAGCTCATGGTGAGGGCTTTGTGCCTCAGAATTAAAAACAAAGCAAAGAGACCAAACCTACTTTTTATATTGATTGCAAATACTATAGCAAAGGAGTCTCTTTTCATTAAATTTCCTTTGCGAAGCCACATGTAGCCTGAGTTGACAAACTTTGGAGGCCTGTGACTCTCCCCCAGGGGCACAAATAGAAGTTCACCACTATGCCTGTGTGCTGCTCCGCCTCTGCAGCCTTCCCTTCTCTGGCCAAGTTTGTTAGTTTATTTTTGTTTTATTGATCCCAAGTACATATTGTGTGTGTGTATGTGTGTGTATGTGTTGTCAGAGAACAACCTTGTGTATCCTCCACCTTGTTTTAGACAAGGTCTCTTTGTTGTTCTGGTCTGTGGATAGCATGAATGCCAGCTCTATGTGGGTTCTGGGGATGCAAACTCAGGTCCTTACTCTTGTTTAGCAAGCCCCTTGCCCACTGAACCACCTCCTCAGCCCTCTTCTGGGCCATTTTAGCCATTTGAACACTGTCCTGACAATAAGGATGTGCTCTTTAGTGAAATGGGTGGAGTCAGGCTGAGAAGAATGTGGGCTGGAGTATGGGGAGCAACTGCAGGACCTTGGAACAGAGTGAGAGTTGGCAGAGGGAGGCAGATATTTGCTGCTCTCCTGCTTAAGGTTTGCAGACCTCTGGTTTAGAAAATATAGGGAACTTGTCATTTCTAAGACACATGGAAGGAACAAATTCATGTAACCTTGTAGTCAAAGCATTGCTTGTTCATTAAATACAACCTAAAATGCAATTGGCCTCTGTAATAAAGCTACATTAGCTGGGCATCCAATGGCATGTTTGGCTGTGATGGTTGTATTAACTGATGGCAGCACTGTTCCATGGTTTGGTTAAGGGAAAGGTTTTTATTATAGACAAGAGAGAGAGAACAGCTAGAGGCATCTGGAAGAGTCCAGAGCACAGAGATAAAGTAGTAGCCCGAACATGTCCATCAGACTGAGGCTAGCCAGGAGAGATGCAGGAGCAGAGCAGGTAGAGAGAGGGAGAAGGAAAGGAGGAGAGAGAAGGAGTGAGAGGGAAATAAAGGCAAAGAGAGGATGGTCAAAAGAGAAGACCAAGAGACCGCAAAAGAGAGAGCACAGTCAAAAGAGCAGGGCTCCAGGGAGAATGAGAAGCTGGGGCAAAGGAGGGCCGCTCCTGAGCTAGAGGAAGTTTAGGGTTGGGGGTTGTGAGAGAGCTGAGAAGAGCATGGATGCCAGTTTGGACTTCGAATTGTAGAAGATGTATTTGTGATACTGAGGGAGCTTGGAGGCCAGCATGTGCTTTCGAATGCTAATAGGTACCACAAGTAGCCATCTGTCCCCTCAGCCAGTGACAAGGGGTAGAGAGAGGCAAACCAACTTCACACATTCCTGAGGAAGGCTGGCTTTTGTCTAATTGCCCGAATTTGGACAAATGACATTTTCCTTTGGACCCGATACTGGTAATACTGTGTCTGGGTTGATTAATATGACAACCACTGTCCACGTGTGACTATCCAATACCAGAGGATCAGCTAGTGTGTTGGCTGTGGCACTCTGCATAGTAGTGTGGACAACTGCATTGTCCATTTAATTTAGATATCACATGTAGTTAGTTGGTGGCTATGGCATTAGCTACACAGGTTTATGTAAAGCAAGGTGGGAATGGAAATACAGACTTGCCCTGTTTGTCCAAGCCTTCACAGAAGAAAATTCAACTTATCTCTTAATGAATCAAGGCCATGGGAGTAAAAAATAATTTCAGTTTGTATTGAAAGTGCTTTAATTCCTGTCTAAATGTTGAACCACAATAACTTCTCTTTTTCACAATTTCAGTGAGAAAAAAATGTCATTTTCTGCTTCTGGAAAATTGAAGTGTCATTTTCAGCATGTGCCCACCATTAATATCTGTATCTTCTTGCCAGAGGCTTTGTCTCTGTGGGTTTCTGACATCACCCTGTGAATTCTACAGCCAGAGGTGTAAACACGTTCTTCGATTGCTCATGGTGGGCCAGGTGTCCCACCTGCTCTTGACAGCCACTCCATCTGGAAGCTCGTTGGATTTCAAACATTTCTGTTTGGGAAATGGCTACTTCCTCCTCTGCAGCTCTACAAATAGTTGTTCAGCAACCAACCTGCACAGCAGACCTGAGCATCAGCCCTGGGCCTGCAGGGCTCCCCTGAGGACCAAGCGTCTTCTGCCCACAGAGAATGGGCACCCAGGGAAAGGGAACTATTGGCCTCTCTGTTGCCCACTTGGGGCCCTGGCTCCCAGCATCCCCTACTCTAAAGCTCTAGTCTGGGGCTCACATGAGTGGAACAAAGAATTATCACAAATAACTTGGGTTGGCAAGAGCAGAACAATTATTGGGAAGCAAGTGAGCAAAGGGAGGACTATATTTTCAGGGTAAAAACAACTGGGGGTGTAGGGCAGTAGCTCACATGTTTAACACCAGGGTCTCTTGTGAGTTCAAGATCAGCCTGGTCTACATAGCAAGTTCCCAGGCAGGCCAGAGCTATAGTAAAACCTGGGGCACGGCTGAGTCAGTAAAGTGCTTTATAAACTTGAGGACTTAAGGTTGATTCCCCAGAACAAATGAAAAAGAAGGCAAGTGTGGTGGTGCACACTTGTGATCCCAGGGATCAGTGGGGTCCCTCTGGCTTGCTGACTAGCCAGTCTGTCTTACAGGCAAGATCCAGGCCAAAGAGAGACTCTATATTGAAAAAGAGAAAGATGGAAAGTACCTGAGGAGTGACACCCATACGTGAGTATGTGTGCAAAGACACAGATGCCCCTAAACCTGGAAGGTGCACTATGCTGCCATTTGGGACCCATGGTCTGAGCCAGAAAATAAGCATTTTATAATTCCATAAAGGCAAGTCTGATAGGGTGGCCCCTGATATCAGAACTCTGCCCTGATCTTATAACAAACAAAATAAACAAAACAAACCCACCAAGGACGTGCCCAACATTAGACCTTAAGGAATGGCGAGGGGCCTGAGGGTGAATGAACGCAAGATGAGGCTGGCTGCGAGAGCTTAACAGGTTGCTCAGCCAGGCCTGCTTAATTGCTACAGGCTCCTGATGAGCAGGATAAACAGCATTGGAGCCATTTGCTATGAAATGGACTGGGGTGTGTGAAAGACCTCCCTCAAACGGGCAGAAACACACGCACATCAGCAGAAAATAACAGGCTATGAGAGCTCAGACTGAAGACGTGCAGTCTTGGGTTGCAGAGGCGTTGATGCTTATGTAATTAATCACTTCAGATTTGAAGATTGGGATTTTTTTCCATTTTAATTAATTAGCCGGTAGACTCATTATAGTTCATTTTTCATGTCAAAAGGCAGTGGGTTCTAAGAGAAAAGAGCAGGATCAAAGGGGAGCAGTGACAATGTTAGAATGTGTGGTGGAGGGCCCTGGGACCCACCAGCAGCCCTGCTCAAAATATCCCTGTGGAAGAAGCAGGAATCCAGAGCAGCACACAGGACCCAGCAAGCCCCTGAAGGCAAGACTGGGGCTGCTGTGTTCATCAGAACCTGCATTTACCTTCTGTCAGTCAGCTTTCCTGCAACAAACGCCTGGAATACACAGCTTAGGAAGAAAGGCTGCTGTGTTTTTGTTTTGTTTTGTTTTGTTTTTTTTTGTTTTTGTTTGTTTGTTTTTTTGAAACAGGGTTTCTCTGGGTAGCCCTGCTGTCCTGGAACTCACCCTGTAGAACAGGCTGGCCTCGAACTGGCAGAGATCTGCCTGCGTCTCCCTCCCGAATACCGGGATTAAAGGCATATACAGCACCAGAAAGGAAAGGCAGATTTTGATTCACAGTTTCAGAAGACTCCAGTGGATGGCTACTGGGCCTTGTTTCTTTGTGCTGTGATGGCATGACACCTTGTGGCCAGAGGACATGGCAAAGAAGGCTGTTGCCTTTATGACAGCCAGAAGTTAAAAGAGAGAAAGAAGGTCTGGGAAGATGGCTCAGTGGTCAGGGTGCTTGTCTAGCACACCTGGGTCCATAGTTTCTATCTTCAGTACCACATAAAATTAGCAATGGTGACACAAGCCTGTAATCCTAGCATTTGAGAGGCACAAACTGAGGATCAGAAATTTGAGATTATCCATCAGTTCACAGCAAGTTCCAGGCCAGTCTGAGCTCCTGAGCAGCTTCCAGCAACCCAGTAACCCCTTCAAGGGTTAGGTCCCCAAAGACCTAACATCCTTCTCTAGCACCTACAGAATTTAATAGCTACACAGGCTGTCCTTGATCAGGACTGTGAGGGACACTTCAGACTCAGACTGTGTAGCAGCCTCTCCCTGAGAACCATTGCCTGCTTGGCCAGTGGGTGGGTTTGTTGTTTTCCAGATCGGACACAGCAAGAGGGCTGAATAGCATACTATGTTGTCTCCACCTGAACCAGTCCTGAAGGCACCTCATGAGCTGCAGACAAATCACCTCACTTCTTTGTGTATCTGTTTCCTGATTTTTACAATGAAGATAAAAGCAGTACCTACTCCAGGCCACACATACACACACACACACACACACACACACACACACACACTTCTTAAATGCTCAACATGCATTGAAGGCTTGGAAAGTATAGGTGTTGTGACGAAAGGGACTTCCCTTGACTTCATATGGCACGGTTATAACTCAGGCTGGTAATAAGCTCAGTCAGCAAAGGGCTTGTGGTATAGACATGCACACCTGACCACACGAAGAACAACAGAACCAAAAAATCTGGTTCTAGGGGTCTTTTCTGAGATTGATACTCTAACCAAGGACCATCCATGAAGATAACCTAGACCCCCTGCACAGAGGTAGCCCGTGACAGCTCAGTTTACAAATGGGCATCCTAGTAAGGGGAACAGGGGCTGTCTCTGACATGAACTCAGTGGCTGAGTTCACCTTTGATCATCTCCCCCTGAGTGGAGAGCAGCCTTACCAGGCCACAGAAGAAGACAATGTTGCCAGTTCTGATGAGACCTGATGAGCTAGGGTCAGATGGAAGTGGAGGAGGACCTCCCTTATCAGTGGAATGGGGAAGGGGCATGGGAGGAGATGTGGGAGGGAGGGAAGGTGGGATTGGGAAGGGATGAGGGAGGGGGCTACAGCTGGGATACAAAGTGAATTAATTGTAATAAATAAAAATTATATTAAAAAAAACAATGTGACCTGAATTCAGATCTCCAGCACCTCATGAAAGATGGGTGCATCCATCGGTGTGCACCTGTGACTCCAGCTCTAGAAGAAGGCAGAGGTGAATGGACCCCTGGAGCACCCTGCCATGCAGTCTGCTCCAATCAATGAGCACCAGGTCAGTGAATACTTTCAAAAAAAAGGTGAAAGAGATTGAGGGAAAACAGGCCATATCGTATCTCCACATACATGTACCCTCACACAGATACACAGACATGAACATGTACACACATTATACACATACACACACACACACAGAGAATACTACTTAGCCATTTCTTTCTCTTTTTTTATTTTATTTTTGGTTTTTGGTTTTTCTGAGACAGGGTTTTCTCTGGGTAGCCTTGGCTGTCCTAGACTAACTTTGTAGACAGGCTGGCCTTGAACTCACAGAGATTCACCTACCTCTGCTCCCTGAGTGCTGGGATTATGGGGGTGTGCCACTGTGCCCGGCTACTTAGCCATTTTTAAGTGTATGGCTCAGTTTCATTAAGTACATTTACACTGTTATACATTTTCCCCACTTCAGTCAATCTGAGAATTCTTTTCTATCTGCCCTAACCAAAATTCGGGACCCATTTTACATCAGTTCCCCATTTGCCTCTCTTCCCAGCCTCTGGACACCATCTCTACCTCTGTGTGTGTGAATTTTCTACCCATGAAACTTCATAAGTTAGAAATGGTGCAACATTTGTCCCTTGTGATGGCTTGCTCCACTTCACATAATGTCCTCAGGGCTCATCTGTTAGAGCATGTGCCAAACCCTCTTCCTCTTAGAGTCTGAATAAAGTTCTACTTTATCTCCAGCCACGTTTTATTTTTCCACTTATCTGTCCATGGTTGGGTTGTGGTTTGCATATGAAATGTCACCAACAGGCACAGGTGCTCAAGCAGTGGGCTATTTTGAGAGGGTGTGGGAAGCTTCAGGAAGTGAGGCCTACCTCACAGATGCTATTGTGGACATGAGGACATAACCTACCCTACTTCCCCTTTACTCTCTGCCTCCTCCTAGGCCACAGTGTGAAACACTGTTTCTACTGCTACTTCCTGGCAGAGCCATCATGCCATGATGGATTGTAGTCCCTGAAAACCAAGGGCTAAGATAAACCCTCCCTCCTCTAAGCTGTTTCAGTCAGATGGTTTACCTTTACCATAGCAATGAGCCTTATAGCATGTGAGCAACACGGCTGTGAACACGAGAGGGCAGAAAACCTCTCTCCATCCTCTCTGTCACTTCTTTTGGGAATGTACTCAGAAGTGGAATTGCTGGATCCTAATTAATTCTGTGTTTAGTTTTTGAGGAATCGCAGCAACAGCCTCCACAGCCATTGTACCACTTCATAGTCCCACTGGCAGGCTCCTTGCCAACACTTGTCATTTTCTGTTTGCTTTGTAATAACCATCCTGATGGCTATGAAGTGGCATCTCATTGTGGTTCTGGCTTATGTTTCCACAATGACAGTGATATTGAGCATCCTTCATGCTTCCCAAAGCTGTTGACAGCGGCCATTCCCTGGGTCCCCTTCAAGCTCTATTGAGAACAGGAACGTGAGCTCGATGCTCAGAGACCCTAGCAGGCACATTTGGAAGTTCTTTTTGTTTGTTTGTTTTTGCTTTTTGAGACAGGGTTTCTCTGTATAACAGCCCTGGCTGTCCTGGTCCTCCCTTTGTAGAGCAGGCTGGTCTTGAACTCACAAAGATCTGCCTGCCTCTCCCTCTCGAGTGCTGGCACTAAAGGCATGAGCACTGCACACAGCCACTTGGGAGTTCCTAAAGGTGACTGCTGTCCAAACTTGAGTCTGAGAGACTCCTCACCCTCTGGGAAGGCTTGTCTCCTGCTCACCACATCTACACATGCCACATTTTTGTTAAGCTCTGAAGTCCTCCCACTGTGTCTCATGCGACCCCCAGCAAGACCAGAATGCTCTAGGAAGCAGACAGCCATCTCACACATCCAGGGTCTGCTCTTTGGTTCGCTCTATAAAAGCCAGGTATGGTTACACACCTGGAACCCAAGGTCTAGAGATGTACAGGCAGGGTTCCTGGGGCTCACTAGGTCCCAGTGAGAGACTCTGCCTCAAAAATATACCCTGGCCCCTCAAAGTCCCAAGGTGTGGATGGGTCCCTCAAGAACACTGCTTTTCTGCTTCTATGACAACTGCCTTGATTCTCCTCATCTGATATGTGTTAGTGGCTCCTCCAGCGATTTTTGACTCTACCCAGCTAAATTCTTTCTCTCCCACTCTGGCTCGTCACAGTTCTCATACAGCTTTCAGTCACGGTTCACGAGAGTCCATCTCTGATAATTAATGGTCGCTTCTTGGCAGAAAACAAATCTTACTCATTATAAATTCATGGGGTTCTCTGTCTTAGGGCAAACTCTTTTTTAGGCTTTATTTTCTCATTATAATTAATTTTGTTTTATCTGACTGTTTCCAGACAATGCCAGACCCCATGCCAGGATGTGTCTGTGTGTTTGTGTTCATTCCTTTGTTCTTGGGTTGGAGCCGAAAGAAAAGGCCATCAAACTAGCTGTTATGAGTGACAAGGATCTTCTAAGCACAGAGAAATAAAGTGACCTCCTGGGCTCCATGCTGACAGAATGCTATCCATTGGGAATGAATCCAAGAACATAAGATAGCCCATTCCTACCAGCTAGCACTGTGACTGTTCCCAAACAAGTTTAGACACATGCAGAAAAGCTAGAAAAGCTACAGCTAAGAGGCTCCATCTAACTGGCTACTTGAAGGAGTGAGGCAATACGGGGGGGGGGGGGGAGAGGAATTCACCCATTCATTCATCTTGTTGGTGTTTATTAAGGGTTGAGCTCTGTGCTATGTGCCCCCAGGAAAGAGTGGAAAGAGTAAGTGTGAATTATTTTCCACAGAAGAATAAAATTCCCAGTGCCTGGGATGTTATTGGGTCAGCTTTAGAATGGAACAAGTAAGGGGTGGGAGCAAACAGATGGAAAAGGAAGAGGGAATGAGTGATCTCCATCAAGACTAAGACTGGGGAGCACAGCCCACTGCTGGCTGGCAGATCACAGTGACTGCCAGGATTTTATTCTATCTAGAACCTTAAGGAACACAGTGTTTCCATAAATAAGCGTCACACACTCTTAACCCAGAAGGCTCTGCAAGCCTGTCACACTGTGAAGACGGCTGTATTTTTGTTTACTTGGGCAGATCTAAATTTGTATCTACAGTCTCATCCTAAGGCCTGTCTTGCAGACACAGGGCCCTGGCAGACAGTGGGCACTGGCACAGGGGAACAGGCCAACTCACTATGGAGGGCCAGTGCCTAGGCCTGAGGGTCCCTGCCAGCCACTTTACTCCCTGACTCCCCACCATTCCATCCTTCAAATGTACAATCTGTCTTGCAAGAATAATTGGCATTGCCTTTTCAGGAGATGAGCCCTGAGCACAAAATATTTACCCGCTCTAGAAAAAAAAAAAAAAAAAAAAAAAAAAGTGGTTGCCACCTCAGTGAATTAAATTCAATTAGCTGCCTCCTTGTCTTCGCTGTGCTTAGAATAACTGGCGGCGCCCCACCCTTGCCTGGTCTCCAGGTAAGGATTGGCAGGGCGAGGGAGGCAGGGACTCGGTAAGCCAGGCTGTTGGCAGGATGGGTTGCAGACATTCTCTTTCAAGACAAAGGAATAGTGGGCTCTTTTTCTGCTTTCCTTTCACTAAGGACTTGGCTCCCCTGGTGTCCACAGTCTGACCACTCTGAGGACAGTGGGAGAGCACTCTGCTCTGGCAACTTTCTCTGCCACTGACATCTTCACACTGGTGACAGCCTGAGATCATTCCCAGTCTCCCCGGGAGAAAAGCAAATTCTGTAATTCAGGGAGCTGAGTGGAGCTATTGTTACTATTCCTCCTTCCCAAAGATCCTAAAGAATATTCCACAGCAATCAGCAATGAGATGGGAAAACACACAGAATTACTTTAAGTGACCATTACTCAGAAAAGAGTATGTGCTTTTTTCTAGGCTGATGAATATGTTTATGTAACAGGGCAAGACTCCTACTTAGCAGAGCTTCCAAGAATTAGAGCTATTAAGTTAATGGCCTGAAACAGAACCCCAAAGATGTCAGACTACGGTTTCTTCTATGACACACACCCTGGGTGCTAAAACACACTGCAGTGTTTAAGACTGACTTAAAAAAAAAAAAAAAAGAGAGAGACAATTACTCCCCCCCCAGCCTTGGAATACATAGCTATGTAATACTTCATGTAATGTTTTCTGGGTAGATGTCACATTAGCCAGGAGGTGGCATGCCTGTCACTGCCATTGTGCCTGCTGGTAGGGAAGTCTTAGGTCATTAGAAATGCCTTGCCTCACCAAGTGTTAACCAAAGACTGGGAGGGGGCTTGAAGCTGGAGAGAGAACTTTAGGAGTCAGTTTCCATCTTCCTTCTCCACAGACAGGCAGGTGGGTATTTGGCTTTTCCTCAGCTTTACACCCAGAACCCACCCTGACTGACATGAAGAAGCCAATCAAGACCTGCGATGGACCAGATGCCAACAGGAAAGCAGCCCTGGGTATTTGAAGGTAGGTTTGTAGAAAGGCTCACAGGAGTTCAACCACAGGCCAGTACAGTGTCTCTCCAGAGCCTACTGTCCTCCTCAGAGTCTCTCCGGAGACAGCCTTAAGGGAGTTAAGGCTGTGGAACTTGGCACACTCGACCATAACACTTAGTCCTCCAGCTGACCGTGCTGTGTGGCTTCGTTGCATCCGGGAGTCAAGCCTACCTCAGAGCTCCAGTCCTGTTTTGACAACTGTGTCCAGAAACTTCCTAGTTCTTTAAGGGTCGTTTTCTTTCATTTGCAAAAAGAAAGTTATTAGAACACATTCCCAAGCTACCAATTTACTGGTTATTAAACCTCAATCTGCCCAGGTGGAAAGAACTGTCTAAATTTAAAATGACCATTCACGATTCCATTACTAGCCTGATGAGAGGAAATGCTAGAAAAGTAGCACACATGGGTTAACATTCAACTGAAATGCTCACCTCACTTCCTTTCTAGATACACAGCACCCCAGGGCCTTAGTAAACCTCCTTTCCCCACTCTTGCTAGTTTTCTGTGTGGCGCAGGCAGCTGGTGTGGCCTGTTCTGGAATATGGTTGAGCTGCTGCTGCCTCTAGTCACTGGAAGCTAGGACACATGGGCCGTCAGCAGGGCTGCCAGTTGTCATTATAACTTCAGCTGTCTGCTAATTCTTGTAAATAATTTAGTAACAAACACCTCCTTGATGCTAGTCTTACCTCGTGCCTCCCTCAAAACAATCCTACAAAGATTTGTTGACCAATTGTGAAGCATCAAACAGCGGCAGAGACAAAATTTAATCCCAGTAAAGAAATGTTTATAATCACCAAGGATGCATTCGGCTGAGGTTGTTGGCCGTGAGGATGCCAAAACAATGCCACAAATGCTGTCTTTGAGATGCTAACAGAAGGCTAGGGGTTTTGCTTTGTTTTTTCACCTTACAGACTGCTGAGACTCAAGGGAGGCTGTCCTCCCATAGCCATGAAGAGTCCTGGGAGGCAGGCGGAGTAGCAGGGGAGGAAACTTACAAAGATGACTGCGAAGGCTGCAGCTGGATTGGGAAGGATGCATAGGATGTCAAGCACGGGGGAAGAAAAGAACGTGGAGCATGGTGCAGAGAGTCACAGTACCCCAAGGTGTCCGTGAAGACGCCTAACTCCTGTCGGTCTTAGGTTGATGAAACACCTTTAACAAAAGGCAGATGCATGAGAGGAAAACAAAACAGATAAATTCGTTAGCAGGTACAGTTTACATATATATCAGGGCTACCAGAAAATAAATGTTTCCTGAAGAGATGCCTTGCAATTCCAGTTGACACGGCATCTTCCACGATCCAATTCTAGAGAAATCACAAAACAAAGGAGAAGGGCACTGAGCCATTCGCGGTGGCAACATGGGGGGGGGGGGAAGGGGCACCAAATAAAAGGCCAACAACGGCTAGTTAGTAAGGCTGATTAATTTCTGTACTTTTTGAGATGAGGCTCAGTAGCCGGGCCTTTTGGCTCTTTTATTGGATTCTTTTTGTTTACAACCACTATCCCTTCCAACCCCCCAGCACAAGGTAGGAGAGAAAGAAGGTCACAAGGGAAAGGGGGCATAGACTTTAGACGACTTCCTGCTGCTGAGGCTGAGGCGTGTTGGGCTCCTCGGGGGAGGTACAGTCTTCGTTGTCAGAATCTCCCCAACCAGCAATCCAGCAGACAGCAACAGCGAAAGCAGCAGCAGTGGCAGGTGTTAGGAATTATAAAAAAGAGATGGAGAGAGAGAGAGAGAGAGAGAAAAGAAGCGAGAGAGAAGAAGGGAGAGAGAAGAAGGAGCGAGAAGAGAGAGAGAGGAAGAGAGAGAGAAGGAGCGAGAAGAAGAGAGAGAGCAAGGGGAGGGCCCCAGTTCTCTTATAGGGGGGGTCCAGAGCATGCGCGGGTGGTTCCAGGTGGTCAGCAGGTGGTCTGGGTGTCTTTCCAAATGCCTGATACCTGCCAGGTCTGCCAGGCCCCAGGGGCTGCCTGTAGAAATGCCTGCTTGCTGATCCCAACATTCCTCCCTTTTTGTATAATTAAAAATAGGGAGCTTGGGCTGCCTTTTATAAGGTAAGTTAAGGTATATAAATTTAGGCTCATTGGAAGCAGCTCTTGGTTGTCATGTAAGAGGTTGAGAGAGAGGGGAATTATAGCAACAAATGGTCAGGTTGTAAGGTTAAGAATAAGAGAAGTCTCTGCCCTGGAAAATTTAGGGCAGAGGGTTTTTAACAGAGAGAGTTGCCAGCCGTGCAAGGCAGCGGGGAAGGACTGGGGAACGCTGGGAGAACCTGGAGCTGCTTGTCCTGGTCCTGAAGCACACCACTTTAGCCTTTTGTTAACAACAGGTGGATAGCTGATCCCAACAGCAGGGACAGCCGCAGGGAGCGCAGCAGCTGCCCCAGGCCCTCTACGGACTCTCATATTTGTACCCTTTCAAGAGTCCCCAGAATTCCAAAGGTGAAATATCTGCAGCTGGCAAAAACCATGCCCCTCCTAGAGCACAAGTAAAATCATAGTTAGTGGCTATGGACAGTCTGAAGCAGCCCCATACTCCACACCTGGGATTAAAACAGAAACATATGCACAACGTCACTGGGTCTCTTTGTTTGTTTCTTTTTCAAGACAGGGTTTCTCTGTGTGCCTCTGACTGTCCTGGAACTTACTCTGTAGACCAGGCTGGCCTCAAATTCAGAGATCCAACTACTTCTGCTTCCCTAGTGCTGGGATTAAAGGTATGTGCCACCACATAACTGGGTATTTAAATAAACCAAAATTCTCACTGCAAGGCTCCATGCTGTAGCCCAGACTGAACTCCAACTCAAATCTTCCCTCAGCCTTGCCAGTGCTATGATTATAGGCACAGCCGCGCGCTTTAGGAAGCTTGCTGACGTAGACTCCTCTGGTGAATCTCCAGGGCGAGGAGAAGAAAAACATCCCCACGTTCTGACTGGTAAGAAAGTGAGCAGAACGCTTTGTCTCTAGATCTATACCGTACTGTTCAGCAATGGTGGAGAATGATGATGGAAGACACTCAACAGTGATATTTGGCCTTCACGTACAGGTGTACAAATAAACACCCAAGACTGTCCCGATTGTTCCCTAGTAGGCAGTGACTAGGAATCTGGCTGTCAGGGAAAGCCTTCATTAGGTGATCCTTGACTCATTTTCCTGAAGCTTCCCTCTAGGCTTAGAGCATCTTGTCTCTTGGAGACGTGATGGGTAGTCTCAGAGGGAGGCACTGGTCCAGCCTCTAGCTCTGTGTTCTCTGGAAGAAGAGCTCAGCAGAAGCAGGGCAGAGGGTTTCTCCCTGATTCCTACCGAAATCATTCATAGTGTGATACCAGGGCAGGCGCCCAGGGATAATTAAAATAGTCCCCCTCACACTTCCACCCGCCAGAGTGCTGAGGTTAATTCGTATATGAGCATATGTCTATCTCCCCAGTGGCCTGTCCTCGCCTTGACAGCAGATCTTATTTTTGTATTCAACACTGCTTCTCCTTGAGTTTGGCTCAATGCCTTGCACATTTCAGGCACAGATAAACATCTGCTGGATGCACAGACATTCCCAGTACCCACAGATCCCTGCTTCATCAGCACAGTCTCCTAAGTTCTTTGTCGAAGAGTGCAGTAGCAATTCCCATGTCAACACAAACTCCTGGCAGTCACCTTATTTTATTTTTTATTTTTTTGCTTACCTTCCCAAACATTAAAAATCTGAGCTAACTGTGCTTCTGCAACTGCTCTCGTTCACAAATGTAAAAACTGCAAAATCCCAAGGAGGATTTAAAGATGTTTATCGAAGCTCAGACTTGCCCATGCAGAACAATACAAATTTATCTATTTAGTTAGATCTGGAGCCAGGCCCCGGCACTGACAATCCTTAGGTTTGCAAAGCTATTCTCCAAGTCACCTTACTTCCTGGGGCTGATGGCCATGCAGAGTCTCAGGAACAAACCAAATCCGTTTGCCCAAAACTCTGACAAAGTGTGCACTGCCTTTAGAGCTCCAGAAAACACAGTACCCAGGAATAGCTCACGGTTGGCATGGAAGTGCGAAAGTGTAACATATTTCTACTTCCAATATGAAATTTATGAGGACCAGAATTTCTCTGGGCTTCTGCAGGGCTGAGTCAGACCTCCGAATCCCACTCACAAGATGGCCAGAGATGGATGGGGAAAAAAGAGGGAGGAAGACAGAACTGATATTAAAGGTAGGCTCTTTTGGCTTCTGGATGGCTCCATCATTCTTAGCCCTGACATCGGTCCTTGTACTGCCTAGTTTTGTGTATCAGCCTGACACAAGCTTGAGTCATCAGAGAGGCAGGAGCCTCAGTTGAGACAATGCCTCCATGAGATACAGCTGTAAGGCATATTCTCAATTAGTGATCAATGGAGGAGGGCCCAGACCATGGTGGGTGGAGTCATCCCTGGACTGGTGGTTCTGGGTTCTATAAGAAAGCAGGCTGAGCAAGCCATGAGGAAGCAAGCCCGTATGTAGCTGCCCTCCATGGCCTCTGCATCAGCTCCTGCCTGCAGGCTCCTGCCCCATCTGAGTTCCTGTCTTGACTTTCCAAGGAGATAAACAGCAATATGAAATGTAAGCTAAATAAACCCTTTCTTCCTCAGATTGCCTTTTGGTTGTGTTGTTTTTGTTGCAGCAGTAGAAACCCCGACTAAGACAGCACCTAACCCTCCACAAACCTCCCCGTTAAGGGGTCATATATTACCTTCATTGCTTACTGCTCCAGTGAGTAACTAGGCCGTTAGAACACATAGGTGAGGTTTACTTGCTTTTAGAAGTTGTAGGCTTGTGTGTTTGTGGTAAGGGTTCCCTATGTAGCTCAGCATGGTCTCACATCTGTGATCCGTCTGCCTCAGCTTCCCATTACAGGTGTGCACCGCTCACTTATGGCTCAGATATGTGCTCTCAGTTGCAGCCCAGGTTCAGATTAAATTATAAATTACCAGTGATGCCGGGGTAAAGGACTACAGCTCACCCCTGAATATCTGGGGCACAAAGAATCAACAGAGTTCCGCTCCGCTCCGTGGAGAAGGAGCGCTGCCGTCTTACTTCACTCACTGGGACACAGTCTCAGAGCACACTCAGAGAACTGTGCTTCATTCCATCAGCACAGTGACGACACAAGAATAAAGAATTCACATTTATTCTTTATTAAATAATAAGGTGATTCGTATTCAGCACAGAAAAACAAGAAAGCAAGAACCTTTTTAATAGTTCCTGTCTGCAGCAGTGTGGATTGCTATAGCAAAGTACCGGCTGGCTTAAACAACAGGCACGGATCTGGAAGCTGGGGTCCAAGATGAGGGGCAGCCTGGCTGGGGGTTCTTCCCCTCTCATCCACGAGGGTTGTTCTGTGCTTTTATACTGCGCTTTTATCCTACGCTTTAAAGAGCCTTATGGGCCCATTTAACCTGAATTACTTCTTAGGAGTTCTATCCTCAAATACAGTCACACTGGGAATTCAACACGAAAAGAATTTTTTTTTTTTTTTTTTTAAGAAAGACAGGGTATGCGGCTACAGCTAGCCTTTGCATTCAATATGAGGGGACACAATCCAATCCAGACAGCCTAACAGTCTCACCCGCCTGGAAAAACCCACTATTTATATCTTGGTATATCTTCATTCTTATGCTAAGCACATTTGTTTAAAGCAAGGCTGCACCATTTAGGTTGTAATCTGCCCTTTCCATCCAGTGACACTCGATGATAGATCACGTCTCCATCAGTCTTGGTAACTTCGGAGATTCCCTGCTGGCAACAGCATTTCTGTGCTGTGTGATTCTGACTGCCTATCAGCCCTCCCCATTCCTGAGGGTGCTGGGGCGACACCCTGGACTACGCTTAAGACGGGTTCTTCCCAGTGAAATTAAAGCCCAAGGGATGCTGCAGGCAGCCCTGGTGCGCAGTGTCGGAACTTTTACTCTGGTCTTTCCTCCACCAGCAGCAACATTTGAAGCTTCGCTGTTTTTTTCCCCCCAGATGTTTATTTTGGGATAAACAAAGTTACAGTGTGACAAAACAAGAGTTTTCCCACGCCTGTTCGCCTGAAGTGCGAAGTAAGACCCAGCATGCCTGTGTCAAAGCTGAGAGAGCAACACCAGTACACAGAACTGTATTTTGTATCGCTTTTCAGATCTTATTTGTTATCAACCACTGGGAAGCCCCTGGTGTTTTGTTGTTGTTGTTGTTGGTGGTGGTGGTGGTGGTGGGTTTTTCTTTTTCCTTTTTTTTTTGGGGGGGGGGGTAGGCTGTCTGCTGCCTCTTATAGTAACCAGAGGATGTTGCTCTTTGTGTAGATGTCTGACCTATTCCCCCCTATATTTCTTCCATCAGCAAAATGTATTCATCTATATGGCCAAAAGTGATCTACGGAAATTGACTTGCATTTTCCTCCCTTAATTCTGTAGAGAGCCAAGAAGGCTCTTGATATGAAAAGGGACACTGTGGGTTCCAGCAGATTCTCTCATGTAAATGCCATGCAGGAAACATTTATAAACAACAGGGTCACAATTGGATTTTGCTCTATATTTGGAAAATTCGGCCCCTCATTACAAAGCAAGCCGATGTTATCTTATTTAGCTCATTCTTCGGCTCATCTCCTGTAATCATTAAATTACACAGCCATATTTCCAAAGCTCTAAGGAGGAAAAAGTAGATTAGGAATAAAATCTCTTAAGCGCCTTTCGCAGAGCTCCGGATTCAGTCGTGAATGTGGTTGCAGAGCCCGGGGAATGATCTATTCTGAGCCGTCGGGGTGAGTGATTTGTTTCATTTTCCCCGGCTCCCCAATGTTCTCTCTCGAAATGTGGAACAAGGATGGAGCCTTTAATATTCTGTTCCTGGAGGTGTCCCTGATTGCTCTGTGACCCTGTCCCTCGGGGAGGAAGTGAACGAAGGAATGAAAAATCATGAAATACACGAATGATCAGAACGAAGGAAATAAAAGTCAGGAAGAAAAGACCGTGGGCTGTTTATCACGCGCCTCTGCAGAGGCCGTTTTGATCTGCGCAGGGGCTCCCAGCTTCCCTCGGAGCTGTCAGGCTGGAAGTCTTTGTTCTTTGCCTGGGAAGGCCCATTTCTCTTAGGTGACTAAAAAACTTAACAAATACTTGCTGAGCTCTTTCAGCATTCCTCAGCCCTGCATTTGGAGGCTTGAGTTATCCTCCCCACTCCAAATCTGTCTCCAGTCCTGATGGATTCCCTTGCATTTCATTAGCTCTCATTTTCTCTGAGTCCAATTTGGACTCTTCATCAGGGTTCCCCGGGTAATCTGGTTTTGGCTTAGAATTCCCCAGGGCTGTCTCAGCCTCAGGCTGTTTCCCTCATTGTGGGGACAAATATAGGTTCTCCGAGGAGATGTTCAGAAAGGACTCTTGTTGAGTACAGCTAGGCCTGTTTTCCTCTGGCTGCTCTGCCAGGATGTGGTTCCACAGGCCAGATTTGCATTCCAAATACAGGGCCCATTTGCCTCATTACTGTTGTGACTTTATTAAGACTGGAGCAGATGAGAGAGCATCCTTAGAGGCCGGCTTTCTCCAGGCAAGCCATGCCCTCGCCTACAACCCCATAGATTGCCAGCACTTCAGAACCAAGAAACAAGCCCGAGAGAGCTGCCTAAGATCCAAAGCAAAACTGAATCACCTGCTAGCACCCATAACTCACAGCTCATTAGTGTGACCTCAAACTCTGACTCCAGAGAGTCTAGCTTGCAACAATACCCTTAAAATTGGCTTATTTACAATCATCTTGGGGACCAAGGATTGAAACATATGAGATAAGGTAGCAACAGGAACAGCCCAGATCTCTCCCTATGGCCCCCTGAGAAAGCTTTTCTTCTGGCATCCTCATTAATCAAGAGCCCCATGTCTAGCACACACTCCCTGTCTTTTCAAAACTTCCTCGCTCTTGTCTTTGATTAATTCAATCAGCAAAAATGAGTTTACAGTACCAAGTGCTCTTATTAGTGTCTTAAAAAATTTGGTCCCGCGTCTCCCTACCATAGCTGCAGCAGAATTTGCAGGGATCTCTCTTCAAAACAAGCACAACATCTCATATTTCCTAATGAATCCTTTCATCAGTTCAGCTCAAAGGAAACCAAGATGAACGGAAGACCACACCTAAGGGGGTGATGCTAAACGCTGGGAATGCTCGCCAGATGCAAACCAGAGGCTCTGCAAACCATCTCTACAGTGTTTCTGGGGAGACAGAAACATGCCTTTCCTTTCTGTTTTACTTTAGAGACAGGTAAATACAGCCCAGCTGATCTCCAAGTTGCTATGTTGAGTATAACCATGAACTTTTGATCCTCCTGTGGGTTGCTAGGGATTGAACCCAGGGCTTCACACATTCTAAACAACTGAGCTACAACCCCAGCCCCTCTTACCTACTCTTAATGTACACTTCAGCCCTCAGGCCCCTGCCCTCCAGGTCACCTGACTTCTATTCTCTGCCTCTCCGGAGCCTTTATTGATGTGTGTGCTGGTTACAACCCAGAACTCCAGAGTCTTCTTCATTTCTTGGACACCACGGGTAGGCTTGCTGCTTGAGCAACTGAAGACTGTGGAGGCGGTAGGCCAGGGTAGCACCACACAATGGTGTCAGGTGGAATGGGCTTGGCTGGTGACATTTCTGTGACTTGACGGAGAAGAGCGTGGCGTGTTTCAAGGCTGGATGACCACTGCTAAATCCAGGTTACCACTAGGCAAGTTGGTTAATCACTTTAGGTCTCATTGCTCATCTGCAAAACAGAGGTAAAATAGTGCCTATCTCTCAGGGCTGGAGGTGGGAGGATTGGATGAGTTAACACCTGAGCCAAGAACATCTAAGACACTTGCCACATGATGTGTGATTAGTATAATAAAACAGAAACCAAAGAGAATTTGATTTACCTATTACATTAAAGAAAAATGCCGGAGACAAGCAGACCAGACCTGGTATCGGTAGCTTCAGAATATTATTAAACCTAGATTCCTACTCTTGCTTTAACAACACCTCAAAACAACACTGACCGCTTTGGGCATGGTGGTGCACACATTTCATTTAATCCCAGTGCTAAGTGCTAGAGGGGCAGAGACAGGTGGGTCTCTGTGAGTTTAAGGCCAGCCTGGTGTACAGATCGAGTTCTAGGGCAGCCAAGGCTACACAGAGAGACCCTATCTCAAAACAAAAAAACAAAAAACAAAAAACAAATCAAACCAAACACTGACCGATCGAGATGGTGCATTGGGTAAAGGTGCCCTCTGCCAGCCTGACAACTTCAGTTTGGTTCCTAGGATCCCCATGGTGAAAAGAGAAAACCAACTCTGCAAACTGTCTTCCACCTCCCCATGTGTGCCACGGCACAAACCTCCCCATGCCCAACAAACAAGCGAACAAATAAGTGTAAAAGATAAATAAATAGAAAACAAAAGAGTATTTCACGAGGTACAGTAACTGCTACAACTCCAGTGACTTCATCCAAATTTCAGTCTAAAGGCAGATGGGCTTCAAAGAGGAATTGCAGCTGAGGAAACCCCTTTAACTGGCCTTCCAGGGCCTCTGATCTGACATTTGTGCTTCTATTGATTGTCTAGGACTCAGTCACGCATATGCTCACATCCTATTGACAGCAACAGAATCATGTGACCATAATTTGCTGCAAAGGAATCTAGGAAATGGACTCTTTTCCCCAAACAAGAATGTGTTCAACTAAAAGGGAAAGGCAGTGTAGACACAGGAACACAGCAAACCCTGCCACAATGCCACAGTTCAACAGCCAGCCTAAGATGGATGGCAGACAGCGGTTTTCCGAAGCTCCTCAGCCACCCACTCCTATAGGAAATTCTTACCAGCACCAGGCTCCCCTCCTGCCCTAAGTTACAGCATGAATGTGGCTCTGAGTTTCCCTGGGTCCTTATCACCCCTGCAACCTCTTTTTACCTCCTCCCTTCCTCTCTGGTCTCAGACTACTTGCCCTCCTCCTCAGTGATTTAAAATTCTCCCAGCATCTGACTTCCTGGTTTGTCTGAATGCCCAGGGGTGTTGCTGCCACTGAAGTAAAACCTTTCTCACTGAAACACTCACCTGGACATTCACAGCATTTTTCTAACTCCACGAATGGGTAGAGCTGCTGGATTAGCTGCATGAATTTAGTCAGCTCCTTGGGCACTCTGCTAAACACCAATAAAGAGATTTGCAGAAAAAAAAGCAGCCCACGAGGACCAAGAGCAGAGAAGAGCAGAAAACAAGCAGCAATAAGCCAGGAAGCTGGGAAGCAGAGGAGATAAAGTGAACATCTAGGCAGTTCCGAGAACCTGCCGGGCAAAACCAGTTTACTTCCCCAGCCCCAAAGGCTCTGCCGGTACAACCCTCCCAGCAGTGGAGGTGCAGAGGCTAATCAAGAAGCCACTTGAGCCTTTAATCCCAACATCTGAAGGCAGAGCCAGGCAGAGCTTTGTGAATTCAAAGCCAACCTGGTCTACACAGTGAGTTCTAGGATAGCCAGGACTCTACAGTAAGACCCTGTCTAAAAAAAAAAAAAAGCTGCTTGACCTCCAAGACCCCACCCCTCTATTGGGTAACTGTCTCTCCTCTACCACAGCCAAAGACTAGGCTTATTCACCTGCAGAGAGTAGAGAGGCCTTTGGTCTAAGATGGTCTAAGATGGTCTAAGGCACTGGGGGATGCTTATGTATTGACTGTGGAAACCCCCAAGCCTTCTCCCTCTCTGATCTCTAGATGAGCAGAAAGCTGGAGGCATCTTCTTGGGGGCCATGATCTATTGACAGCAAGGAAACTCTAAAGATAGAAGGAAGGCAGACCGGGCAGGACCCCAGCGATCGGCAGGGGCTCCCATTTGCCAGGCCAACGTCCTGTGGCAGTGCTGTGTGAAGAGGAAATGAAGTGCAAATGATGGAGAAATGAGCAAATGACATGAGGAAACAGACAGTCCAAGATTCGGGATGTCATCAGATCACTGACCAGAGCTCTGGAATTAATAACACATTAAAAAAAAAAAGTTTGTGAGAGGAATTTAACACTACAAAAAAGAGATGTGGTGGGCTAGAGAGGGCTCAGAGGTAAAGATTGCTTGCTGCTCTTGCAGAGGGCTTGGATTTTGTTCCATCATCCACATGCCGAGGCTCACAACTGCATGTAACTCCAAGTCCTGGGGAGTCTGATGCCCTCTTCTGGACTCTGTGGGCACCTGATTGCATGTCCACACACCTCCTACTACACAAAACACATAGACACATAATTTAAAATAAAATAAATCTTTTGAGAGAGAGAGAGAGGGAGAGAGAGAGCAACCAAATTTGGACATGGTACTTGACTAGTTCTAGGGTATAAAAACATTATAAATGAAAATTTGAAATAACTATGGATATTTTAATATAGCTAGGGTATTGCATACTAGAAAATAATTGTTAACCATTTTATTGTTCATTTTGATAGATGCAATAATTATGTGTATTTTGGAAACTCTCCTTCGTTTTTTGATTATATATGCAAGTGTATATGTATAAGGCAACCAGGACCACGTGGAATCCCAGCCACTTGGGAGGCTGATTAAAAGTTCAAGACTAGCTGGGCAGTGGTGATGCGTGCCTTTAATCCCAGTACTTGGGAGGCAGAGGCAGGTGGATCTCAGTGAGTTCAAAGCCAGCCTAGTCTACAGAGTGAGTTCCAGGAAAGCCAGGGCAACACACACACACACACACACACACACACACAAGAAACTTTGCCTCACCCCCCTTCACATACACACACATATCACCTCCCCAAATAAAGGGAAGAAAGAAAGAGTTCAAGGCTAGCCTGGGCAACTTTTTGAGAATCTGCCTCGAAATAAAGAGAAGCTGTCTGGGTATACAGCTCAGTGGTAGAGCACTTGCCTAGCATGTGAGAGGTCTTGGATTTAGTCTCCATCGCAAGAAAAAATAATAATAAAAAGTCAAGGACCAAAGATTAATAACATAACACTGTCAGAGACATCAGAGGGCCTAAGGCCGGCAACCAAGTTAGGGCCAGGAGGCAGCTCTCACTGCTGTCCAAGTGGTGTTTGTATCTGAGCAACATTACCTTAAAAAGCCAGATGTCCAGTCCTGAGTAAGGTTTTTTATGTGTGTGTGTGTGTGTGTGTGTGTGTGTGTGTGTGTGTATGATACTACTATTTAAATCAGCTCTGTGCACACGAGGCACCTGCTCTCCCGCTGAGCTCTCCCCCAGCCCATTATTCATCGATCACCTCATGCCTTTGAAAACAGGCCTTAGTCATGCTTCACAATGCCGAGCCTCAACCTCCCCTTCCTTGAACTTGAGGTTTAGGCATAGACTGTGTAGAATTAGAAACCCAGTTCTCCCAGGCCTGTGGAATTGGTTCTTCCTTTGTGGAACCACATACCAACGATTGCAGCAAACCAGCTTCCTTCTGGGAGACTTTGAAGAGGTTATATTATAGTTTATTTTTGGCTTAGTTTATTGTTATTTGTGATGTTGGGCCTCTCACATTCTTGGCAATTGGTTTTCCACTGAACTGTGTGTGTGTCCTCAGCTCATTTCAACACCTTTTGTCAGTCCCCATTGCTTTGTTTGGTTTTACTTTTTATTATGAAAATTTTAAGTGCCATAAAACAAAGTCCCAATATGTTCCTTTGCCTGGATTAAAAAAAGATTCTCTCAGGTTGGAGAGATGGCTCAGTGGTTAAGAGCACTGTCTGTTCTTCCAGAGGTTCTGAGTTCAATTCCCAGTAACCACATGTGGCTCACAAGCATCTATAATGTGATCTGATGCTCCCTTCGGTCACGCAGGCATGCACTTATAAATAAATAATAAGTCTATAAATAAATAAATCTTTAAAAAAGATTCTCAACATTTTGTCATATCGATTCATCTTTTTTTCTGAGCTAGTATAAATAAAATATTGACAAAAGTTCTAAGAAGTTTATGAAAAATAAACTAAGTATTATAATAAACCAAGTCTTATCAAGGTCGTACGTAACCCTAGGATGACTATAAGGTTGGCAATCTCCGAGCTGCTTATTTGTTTTGATACAGAAAGGGAGGGGATCATTTGGAGGAAGTTTCTCATTAAGTTGCCCAGGCTAGCCTTGAACTCCCTCTGTAGTCCAGGATGGCCTTGGACTTTTAATCATTCTCCAGCAGCTAGCATTACAAATGGTCTCTGTGTCTTCTAGGCTAGGACATTTCTACTTAAATTCAGCAATCAAGTGTATAGCTGCCAGTCTTTTCCAATAGACACCAAAAAACAAACAAACAAACAAACAAACAAAAAACAAAAACAAAACCAAGGCCTGCCCCTGAGGCCTCCACTCTTCTGACTAGGGCAAGGCCAATAATCTCAAGCCAACTTTAAAGCACGGACCTTCCCTTTCCTTAACATTAAGGGGCATGGTAGCACATAGCTTTAATCCCAGCATTCGGAAGACAGAAGCAAGCAGATATGAGCAGGTCTCTGTGAGTTCAAGGCCAGCCTAATCTACATAGTGAGTTCCAGGATAACCAGGGTTACATGGATAGACCCTGTTTCAAAACAACAAACAAACAATAAATAAATATTAAGGGAAGCCTGGACAGATGACTCAGCAAGCAAAGAAAACTTGCTACTCTTGCAAAGGACTCAAGATTGGCTCCTAGTAGCTACGCTGAGTGACTCACAACTGGCTATAAATTCCAGGACACTGGACACTGTCTTCTGGCTTTGCAGGCACTGGCATACACACATAAATAGGAATAAAATCTTTTTTTTTTTCTGTTTTTTTTTTTTTTTTTTTTTTCAGTTCTGAAAAAAGGATTAAGGAGGCCGAAAATCCTTGGGGTGGGGAATGAGACAGGGAGCCCACAAGTCTGGCTGCAGCAGCTGCCTGCAAGCAAGCAAACAAAAACGGAAAGCTGTGGGCAAACCAGCTTCGACCGGTTCACTACTGCGTCGGTGGTAAACCTGACCAGGACTGTTCTTATTATGCCATCATGGCATGCATCAGCCTAGCGGAGTTCCAACTGAGGAGCTGAACGCCAAGTGCAGGCACATGGTGAGCGGTGGCCTAAGCGGACAGAGCGGCGACTGTGCTGAATATTCAAATCCTTCCTATGAAATGAAATGTACATTTTTGGGCACCCAGTGGCACAGCAGCCAGCTGTGTTTCTTTCATGGCTGCTGCCCATCCTTTCTGTTGTATGATGAGGCGGCAGGGGCATCATGGCGAGCCAGTGGCAAGGTGTAACCCCTGAGGAATTAAACAGCACGCAACAGATCTGCTGCAAAGGAGGTTTATTTTGGGAAGGGAGGAGTGAGGGCCTGGGGAAGGGACAGTGAGTGAGCCATGAGGGCAGAAAGGGAGGGGAGAGGAACTGGAACCGAGGCGAGGTGGAGAGCTGGGGTGGAGGGCGGTCCTTTTTATCCCTGCACACACCTGGTGGTGGCCGCAGGTAGCACGGGCAAGGTGTCTCTGGGACCCTGAGGGCAGGCCAGCTAAATCGCCTGCATACTAGCACTTTTTGTGACAAACTTTCACTTTTTCTTTTGAAAACAAAGCTGGTAGGTGGGCCACCACCATCCTAGGATGGCTGAAAAATTATGTTCTCAATCGCAATGCCTGAGAGACTTAGGCAGGACAAGCACAAATTTGATTGCAGCCTGGGTTACATAAGAGTGTTTACACAAGGCCATTCAACTGGGCACTATTTGTCCTATTGCTTAGGAAAATGAATAAACGAAAATACAGCCACACAGTGGTGTTCTAGGGTGACCATAAAAAGTGCTGAGCCATAATGGCCAACACTGAAGAGTGGAGGAAGCAGGGTTCTCTTTGGCTTATAGGATCAAAGGCTAAGAAGTCTCACCAGCACCAGGAAAGCTAAACTCAGTCCAAGAAGCTGGAGGCTTCAGAACCAGCCCTGTCACGAGGCTGAAAACCTGGGAGCTGCCTGGAGAGTTGCTGGTGCAAATCTGCACTCAAAGGCTGAGGAAGCTGGAGCCTGATTGATGTCTGTGGACCACGGCAGCAGGAGAAATGTACATAAATAGCCACGCCCACTCAATAAGTTCGTTTGCACATGTACGGGTACTGCCCTTGTTCACATGCTTCGTTTCCTCCATGCCTTGTCTATTGGGCAGCGGGTGTGCACAGTTAGAGCAGGTGTCCCCATTTGCTGACTTACATGCAGGTTATCTCTGTGAATATCCTTTCGGGAACATCCAAAAAAGCATACCTCACCAACTTTCTAGGAATCTCTCAATCCAGTCAAGTCGATAATCAGGCTATTACTGAACATTTCCAGGGCATACTGGGAGAAAAAAAAATCAAGGTACGGTATTCTACTTTTTATGTAGAAAACAAGGGAAAACATGAATATACATATGTTAAATATATAATGCATGATATATGCATCCATATGCATGCATTGGAGACATAAAGCATAAACTAATAAAAATAGTCACACAGAGCGAAGGGGAGTGCATTCATCGCTTTCTTTTCTTTGGAAACACATCTATTTGTTTGTTTGTGTGTGGGGGTGTTTTCCCTGCTATTCATCTGTGCCATGTGCATGGCTAGTGGCTTCAGAGGCAGAGGGCAGCATTGGATCCTCTCCTAGTCGGGGTTATTATTGCTGTGATGAAACAGCATGACCAAAGGAACTCAAGGAAGAAAGGATTTATCTGACTAAAACTTCCATGTCACTGTCTAACATGGAAGAAAGACAGGGCAGGAACCTGGAGGCAGGAGCTGATACAGAGGCCATGGATGCTGCTTCTTGGCTTGCTCCATATGGCTTGCTCAGCCTGTTTTCTTATAGAACCCAGGACCACCAGCCCAAGGATGGCTCCACCCACAATGGGCTGGGCCCTCCTTCGTTGGTCACTAATTAAGAAAATAGCATACAATCTTGCCTACAGCCAAATCTTATGGAGATATTTTCTCACCTGAGGCTCTCCTTTCTCCAATGATTATAGTAGCAAGAATCTAGCTTGTGTTAAGACATAAAACTAGCCAGCACAGATCCCCCAGAACTGGAGTTACTGACAGTTGTGGACCTCAGTGTAGGCGCTGAGAATTAAACCCAGGTCCTCTGGAAGAGTAGCCAGGGCCCTTACCCATTGAGCCAATCTCTCCATCCCTTCATTACTTTTTCATTGCTATGATAAAATATGTAACAAACTTTAAAAAGGAAGATTTGGCTGGGAGGGTAATATTTAAGAAGAGATATGGTTCCTCATGACAGGGAAGGCATGGTGGCAGGAGTTCAGGCAGTAGGTCACATAGCCTTGAGTCAAGAATCAAGAGAGTGACGAGAAGCGGTCTGCTGTCGGACAGCTCCCTGTGAGAGGCCCCACAGCTCCCCCACCCCTGCCAAAAACCAGAAAAACAAAAAAAAACGGGTTATTGCCATTGCTCTTGGTTGCCCTCCAAAACTAGATGGTACTGAAGCACAGCTCTGGAACTGACCTGAAAACTTCCTCCTGCTGACTAGCTTTTATAGTGCAAGTAGGTGCCAGAAGGAGAGAAAAGCCATTGCCAAATGTGGCACATGTCTTCATCCCCAGCACTTGGCAGAAGCTGGAAGATCTCTTTGAGTTTGAGGCCAGCTCCAGGACAGACAGGATTATGTAGCGAGACCCTGTTTCAAACAAACAAACAAACAAACAAACAAACAAACAAACGTAACAAAGCCATCAACGGTAATCTTTAATACCAACTCACCAGGCAAAATGTGCCCACTAGTACAATAGTGGCATGAAGTTTATGAGGGCAACCAACTGCTTTTGGACTGCATTTGAGGCCTGCTCCATAGAAATGAATTCATGCCTGGTACTGTAAACCTGGCCAAAGGCCCATGGGTTGAGAAGTTACAAGCACTAGGGAGAAATCACTAGTCTTGTGTTGTTAAACAAGATGTTGTCAAACTGCCTTCTAATTATTTATGCTTATTCCCAAAGTTTGGTGCTGCCTCTGGCCCTGGCCGGAGAGGCTTTTCTTTACTGTGGTTGCTGGTGAGTAGAATACAGAGATTCATAAAGAGCCAGGGTGCTAAACATGAGTCGTCTGTCAAGTGCTTAAGGCATCTTGATCAACCATCCACCCACAAGGCTCAGTAAACACCGTGGAACAGGGACAGAAAGAATGTAAAACCTGGAGGGTTGGGAAGGAGTGCTGTGAAATGATGTCTTTGGGATATGACAAGTTCACAGCAGCCATGGTGACCTGTACAAGACCAAATCAACGAGATCAGCTAACGTTCCAAGAGCCTTACTGACTGGGCTCAGTGAGTTATTTTAAGAAAAAAAAGAAGAGAGCGTGGAGGGGAGAGGGAAACAGGCTGGAGGCGCCTCTGGGAGGAGGGGGGAGGAGTTGGGAGGTTCCAGCAGGGCGCGGAAGGGAGGAGTTGACTAAGAGGCATTCTTTACCTGTAGGAGATTGCAGGCGACCACTTCCTCCAGCAAGGCTCCACTTCTTAAAGGTTCCTCAACCTTCAAAACCAGCAGGGGACCAAGTGTCCTAACACATGAGCCTACGGGAGGTTTGCGCGCAAACCTCAACATGGAGAGGAAAGAGGCTGAAGATTGCAGGCACATACACACGTTGTTTTAATTTTGGAGTGGGGCTTACTTTGTCAAAAATTTAATTCACTGGTTCTCCAGTCTATGGATGGCAGATCTGTAACTTCTGGGGCTCCACAAGCATGAGAGCCATAGAAGAAGTAAGCAGGGATACATTCACTCCTATTTCACTCTAGCATGCTAATACAAATACTTTCCTTTTAAATATTTTAAAGTTGCTTTTTCATGTGCAGGTATATTTTAAAGATTTACTCATCTTCATTTTATATCTATGTGTGAATGCTTTCATGTATGTATTTACACCACATGCATGTCTAGTGTCTACAGTGACCAGGACAGTGGTTCTCAACCTTCCTAATGCTCTGACCCTTTCATACAGCTCATGTTGTGGAGCCATAAAATTATTTTTGTTGCTACTTCTTGATTGCAATTTTGCTACTTTTGTGAATCATAATGTAATGATTTGTGCTTTCTGATGGTCTTAGGTGACCTCTGCGAAAGGGTCATTCGGCCACCAAAGGGGTCACAACCAAAGGTTGAGAGTGGCTGGACCGGGAGGTGGTGATCCTTGGAGTCACAAGTAGTGAGTGATGAGTGGCACGCCATATGGGTGCTGAGAACCAAACTTAGGTCCTCTATGAGAGCAGCAAGTGCTCCTAACTGCTAAGCCATCTCTCCAGCCCATGTATAGATTTTCAGTTGATCTAGAATTTAATTTCTATATAGTATGGAGTTTGGGCTTTCCAATTTTTTAATAACAGCAACAACAACAAAATAATTTTCCTATTACCACTCACTAAGAATTCACCTTATCCCATGATTTGAGAGTCCGTGTCATAGGCAGGCATCTCCCAGTGCCTAAACTATAGGCTTGCTGCTCTGCTTCAGTCATCCACTTGTTTATTCTGTGTCAATGTTCTCATCAATTATTCCAGTCTTGCAAAACCGTGGCCTATGAAATCTACCCTTCTTTTTCTCAGTGCCGGGTCTGGATCGTCACAGATATACAACTATATTCCATGTGAATTTAAGAAATATTTATCCAGGGACAACTGAAAAGTCATTTTAGTCTAGTTTAGGGAATTTTTTGTTAAGGTCACATTGAGCTTAAAGGTTAATCTGTGCAAGGTCACCATTTTGAGAAAATTAAGTCTTCCCTTTATTAGTATGGTTTATTCAGCTCTTCATATGTGTTTCTTCTAAAATATATTTAATTTTGTTTGCCTGGGGATGGAAAAAGGGACCTTATGCATGCTAGGCAAGACCTAAGCCATTTTTTTCTCCAAACAGAATCTCACTGTGTAACTGACTGTCTTAGAAGTCACAATGCAGGGCAGGCTGGCTTCTAGCTCACAGAGATCCCCCTGCCTCTGTGTCCCAAGTGCTGGGATTAAAAATGTGTGCCACCATTCTCAGCCCCCAAGTCTATTTTTATAGTTTTTAAACATGAGCTTGCATTTTACTTGTATCAATGCCTTGCTAACACAAGATCTGCTAACACAGATATTCTTTTCATTTCTCTCCTTGATTATCCTCACTGCTGAGTCCCCACATAAAGATGCATTGCTTTTTTAATGTTGAGCTTGACTCCAACCATCTTGTCAATCCCTTATTGATTCTATTCTTGCTCAATCTCAGGAATGGCCCCAGCACAGTGATGCTTGAAGCCACAGCAACCATAGGTGTCTGACTACTCTGAAGATGCCCCAAAGCCTTACCACAGAGAACCATGCTGGTAGTGGGCTTTTTAGTATCACGTCATAAAGAACTTTGAGTTCTAGTATGCCAAGAAATTCATTCTGACCAGGAGTGAATTCTTGAATCTTGCTAAATTGCATGTGTTTGGATCTATTTATACTATGGAGAGTTAATGTAGTATATTTAATTAATATATTTTCAAAAGTTATCCTGAAATAAGCTGCCATGCTCATGATGATGTGTTAACACAATAGTAGGTTTAATGTACTAGTACTCTAACTTATAATTTTTTTTCCACACATAGAAAAGCAGTGATCACTGTCTTGCTCTGGTTGCTCCCTGCACAGTCTGGGGCTGAGGTTACATAGCCTCACAAAATGAGTTCAGTAACTTCCTGTTTTCTTTTTCTCTAGAACAATTTGTGTTATAAAAGAGTTATCTTTTTCTTGGATAACTGGCTCAGGATGAGCTGTCTTTATGTGGGGGTGGAGGAGGTGTTCATTAGGGGTTCACTTTATTTGACAGTTATTAGTCTAGTCTTAATTTCCATAAACTTTTCATCAGATCTCTAAGTGTACTGCCGCTGGCCTGGCCACCTTGTTGCACATGGATGGAGGATATTTTTGTTGTTGCTTCATCATTAGGCAAGAAGTCTAGGTCATCAGTTCATCACCCTCCTCTTGTCTGATCACGTATTCCTTAGGGTGCACTAGAGGAACAGAACCAATTGAAAAAATAGATATCACACAAGAAAACTGATCAGAGTGGCTTACGCAACGTGCTGGGTGGTTCAACCATGCCTGTCTTCACACTGCAGAGGCTGAGAAGGCAGTAGCTGCTCAGTCCACAGGCTGGATGCCTTAGCCATTCCAATCTGGTGCTGAAGGCCTGGAGGATTCCTGGAGGTCTACTAGTACACACTGGAAGCTAACAGAGCTGGGTTCTGGGGGTAGCCAAAGCTGGAAACAGCAGCAGCAACCACAGGACAGATTTGCTCACTAGCAAGAAGCAGAAGCAGATAAGCATGGAACATTGCCTTTGCTTAGGCCTTTTTCTTTTTCTTTTTAATTTTTATTTATGTTGATTAATTACAGTTTATTCACTTTGTATCCCAGATGATATAGCCCCCTCCCCCATCCTTTCCCAATCCCATCCTCCCTCCCTCTTCTTCTCCTATGCCCTTCCCCCAGTCCACTGATAGGGGAGGGCCTCCTCCCCCTCCATCTGACCCTAGTCTATCAGGTCTCATCACGCTTAGAGCTTTTTCATTCTGGGTCACCCCAGGAAGCCCTCTCTGGGCTTGGGTCTTCTTACCCTCCATCAATCCTTCCCAGTGGCTCCACAGATCTGCCCAGAGCATCTCTAGCAGTTGCTTTCAGATCCAATCAAGTTGACAGTCAAGACGGCTTAGCTGGAAAAGGTCAGTGCTACCATGCTTGATCATTTGGTTTTGATCCCCAGAATCTTATATTATCAATAGAGAGAACCAACTGCTGCAAGTTGCCTTTTAACCTCCACATATGTGCTGTGACATGTGTGCCTGTGCACACACATGATAAATAAACAAATAAACAAAAAGAGAGCAACTGTCCCAACTGTGTTTATTTGTCCAAATTCTTAGGACAGATACAGGGTGGGATAATAAAGTTTGTTAAATAGTTCCAGCTTAACCTAAATTTAATCTGTCGTGTGCCATATGCCACCGTACAGAACACAGCCATCCCTCCTTCCCTCTTCCTCCTCACTTGCTACTGCCATCACTGGCATCAACTACACACTGGCTGGGGATGGGGATTGAAGGCAAGAGACAGGAACTATGGAGCTATCTGACTATCTCCGGTTCAGATGATGATTGGCAGTCGGCTTCTGGACCTCCAGATCTACTGGATGGTTTTTGCTTACATTCACTGCAGCCATTTCATTAAGCTTGCAACAGTACAGTGATTTTTGTTTCTTTGTTTGTTTGTCTTGTTTTTTCTAGACAGGCTTTCTCTGTGTAGCCTTGGCTGTCTTATACTTACTTTGTAGACCAGGCTGGCCTCAAACTCACAGTGCTCTGCCTGCCTCTGTCTCCCTGAGTGTTGGGATTACAGTTGTGCCCGGAAATACAATGATCATTACATAATTTATATCTTTACATTTTTGTAAGTAACCTCTCACCCATATTCCTGAAAGCAACCCTAAGAAACGAATTGGTTCATCAAGTAAGACTTGAGAAGAATCATTTTGTCTGTTGTAAATGCCCAAATCTGAGGTGAATAGATGTTTGTTCATGCCTCCACAGGAAGTCAAACAACACAACACAATATTTGGTAGATTTTATCATGCAACTGTATATGAACTATACTTTGTCTCTGCCTGCTGGCCATACAAAAGGTGACATAGCATATACACTGACGTATGCCTAGCTTGTTAAAAGCAATGTTTCTTGGTCGTTTTGCTCTCCTGGAAAGAAATTTTCCTTATTCTTTTGTTACAGAAACAACTCATTGCTGGTTGTGGCACGAAAAATTTATCTGATTGTGTTTTAATGGCTGTTGGAGTGTCCACAGTCATAAAAGATAAAGGCAAACATAAAAGCATACATCAGTTCACACATGTGGGTAAAGTCTCAGACGTGATATCCATTAGTAATTTTGTCAAAAATCGGTGAGGTGGGTTTGAGAGATGTTCAACCATTTTAAGCTTGCACCCGTCATCCTCCCAAAGCTGCTCCTGCAGAGTATATTATTACACTTTGGAAACGCTGACAACTCGATAGGCGGAAAATAGTATCTGTCTACATTAACTTTATATTTCTTTTATTCAGAATGATGTTGAGTTATGTTTTCATGTATTTAAGTGAATTAATATTTTTATGTGAACTGTCTGATCAAACCCTTTGTTCATTTTTCTCTTTAGTTGTTTTTTTCTATTGATTATTTTGTTAATTACTTTCAATTGATTATGAATTATATATATATATATGTCTCATATATATATGAGAGGGGCTCCTTTTTTTTCTCCTGGTCTTGTGTAGCCTAAACTGGCCTCAGACTAGCTACGTAGCTGAGGATGACCCTGAACATCGCTGTGTATTATGTATACAGAAGTGTTTCCTTGCTCATGCTAAGCACGTGTAGAGGTCACAGGTTGACACTCAGTGTCTTCCTCCATCCCTCTCATCTTCTTTTTTTGTGACAGGGTCCCTCACTGAACCTGGACCTCGCTGTTTTGCTGGACTGGCTGACCAGCAAGGCCCAGGGGTCTGCTTGTCTCCTTTACAGATGCATACAACCACACTTAGTTTTCCATGGGTCCTGGGGATTTGAACTCCGGTCTTCGTGCTTGTACAGCTAACACCATTCACTGAGCCATCTCTGTACCCCTATAAAAGTGTTTTTGAGATAAGTGTCTCACGAAGACCAAGGTCATCTCAAACTTGCTATGTAGCCATTTGAGTATGACCTCGTACTTCTGGTCCTCCTGATGCCCCTCACCTGGGATCACAGACATGCAACACCATACTCGGTCTATACAATGCTGGGGTTAGACTTAGACGATCTTTTCCTCCTCTTCCTGGTCCTCTTCCTCCCCCTTGTTTTCATTTTGTTTATTTAATTTGAGACAGGGTTTCTCTATGTGTAGCCCTGGCTGTCCTGGAATTTACTCTGCAGACCAGGCTGGCTTTGAACTCAGAGATCCGCCTGCCTCTGCCTTCCAGGTGATGGGATCATAGGCATGCACCACCGCCACATGGCTGGACTTTCATTTATGCTTAGCAAGCACTCTCTACGAACTGCGCGACATCCCCAGCCCACAGACGTTTTCACTTTGGTATTTCACTTGCCATATGACTTTAAGCAACTTGGGGGTTTTTTGTTTTGTTTTGTTTTGCTTTTGCTTTCCTTGTTAAGCAGAACTAGAGGGCCTTTGCAAAAGCCTCTTTACTGCAGTTATGAGGTCTCCTGTGTTTCCTTTCGGTACTTTTATGGTCTTGCTTTACATTTATCCAGAACCTTTAACCATTTGGAGTTTTTCTGGTACGTGCTTTGTGGAAGAGCCATTTTTCCCCCAGAGAGAGTTCTAATTGTCTCAATACAACTCAATACACAGTTCTTTCCCACGGATTTCAGTCCTTTGAGCGGGCACATGTGAGAGCCTGGGTTTGACCTCCACACTACCAGCAAAGAAAAGTGCGCATATGTGTTTCCTGTGGCGTTACTCTTTATCAGTTTGTGTCTCTACATTTTCCGTATTCATTGTTTTCATTTCTGAGAGTTTGAGTGTTTAAGGGTTGGTAAGCCTGGTTTCCCTCTATTTAGCTACTTTTTTTTTTTTTTTTTTTTTTTTTTTGCCAGCCATTCTTCTTCGTTTTCCCACACTAGAATCAGTAGCTCTCATTCTAACCAAGAAGGGATCTTTTAGGGACTTTTATTGTGTCTGCCTGTGATGTAGGTGTGTGTGAGTAGAGGCATGCACAAGCCACGGTGCACACGTGAAGATCAGAAGACAAGTTTTTGGATGAGTTCTCTACTTTCACTGTGGGTTTCAGGGACTGAATTCAGGTCTTCAGGCTTGCAAGGTGATCACATTACCTGTTGAGCCATCTTGCTGGCCCATGAGCTGATATTTTTATTGCTTATGCATTCTAGCCATATATTAACTTAGGAGCCCAGCACGGTGGCTCATGCCTGTAATTCCAGGATTAGAAATAGTGAGGCAGAAAGACGGGGCTATGTGAGTGAGTTCAAGGCCAGCCTGGGCTACAGATGTGACACTCTATAAAAAAGAATTAACTTACATGATTGTCCTCTTCAAGAGGCTGAGTCTTCTGATCCAAGAATATGGAATGTTTTCCCATTTTCCCAGGTCTCCTGTGATGGTCCTCGGCCGTATTTTAAAGTTTTCTTCATAAGAGTCTTACACATTTCACATTGGGCTATATTAGTCACCATTCTATCACTGCGAAGAGACACCATGATCACAGCGGCTCTTATAAAAGAACACATTTAATTGGGGGCTGGCTTACAGCTTCAGAGTTTTAGTCCGTATCATCATGGCGCTGGAGCAGTAACTGAGAGCTACATCCTGAAGCAGTAACTGAGCAGAGAGGGAAAGCCTAGGACGGGCATGGGCTTTTAGACCCCAAAAACCCGTCAGTGACACACTTCCTCCAACAAGGCCACACCTACTCCAGCAAGCCCTAATCCTTCTAATTGTTTCAAATTGGGCCACTTCCTGGTGTCAAAGCATTCAAATATCTAAGCCTATAAGGGCCATCCTCATTCTGACCACCACAGGTTGGTTCTCAGCTATTGGTTCCCATCAAACCCAACTGGTGCTTAGCATTCATCTCCCCCTGCGTCACTGCTCCCCTTTGAACCACAAGGGCTGAAAGGCAAACCCCAACATTTCCCAGAGCGTGTGACATGATGACTAGTGTTCTTTGCTTGACTTATCTACGACTAAGATGTCTTATGTACAGGAGCAGAAAGGTGGGAGAGATCCAGAGACCATCATCCTGCTGTGGTGTGCCCAGCAAGCAGGCTGAGGAGACTGCTCCATCTCCAGTAGCGCTGGCTTCCCGGCACCTGGATTACAGCTGTGATGATCTGACTGAAGCATTCAATCTCATAATGCTTGCGGCTTATGGCATTCACATTTTTATCTAATAAAGGCTCATACAATACATATCACCTGCCAGAAGCTGTTAGATGTGATTTAAAAAAAAAAAAAAATGATTTCTGTGAATGCTCAGTGTTTCCTGGCTTGGTGACGGTTTTGAAAGCAGCCCCTGTATTCTGTGATGAATGGACTCGGTTGGAGTGGCTTTGGTTTTCTACGCTGAACCCTGGCTGGTTCAAGTTCTTTTGTGTGAATGTTGTACAGCAGGCTGACTTTTGCCATGTCTTCTGCTTGGAAAAAACAAAGACCTACCAGTTCTTCAGAACATGTGAAAATCGCCCGTGATTATAGAGGTGTCAGATTCTAAGAGGTTTGCTTTATACATCTGAATGGTCTCTTATTGAGTGTAAAAAAAAAAAAGTACACTCTCCTTCTTAATGTCACCCCTATGCCTGATACCGCAAATGAGAGAAGACAGATTTGTCTTCAAGAGTTTAGTTTATTTCGATTCACATGATTTCTAGTTCCAATCTTTTCCTTGCACATGACACAAGTTCACTACCCCCCTCCCCTTTTCCAGACAGGGTCTCACTATGTAGCTCTGGCTGTCCTGGAACTCACCTTGCAGACCAGGCTGGCCTCTGCCCAATCTGCCTCTTGAGTGCTGGGATTAACGGGTATGCTGCCACCACCCAGTCCATAATTTCATTCTTTACAGGTAAATAAAACTCTACTGCGTATACACATATGCTCTCACGTGGGTGTTGATGAGACACGAGGCTGGTTCTATGCCTTGGCTGTTGACGGGTACTGATCCTATGGATGCTGGCTTTTCATGGGCACCCACTGGGATGTCCAGGTTCCTGTATCTGGAACAAGAAATTGGACAGACACACGTGAACAGTAACAAACAGGATCAAGGGATATAGTAAGAAAGATGCAGTTCCAAGGGAAGGAAGCAGCCCAAGCAGAGAAATTGTTCAGAAGCTTGACGTCAGTGCCCTGCAAAGAACAGAGGCATTTATGGTGCATAAAGTAAGCCTCTCAGGTCATGTGCCTAACATGGCCTTTCTCCTGCTGGCCATGTTACAGGTCACCAGCGGACACTCTGGAGTGCCTCTGCGGCTGTGCCAGCAGCTCCAGCCAGCTGCAGGAAAGGGCAGCTCTAGCCACTCTCTTTGCCAACTTTTTCCCACGCGCTAATTTTGCAGCCTTCGTGTAAGGCATTTTAGACTTCACTTTCCACAGTGTGCTCCTGCCTCAAGCCCCACACCCAGCTCTGGTCCCAGGAACCTTTTTGGGGAGCTGAACAATCTTCTATTATCTTATAACTGCTTCCTGCTGTTAGGGGGCATGGAGCTGAGGCGAAGCTGGATTCCCTGAGTAGGTACTGACCGAAATCTCTCTTCACAAAGGAGTTTGGTCTGACCTGCTGCATCCTAGAAGACTCAAGAACAGCATTTCTCTGACCATCAGGCAGGTTCGTCCCTGGGCCATCAGTCCTGCAGCGCACAGTCAACCTCACTATTTTATCTGGTGAGTTCAGAAGTGACACTCTTCAGGCTGTAAAACAAACAAAAGCTCTGATGATTATATCCAAAGAATGTGGCAAAAACAATCCCCAGGACTCCAGTGGTGGGACAGACGAAAAGGAAAAGCAGTGTGAGGTTGCAATCACAGAGTACATGTTAAGCCATCTGTGCCAAAGGGAAAATAAGCCGTACATCAGGGTCACAACGACCTACAGGTTTACAGATAGATAGTGCTCACCTCCGCATTTAAGAAATGGCAGTATCCTTTCTTCTTGTCTCATGGGAATTCTTAAAGGTGCAGGTGGAAGTGACTTTGCCTTCCAGATGGTCTTGAGGCTGTGGGAACTCAGAAGGATGGGTTTTTAGAATATGGCTTCTGTGGGAGGTGGCTGTCCAGGCTGACGCGTCAGCGGACTTGGTTCCTTTGGGTCTATGTGGCTTTTGTGAAAGTTTTGTGCCCACAGGATTCAGATTCTGAAAGAGCTGTACCAGTATCTGACCTCAGTTACACAGTTCTCTTCCCTGGTATGACCTGGAGTTCCATTTTCTTTTCCTTTATTTTTAATCTTATATTTAAACATTCCTGCCCCCAAGGATGTTTCTTATGAACAGTGACTAGGGAGACTTTTTTTTCTTTAATTCAGTAGGTGTCTCTACTATTTTTCAACGTTGGGGACCAAACCCAGGGCCTCCTCACAGCTGGGCAAACAGTCTACTGTAACCATGGTCCTCTACTTAAGATGGTCCTCTACTTAAGCCCTGATGGGCCATTCTAGGGAGAAACACTATGTTCCTCCTTTTTGCTGTCAGAATATTGAAACAGGGACCCTGACACATGGATCCTAAAGAATTAATACTTACTCTTGGGGGAAGAGAGAGACTAAACAGCCCTGGTCCCACAGGCCAGCCAGAAGGAGAATGAGCCTCACAGGAAGAGATGGACACAGCCCTGACAGCCTGTCCTAGTTACAGTAACACACGCCCACCTCCTGGCTTCTGTCAGCTTTTTTCTAAAACCATGACAATGCCACCAGAGAGTCAGAGACAGAAGCAGGAGACTCTCTCTGGCAGCTACCAAACTTAGTGAACATATTTTCTTTTTACCAATAATTGTTTCCCAATATTTTGTAAAATACAGAGAAACTACGGCAGCAGGTTTATGGACCCAATCGCCCCCTGCTACAGTCAAGCCGGGCTCTATTCCCAGAATGTCACTTCTAAGGAAGAGATTTCATTCCCACGGACTAACCGATCATCGATACAGTGAGAGATAGAAATCGCTTGCCTTGCAGCTTGCTTTAAACAAATTTACAAATTATCTTTAAATTAGTTATTATTGTATGTTCATCTTACAGAAGAAGGTAAGAATGAGGTTTGTTTGGACATGCCTTTCCCTTTTCTTCACTACTGTCTTTCTTCTAGGTGCTGGCCAGAGTGTGGGTTTTCTGGTACTCTGGGCTTCCTTACTCTCTCTGAAGCCACCTCCCCCATACCCCCATTGACCCTTTTGCCATGTGGCATCTGGTCACTGCACAGCTGACCTCCATGCCTAACTTCCATGGCATGGTCTTCTCTCTTCCTCTTCTTTCTCCTCCTCTTCTGGGCAGGTGCGGCTATGTGTGGTTATGTGTGGCTCCAAGCATACATGTATCACAGGGCATGAGGGCGTGAGAGAACAAGTTTCCACAGTCTCTCCTTCTGCTTGTTCCAGGGACCAAACACAGGTTCTCCAGCATACATATGAATGTGTATAAAAGTGCATCAAACACTTCTGAGCCACCTCCCAGACCCACCGTGTTCTTTATGTTTACAGGTGTGTGTGTGTGTTCATGTGGGTGCATGTATATGTATATATATACTCACTGGTGTGTGGAGGCAAGAGATCAACTTTGCTGGAGGGCTGGCTCATTAATTAAGAGCACTCGTGTTCTTTCCCAGGACCCAGGTTCAATTCTCAGCACCAACATGGTGGCTCACAACCATCCATAAATCTAGCTCCAGGGGAGCCAATGCCTTTTTGGACCTCAGAGGATATCAGGTACACACACAATTCCACATATTCATGTACGCAGAACATTCATACATATAAACTGAGAGAAATCTTAAAAAAAAATTCAAGCAGGGGCATGGTGGCACATACCTTTAATTCCCAACCTGGGAGGCAGAGAGACGTGGATCTCTGTGAGTTTGAGGCCAGCCTGGTCTGCCTAGCAAGTTTCAAAACTACCAGGGCTACATAGTGAGACCCTATCTCAAAAATATATACATATAATAAATAAAACCACAGAAGTAAATAAATAAACAAATAGAGGAATAAAGCTGATCACCCTCCAGTGTCAGGCCTGGGACATTAACCTTTTGGGGAAGGGTCCCTCATTGCCTCTATTAAAGTTCACCCCATAGTGTAGGACGGGTGGCCAGTGAGCCGCAGGGAACCTGTGTCCCTCTACCTTCCCGGTGCTTGCTGGCACCACCCAGGCTGGTTGTGTTTGTTTACTATGGGTTACGGGATTTGAACTCAGGGTTTCATGATGGTGGGGCAAAGCTCAGCCACTACCTTCACCCTCTATTTGCAGAATTTCATCTTTTTCTTTCTGCCTCTCTTTCTCCATTTCCCCTTCAAGGATCATTTTTACCAGAGTTTGAAAGAGAAAGCAGGAGAGCTGAAAATTCTGGCACCTGCCCAGAAGAGGAGGAGAAAGAAGAGGAAGAGAGAAGACCATGCCATGGAAGTTAGGCATGGAGGTCAGCTTTGCAGTGACCAGATACCACATGGCAAAAAGGGCAATGGGGGCATGGGGAAGGGGGCTTCAGAGAGAGTAAGGAAGCCCAGAGTACCAGAAAACCCACACTCTGGCCAGCACCTAGAAGAAAGACAGTAGTGAAGAAAAGAGAAAGGCATGTCCAAACAAACCTCATTCTTATCTTCTTCTGTAAGACTGATAAAATTCTCCTTACTCTATTTTTAATGGAATATTTTTAGTAATTGAAGAATTTCATACCATGTATTTTGATCATATTCAGCCTACCCCGTTCCTCCCAGCTCTGTCCTCATCTCCTTTCTTTCTTTTTTCCCTTTATTATTGTTTTCTGTGTCCTAGTCAAGGTTATCATTACTGTGATGAAACACCATGCCCAAAAACAACTTAGGGAGAAAAGGGTTTATTTGGAAGGAAGTCAGGATGGGAATTCAAACAGGGCAGGAACCTGGAGGCAGGAGCTGAGGCAGAGGCCATGGAGGGTGCTGCTTACTGGCTTGCTCATCTTGCTTTCTTATAGAACCCAGGACCCTCAGCCCAGGAATGGCGCCACCCACAAAGGGCCAGACCTTCCCACATCAATAGCCAATTAAGAAAATGTCCTGCAGCCAAATCTTACTTGAAAGGCTCCCTCCTTTCACAGAACTCTAGCCTGTGTAGAGTTGACAAACAAATACCCAGCCCAGCATGTATACATCTTTATACAAATTTGTACACATTCATACAAGTTTGTATACATTTTATACAAATGCATAAGTACACCTGGCTGAGTCCATGCTGTGTTGCTCATGTGTGTTTAGGGCTCACCTCTTGGGATAATGGACAACTGTTAGATGGCTTATCAGAGACTTGTCTCTGCCTTATTCTACAGTCATTAATTACCTGCGCTCTTCACCTAGGGGTGGGGCTTCATGAGATTGCCCCCATCCACGTTGACATCTCAGCTGGTGGTGCCATTGTTCAGGCCTTTGCTGGGCAACCATATTGTTGAGATTTCATGAATACAGCTTCCCTTTCCTATACAGACAGCACAACCTCAGAACAGACATCTGGATCCTCTTCCCTGTTCTCCCTGATCGTCCCTGAGTCTTAGAGGGAGGGGTTGTGCTGTAGAGGTACCCGCTGGGGTTGGCACCCCATAGCCAATTGTTCTGCATTTTGACTGGCTGTGGCTTTCAGTAATGGTCTCTGTCTGTGGCAGGAAGACTCTTCTTGGATGAGAGGCGAGAGCTCACTGGGTCCGTGTGACGTGTGGCGATGTAGTGGGAAACAGGACACCAAAGCTCTAACTCTGCTAACGCAGGCTCGGTAGGTTGATACGTGAATGCCTAGCTGTGAGCTCACTAGGCCTCACCTTGCGTACAGTTTTAGGCGCTTTGCCCCACTCATATGGCAACATACATAAAGCCATGACGCTAAGGTTACCCGAATGAGATACGGTCACCATGACACAACGCCAGGGATGTGATAAGGTTTCCATGACACTGAGGGCACAGGAATGAGATAAGGCCATGCACACGTATACTGTCTCTAATTAAGCCATGCTATCTTTTCTTTGTTCTATGAGGGTCTTTGCCACAGTGGTTCCAGGGTCCCTGGTGGCAAAAGAGCCTTTTCTTCTAGTAAAGTAAGGAGTTACATCCTGTTTCTAGTCTTCCAGGGATAGTATTCAATTTAAATCATTTAATTGTATGTTTCTTCAGCGAAGTCTAAAGTTAACCAGGATTGTAGCCTCCTATTTGCTCCTTTTGTGGCCTAGACTAGAAATGTCAAGCTGCCTTTAAACACACACAAACACTGTTACTGTAATTATTGTAGTCAATGAGGCCAACACCATTTACCACTGTCTTTTCTTCTTTGTGTTCTTTCTCCTTCTCCCTTTTTTTTTCCTCCCCTCTGAAGCAGTTTTCAGAAGTCCTTGCATGGTAGGGCAGACTCGTAATCCCAGCACTTGGGGAGGCAGGGGCAGAGGTGGGAGATCTCTGTGACTTTGGGGCAGCCTGGTCTACAGAGTGAGTTCTAGAACAGCCAGGGCTACCAGAAAAACCTTGTCTTGGGGAAAAAAAAATTCTTGAGGCAAAAGTGTACTGCTTAGTCAGTACTTAGTCCTCAAACATCTGAAAATATTTCTATTGTTCATGTACTACATTTTTTTTTTTTTTTTTTTTTTTTGTGGGATAGCAGGGAATTTGGGACAGGGTCTGGCAGGCCTGATACTCAGTAGTAAGGACCTCAGATTGCCTGAAACTCATGGCAATCCTCCTGCCTCAGCCTCCCTAGTGCTGGGATTATAGGTGTGTACCATCATGACTGACTTGTACACACTCTTGATGGGTTAGCTGTACAGAAGTAGGATTTCAAATTCTCTTCTCTTGTATGAACCATTCTTCCTGTATGATGGCTCATCTTGGAATTTTCCAGATTTACCGCAGTGTCAAAGTGATATGAGTTCAGTAGAAACTGCATTTTGAATTTAGTTCTTTTCCGAGATGGCAATTTGCAGTACAGTACTATTTTACAAAGCATTTTAGACAGTTCCCTTTATCCATAATATTTTGTCACTGTCCTAACTTTAGTTTTTATTTCTTTTTCTTGTGATACTCTACCTCACAACCTCACATTCAGTATTTTTTTAGCTTGATACTTTGTATCCTTCTTGGAAAATTCTTAACTGTTTTTATCTTGGGTTATTGCCATATTTATTCTTTCTTCCTGGAATTCTGGAGTGTCATGATAGGTCATCCACCGACTCCCCTCAGTTCTACCTTCTTATTTACCAATTCTCTCTGTAATGTGTCCAACTTAGCGGTTTTAAATTTCAGTTTTTATTGTTCACATCCATCAGTTTTTATTTCCTTGCCTCTTGATCTTATTTCACAGACACCAGTCTCTCTGTTATATCTTTAAATATTTTATACATACATATTTAGGATCTTTTACATGACCTGATAGTTCCAATTGATATATATATATATACATAATATATAAATTTTCAACCTGTAGCTGAGTATGGTGCTAAATATCTTTAATCTCAGCTTTTGGAAAGTGAAGGCTAGAAGCTCAGGAGTTCAAGACCAGCCTCGCTTAAAAAGCAAGTTTAAGGCCAGCCTGGGCTACATGGGACTCTGTCTCAAAATAAATTAAAAAAAAAACACAAAAAAAAACTGCTATTTGTTAGATATTTATATTCTTATTAATAGTGGTAAATCACTTTATATATCACATACTGTAGTTTTATCCTGTTGTGCCCTTTCAACCAAAATACTTTTCTTTGGTCCTGAAATTCAGCCTTGTTTTAGGGTTCAGGACTCTCGTCCCCTCCAGGTCCTGCATTGGCTTCACATTGAGGTCCGACACACACAGATATCTCTCTTCCTCAGTGACCCCAGAGAAGCATCATGATAGTGATTGTATTATTGCTCCCCAGGAGCCATCACTCCTTTCTGCTGTATTATTTTCTCACCCCAATTGTTTCAGGCTGGATCATTCACCTTTTAAATTAAAACAAAACAAAGATGGTCTGATGCTTCCAAGCAGAAGCTTAAGCTCACCCCGCCACTGCCTTTTCTGTTTCTTCAAATACAACATGGCACTTTCCCAGATACGGGCGGTGTCTTCATCCCGCATCCCCAATGAAGAGGATGTGGCAGAGTCATAGCCAGTCTGCGAAACATGTGCAGTGTGAGCAAAAAATAGGCCCTCGTGATTTCTGATGCTTTGAGAGTTGGAGAATGTTAGTTATTGCTGTTTAACTTAGCCCAAAGTGACTAATACAAACTTCAAGCTGTCAGATATGACTACATTTAAAAATATTTTTCATCATCTGTATCTATTGATCTCCTACTTCTGCTCTCTGCTATTCCTCCTCCTCTTCTCTCCTCTCCTCAGGATGCTAGGGATCAAACTCACATGTGCTCATATGAACTCCGCCACTGAGACCCATTCATTACCGTCTTCCTTCCTTGTTTCCTTCCTTCCCTCCTTCCTTTCTTCCTTTCTTTCTCTTTCCCTTCCTCTTTCCCTCCCTCCCTCCTTCCTTCCTTCCTTTCTCTCTCTTCCCTTTTCTTTCCTTCCTTCTTTCCTTCCTTCCTGTTCTTTGTTTGTTTGTTTGTTTGTTTTTAGAGACAGGGTTTCTCTGTGTAGCCTTGGCTGTCCTGGACTCTTTTTGTAGACCCAGCTGGCCTCGAACTCACAGAGATCCATTTGCCTCTGCTTCCCTGAGTGCTGGGACTACAGTTGCACACCAGCACTGCCCAGCTAGTTACCATTTCTAAGTGTAAAACAGAACATTACATATGCAGCCTGCTTATACTATTGTGGTAAAGTGTATGTAACACAAATTTACCATTTTAACCATTTAAAGACTCGTGTGTGTGTGTGTCTGTGTGTGTGTGTGTCTGTGTGTGTGTGTGTGATGCCACAATGGGTATGTGAGTCAGAGGACAGCTTGGTGGAGTTGGTTCTCTTCACTTTTATGTGGGGTCTGGATATGGAACTCACATCATCAGGCTCACCTGGTAAGTGCCTGTACACTAAGCCAGCCTGCTGGCCCTGTTTTAATCAATTTTAGGTGAAGAAATGAATAAGTACATTCTCAGCGGTATGTAGCACAAATCACTTCCAAAGTATTTTCATCATTTCAAGCAGAAACTCTACGTACTCCAGAGCTATTCTCTGTCCTCCATGTAAGTGGAAGCGCACAGCCTTTGTCTTTTTACACATAGCTTACTTCACCTAGCATGTTTTGAAGGTTTATCTACCTGATAGCATATATTGGAATTGCATTCTATTTCAAGGCTGAATAACATTCTGTTTTCTGTGTGTGCGTTGCTCATCCAGCCTCTTGGGTTGCTTTCACTTTTCAAACACTGTGCTTCCTTCTTTCCTTCCTTTCTTTTAACCTAGAAGTGCTCACATATATATATATATATGTATATATATATAAATAATATATATATATATTATTTATATATATATATATATTATTTAAAAGGCCTGAGGTCTTGGGGTGCAGCTCGGTTGGTAGTGCCTAGAGTGCTGGAAGCTCTGGGTTTGATCCCCAGCACTGCACAAGCTAGGTGTTGTAGCTCCCAGCACCTGGGAGGTGGAAGCAGCAGGATCACAAATTCAAGGTTCTCCTCAGCTACCCAACAAACCCAAGGGCAGCCTAGGACATGAGACCTGGTCTTAAAGAAAATAATAATTAAAAAAGAGACAGAGAATAGTACTGGTGGATGCCTATTAGATTGAGTTTGAAAAAAATATTTATGCTTAATTTTATAGATGCCTATATGATTTGAGTTGTTGCAAGAATTTTATTCAATTTAAAAATCTAATGAAGAGAGCTTGAATAAATGCTTCCCTTTCATCCAGAGAGGCACAGTCATGAATCACCGCAAATGTGTGGGGTTTTAAAATTATAGTTAAAACACGTATCATACCCTTCACCATCTCAGCCACGTGCAAATGTACATTAGACAAAGCTTATTGGTACTTATTAGACAAAGGCTCTATTGGTAATCAGCCAGCCACAGAATCTCTATAAATGAAGAGCAGTTATTAAAAAATTAAAACCACACCACGGGAAGCTGCATTCGACTAAACAAGACTGCACATAGTGCTTGATTCCTCCTTTCATCCTCCCTATCCTCTGGATCAGATGGTATGGCTCATAGTGACTAATACTTATTAGGAATAACTATCCTCTTGAAGCAGAGCTGAAGCTCATCACAGACATCCGTTCTCTGAGTGGAAATGGGATTGAGGACAGACTCGATTGTAACTACACCACTTTTAATGGAACACCCCTCTGTGTGAATGACTGCTCTTGGTTTTTAAATGAAAATAGTGGTGGCTTTGGCTGTTCGCACTGTGTCTTTGTTCCCCTGGAAGTTCTCACGGGCTGCTGTTTCCCAGGAGGTCAGACAAGAGTTCAAATAGGATTTCTTAACAACCTTGCAAAAGGCCAGGCCATGGCAATGGACACTTGAATGTTTCGTTTGCTTTGTCAGGGGTGGAAAGCCTGGTCTTCACCCTCAGTACTCAGTACAATGTGACCTTTCCCCCCACTGATTAAAAAGTAAGATCACCCATCGATTTTATGTTCAACAGAATAAAGTTGGCAAACAGCAGAGAGGAAATGAATGATGCTCTGTGTGCAAGGGGATTAAATCCCAGACCTGATTTTTGAACCTAGCACTCACAGAAGCAAGACTTCTGGTCTACCACTGACCAGGGATTCCCGTGCTACCTTGAGCTGTTCTGTGTACATGAGGACTCAGTGTGAGAAGCCCTAGGCTTGATCTCAACCAAGGCACGGAGAGCTAGTGACCTTGGGAAGGCTGATTTACCACCCGGAGACATTTTCAAAGAGAGGGTTAATAGGTGGTACAGAGCTGTCTGACAAGGCTCTGGGTTCATTAATAGCATAACACACACAAACAGAACAAAACACACACACACACACAGTTAGCAAGACTTACTTTGTAGTATTAAGACTAAGCAACCCTTTGAGAGCAGGCTGTATCCTTTCTTAGCCTCCTTGGACACTCCAGACTAGAGACCCAGGTTTGAACCACTGTCCAGAGTGATGGACCATTCTGGCTTCCTCAACATCTGATCAATTTGACTATCGCCCTCCCTCTGGGCATGCACACGTGCGCTCATACACACACATGCACAAGTGTGCCCTTGCACATAATCGGAGGCCAACCTAGAGTGCCTTTCCGCAGGAAGACTTGCACATTTTGTTTGAGTCAGAGTCTACTTGCCTGGAACTCAAGTAGACTAGGCTATCTGATCAGAGAGCTCCAGGGATTTGCATATTTCCATCTCATCATGGCTGGCACTGCAAACACGTGGCCAACTTTTTACATGGGTTGTGGAGATTAAATCCAGATCCTCATGGTCGCAATCAAATATTTTACCAACTGACCTTAATGTGACCCTTAGTGTGGTGGTTTGAATGATAATAGCCCCATAGGCTCATCTATTCAAATGCTTAGAGAATGGCACTATTTGAAAGGACTAGGAGGTGTGGCCTTGTTGAAGGTAGTGTGTCACTGGGGATGGGCTTTGAACCCAGAGTTTCTCTCTTCCTGCTGCTGGATCTGGATGTAGAATTCCCAGCTACTTCTCCAGCGCCACGTCTGCCTGCTTGCCACCATGCTTCCCACCATGATGATAACGGACTAAATCTCTGAACTGTATGACAGCCCCAATTAAATGTTTTTCTTTATAAGAGTTGCTATGGTCACGGTGCTTCTTCACAGTACTAGGACAGTGACTAAGACGTCTGGCCACTGACAATTTCTGAAAAACTAACTTGGTGGATTCTTTCAGTCTTCTACGTCCCTCGCTGCAGTCTTGATGTAGGCCCATCATTGCTCAAACAGGCTATTTTATAAAAAAATGGAGCACTCTAAAATGCTTGGCTACCTCCCCCAATGTGACTTAACAAGAATGAAAAAAATAAACACAAGTAGAAAAACTGACCTTATTCTGAGAAAGGAAAACACCTTGATACATATACTCAGAAAAGGCACAGTAGGAAACAGACCAAAATGTTACAAAATAACTGTGTAGGTTTACATGATATTCAACATTTATTGGGTCCCATGACCTGCTGGCCTCTGGGTTGTATGTTAGAAATACAGTAATTAATCAAAACATAAGGTCATTGTTCTGGTGAAACATTTCATGCTCAGGCATGATAATAGGTAAAGCAGAACCAGTGGGAGGGGAGAGCATCTGATGACAACGGTCTGTTACAGTGGTCCATGAATCCCCTGGGAAGGAAGCATTTACAGAGCCAGAACAAGAGTTAGCTGCGCTGCAGGGGAAGCTTGGTGGAACAGCACTCTAAACAAAGTGGGCTTCCTTCCTTAAGGTGATCTGCAATGTCTTTTAGTTTTTAAGAAGCTGATGCTAGCCTCAAATGTGATGATCCTCATACCTCTGCCTCCCGAGTACTGGGATTTGTAGGCTTGTGTTCCTCGCCCAGCTTGTTTCTGTAACCTCCTCCTCTTTTTTTGATTTTTCTTTTTTTAAATATATATATATGTATATAGCCAGATCTTATATATATATAAGAGAATGGCACTATTTATATATATATAAGATCTGGCTATATAGCCTAGGTCAATTTCAACTTCCTGATCCTCCTGCCTCTGCTTTTCCAAATGTTTGGATTACAAGACAATCCTTGACTTATTCCTCTTTCTCTGTTTTTGTTTGTTTGTTTTTGTTTTTTGCTTTTTGAGACAGTCTGCTACGTCTCTCTGGTCCAGGATAACCTCAAACCTACGGCAATCCTCCTGTTTTAGCCTCCTGCATGTGGGGATTCCAAGAATGATAATGCCTAACATCCTAATTGTTCTGTTGGCAATGTCTTTCTAGCCACACCAAAGGTTTTTTAGTCAAACCTGGGCAGACAGGCTCATGCCTATAATTCCAACACACAGGAGACTGAGCCTGGCTATACATGAAACAAAAACAGACACATGAAAAATCCCTATAAAAGAACCGAATATCGTGTACATTCAGTGTATGTCTGTGCAGCTGAAAGCCCAAGATTAACCTCAGATGGCATCCTCCTTGCTCTTCACCCTGTGTTTTGAGGCAGGGTCTCTCAATGAATCCCAAGCTTGCCCTTCCTGCTAATCTGGCTGGCCATGTTGCTCCAGGATTCCCTGTCTTCCTCCTGCTGCCCGGCTCATGTCTGTAATCCCAGCACTCTGGAGTTAGGAGCAGAAGGAATGGAATTTCAAGGTCATTCACAGCTACACAGTGAGTTTGATGCCAGTTTAGGATACACTGAGACACTGTCTCAAAAGGAACAAGTAAACAAACAATAACAACAACACTACACCCAACACACCAACAGAGGTTTTAGCCAATCTTCCAGTTTTACCTGGAGCCAGATGCAGGCTGGGAGATACAGAGAACAGAACCAACAAGCCCAATATGAGTAGGAAATAATGGGAAAGAATCGTAGCAGATTCTTTTAGTTAAAACAAACAAACAAACAAAACCAAAACAGATCCAGAGAGATTAATTAAACTTTTCATGCAAGTGCAGAAGCAGTCAGCCCCACAGTCATGCTCAGACAGTATGAGTTATTTTCTTTTCAATGCTAAAACCATCAGTCCAACATACTGTCCTTGATCTGGTTGTCCAGAAACTAAAAATAAGACATGCCCATCAGTAACAAAGATGTATGATTCCACCCAAGAAACCATCATTCACGGGTTATGTTAGAGAAAATAATTAAATGAGACACAGTTCAAGGTTGACTGGTGAGTGGTAGAACTGACCATTCCAGAATGGCACCATGACTCTGTGCACCCCTCCTGAAAATCAGTGTGGCAGCATTCCAGAGCTATAGAAGTGGTAAGAGAGGCTGGGAAGTGCTTGCCATTAGACCCACAGGAGCCACACCAAAGCCATGTGGGTGAGGAGACTGCCTGTAACCCCAGGGCAGCAGGAGGGGGGCAGGGAATCCTCGAGCAAGATGGCTAGCCAGATTAGCTTGGGATTCAGTGAGAGACCCTGCCTCAAAACACAGGGTGAAGAGCAGGGAGGATGACATCTGAGGTTAATCCTGGGCTTTCAGCTGCACAGACAAACACACTTGCATATACACTTTTTGGGTTGTTTCTATAAATCCTATCATAACAAATAAAAAACTTGCAGGTCACCCAAATACAGGCATCAAAAAAGCAACGGTGGGCCATTGAAGTGCATAAAATACTTGTCACCGAAGCCTGATGACTCAAGTTCAATCCCTGGAACCCATGGTGGAGAAAGAGAACCAACTCCTGAAAGCTGCTGTCTGACCTTCAAATGCTCCGTGTCACACGCATGCAAACACAATAGGCTAGCAGATATGTAAAGCAGTGGCTGGGGCGGGGGGGGGGGGGAGGGGATTCTGCAGTCATTTCCTGGGGAAGCAGTGTGGCTGCTGCCTTGCCCACTCTCTTCATGTATCTTTCACGGCGTGCCCCCAAACCCCACTGGCTCCTTGTCACTGACTTCAATGGACATTCTTAGTCCTGCAGGTCATCTGACCATGAGGAGACATTTAATGACCACTTCAATACCCCATCTTGGGCCCCCTTTTTCCTACTGTCCCATTTGGTGGTTTTTAGGGACTATACACATGTAACTTCCCCTTTTCCCTCAGTACTAAGAGGGATTTTTTACTCATATTCTTTTCCAAACTAGTTTCTACGTTCATGACCAAGTCAAGGATTTCCAAACTGACATCTGATGTCCCTGGACAGGCCTCTTCTCAGGCAGAACCACCAGCCCGTGGGATGTCTCCATCAGGATTCTGCCCAAGTCACCACCTAAAACAAAACCGTAAACCACAGAAAGCTGCACACACAGTCTCTTGCTGCTGCGACTGGATCCTCTCACCACCTTTTCCTTGCTGGATGATGGCTGCAGCTGTCTCAGTTGGTCCCCTGGTCCCAGCCTCTCTATATCCTGATTATAGCTGGCAGTGAGCTTCCTAAGTACAAACCCTGACATGTCACTCCCCTGGCTGACATCCTTCAGTGGTGCTCTGCCTGCAGGCTAGAGCCCACCTCCTTGGCTGGCAGGAAGAGTTTGCAAATTGGGTTTCCAACCATATCGCATCTCCTCTCACACCCTGCCCTGTGCACTTATTCAGCCAAGTGACAAAACAAGCCCCTTTCTCTTGCTTTAGCACAGTGAACCCAGCACACATCAACATCCCAATCCTTAAGGGTCTATCTCGGTATGAATCAGAGGATTACTCCCCCAGGTTCCCAAAGAGAAGGTTGTCTTCTGTGATCTCATATCAGCACTTTTTATTTTTCATCTCACTGGTCTCTGTCCCCAGCTCCAGGGAGCATGTGTTTGGTGAAAGCCTAGAACAAGAGGGAAAAATGAGAATAGAGATGGCACCTATTTGCAGGGATATATATATATATATATTTTTTTTTCCTGTTTTCTCTAATGTCTAATGAACAGACTATACTATCTCTGTATGTTCCAAAATCAAAGGCCAGTAAGGTGTGGCAGACAGATCTCTGAGTTTGAGACCAGTCTGGTCTACAAAGTGAGTTCCAGGACAGCCAGGGTTACACAGAGATACCCTGTCTTGAAAATGACAACAGAGACCTGGTGCCCAGGGCCTGCTCTACCTCAAGTCCTTCTCTCTCAGGAACCCTCTGGGCTCCTCAAGACCACATTTGAACTCCACAATGTAAGACTGAGCAAGGCAGAAAGGCCTCTACATCTTCAGCAGAGAGGGGGACCACCCACATATGCGACATTCCTTGGCTTTAGAAAGGCTGCACTGCTCTTGCAGCTCAGTGCCAAAACACATTTTTGGATGAATATTAATCAGGACTCCCCTGTATTCCCAGGCTGAGCACAAAAGATGTACCTTGACAGACCATGTGTAAGCTTTCTAGAGATAGGGATGCTAGCACCCCTGTACATCTGCTAGCTTATCTCCCTGAGATGGTGGGAAGGGATAATCCTCGGAAATTCTCCCCTCCCCCACTTTTGCCAAAGCTGTAATGATCTTCTGTGGTCACGATCTTCAGCTAGGCACATCGGGTTTACACTTAAGTCTGTGAAAAATAATCCTCCGTAGTGTTCAGTCTGATATCTGCTATTATTTTTCCTTAAACACAAAACAAACAAACAAAAAAACACAAACCTGACTAGTTCCAAAAATAAAACTCAAAGGAGAAAAAGCTCAGACAAGAAGCAAACCTCGAGGCTAAGAAATCATCACTGTGATTAACAGCACATGAGTGTTACCTGCCGCACGGGCTCCTATGGTAAATGCAATTAGCACAATTTTCTTGCGATTCCCCACTGTTCTTAACATTTATGCCTAACTCTTGAAGCAGCCACTTTAATAGCAATAAATGACAGGAAAGCTCTTCTGGTGTATAGGCAGACTTTCACGTCTCAGGCTGGGAGCCTCCGGACAGATGCTGGGCCCTGTTGGTTCAGAGTTTCAGGACGGTGCTTCCAGGCCCTGTGGAGTCCATGTGAAGCCCAACCCCAGCAGGCGCTGCGACACTTGAGGCAAGCAGGGCCTCTGCCCTCGGGAAAGCGATGCCTGGTGCCACCGGCCTGTGCTCTTACAATGTGTCTGCCAGGATGGAAGGACCTTGGGAAAGGATCCATGTCCAGGTGGAGGGTGGGGTCTTGCAGCAACAGTGCAGAGAGAATAAAGAAAGAGGGGAGAGTCACATGGCTTGTTTGTGAGAACTGACAGGGCCTGGCAGGCACTTCTGCCACTGAGAACAGACTGAACATCAGTGACACTGGGAAGTATAATTAGCGAGACTTCTGATTCAAGTTCACACACAGTCCACGCCTCTGTGTCTCCATTATCATTAACTGGAATCTAATATTGACCATGTTCTTTCCACAGAGGAGTAGTTAAAAGAAAGGAAGAGAATTCCCACGAGCCAGAGGAACCACATGATTTGGTCCACGGCCCCCCAGCAACAAAGGCGCCACCACAGCCAGGAGACAACTTTGGATGTGGCTCAGCTGCAGAGTGCTCAGTTGCCTGTGGAAGACTGTGGGTCCAACCCCAGTACTGGGGAAGGGTGGCAAAATGAAGGATTGGCTCAGAAGATTAAGTCAGTCAAGAAGGGACACAGCAAGCACTTAAGTCAGCTCAACAGAGTAACGTGTACTTCATACCAAGCAAGAGCTGGGTCTCAAAGTCAAGGTTTATTAATTCTTCAAATGTTCAAGCTATACAAATTTTGTTTCGCAGATGTGCACACACATGTTTACATCATAACAAAGTTGATGTTTAATAAAATATTATCTCCTTAAGGACCAAAGAGGCCAAAAAGCTTCAACCATGAGTTAGTATGTGATGTACATTTATAGGTGCTACCGAAAGTCTGACATAAATACGTAACACAGCTAAGAAAAGCTGTAACCCAAATGCTCACACACCTTACTACATCTGTATTAAGGTAGAAGACAAGATTACATCATACAGACTAAGATGACTTAAGGACTCTTGTTAGGTGATAAAAGCTATGACCATAAACCACCATTTCTCTGAGACTTAACCATAAAATGCAATTACCTTAAATCCCAAACTATGCTATCCTCTCACCCTCCATGTTATCTTCTAAACTGAGCGACACAGTCTATCTGACCCCTCTGTGATGTATGCAGTGACCACTAGTGGTGACGATCAGTAGTGGAAATAGCAAGGTTGACCACACGTGCATTTGATATAACTACTGCCATTATGAAAAGGATCAATAAAAAGAATGGTCAAAATCAACACCTCCTTTAACCTGCTTGATCTCTTGCTGTGTTTTAACAATAAAAGCCAAAAGCACACACGGGCTGCCTCTTCCATAGAAATCTTTACATGGCGAAATACTTAACCCAGGTTTAGATTACCCGCAGTAAGACAAAGTATTCTTTCCTGCATGCATGGATTCTGTTGGGCCTGACTCATGAGGCACACAGAAAGATGAGTCACAGCCAAGTCTATTTGACCATATGAGGCTCTATTTTAAGGCGAGTTCTCTCTCTCTCCATCACACACACACACACACACACACACACACACACACACAAAGCAATTCATCCACTGATGGGCTTTGTCATATGACAGTGCCAAGTAGGAAACCAAGGTACAACATACTCAATGTAAACACAGACATCAAACTGCAGAGACTTTCATGGCTGCATATAAACATAACTAAATGAGAACTCTTTCAAATGTTCTTATATGCCCCCAAACACCCAAGTCTGAATTCTAGAAAAAACACATTAAATTAAACTCTCCAATATCTTTGCAATAAGGCTTTCCATGTAAGGCTACCTTTATTATAAGGTTATGTTGACAGAACTTGTGAAAATAACAAAACGTGCACCAAAATTCAAGCTAACTAAAGAGAGAGGCATTGGTCTTAAAAGGGACGGCAGAAACATTTGTTTATAAATCAAAATTATGCTTAAGCCAAAATCTAAATTAAAACACATAGAATTAAATATTTCTTACTCTTAAGCATAAAACTGAACCACCATGATACAAATGGACAAATATAAAAAGCACTTTAGTGCAAAACGGACACATACTTTACCTGTACATACTTAATTAAAATAGAACATCACCTATAACATGTAGATTATATATTTAAAAAAAAAACCTGCAGTATGTGAACTTTACAGAAGCAGGGTCTGGTCTTTACTTCCACATTAGAAAAGGCCTAACAGTTTCTCTTTGGGGATTTCCAGTCAATGACTTTCTAAAATGAAGAATAACACCAATTTGAGTCACAGGCCGTTTGGTGCACTCATGTGTAAGCCGTCAATCTAAAGCCTTAGAAGCAAAGAATGATTGACACTACATGATGCAGAAGAAAAATGTGAGATTTCTGCTCTAACTCAAAGACTTAGACAGTCTATGTATTTTTAATGACCGAACAGGCTGATCAAAAGCTGTTTAGTAAAAATAAATTTGATTACCAACTACATTAAAATGCTTTTAACCTGGGAACAGTCCCACAATGCCTCCAATACAAAGATAAACTAATAAATGAATAACAACCTAATGATAAGGGAGAGATTTTTAAAAAGTTGGACAGTTACTGAACTCATTTCCTCTACCAAACTCTCAGTGACATTAAGAGAAAAAAGTTCTAGTTATTTTTGCCCAATAATTTAATCAAATACTATAGAAAAATGTTATAAAGGTAGGTTTGGCAGGAATTGCTTATTAAGTTTCCAAATTAGATTTAAATAAAAGAAACAAAATAGGATTAAAGAAATTAAGACTACCTCACTGGACATATGAAGATGGTGATGATGATGGTGTCAGCAAACACTAAAAGAGCTGCATGCTGGGTAACTAGAGATTCACAACAAAAATTCCTGTCACCCAGGATGCCAGGTGCCATCAGGTTTTATGGTGGCTGCTGATTCTGGTGTAGGTCGATATAAAATAATCATTGGGTATCGCTGGTCTCAATCACAGAGCTGTTCCAAAGCTGAAATGTGCTGACGGTTGGGGTGAAGGTGGGTGAAGGCAATTAAAGTGTCTGTTCCTCTAGTGGAGACGGATCTGAAGTGTGCTTATGTAGTAATTAAACAAGCAGGCCTCCAACTTCAATTCAAGCACACTGGTCCTTCCAGACAGATAACAACCAGCCACACCTTCTGCTCACAGAATGATTCATTCTTCTTGTAACTGCATAAGGAGAGCAATTAAGAGCTTTGACTAAAACCCACTTTCTACTCTTGGCTATGGCAGGTGGGTCCACTGTTAGGACATCTAAGTGACTTGCTACCTCCTGTCACCATGGGTCATGAGTGTGGTGGCCCACTCAGCGTCTCCAGGGGCCGTATTATGGTACCCCCAACACATCCTTGTAAAGGAAACTGTCATGGTGACTTTCTCATCCCCAAAAGACTGTTTCCCTTAAGCAGGGGCCTGGCCGCAGAAAACCTCTTCCCCAACCTAGGTAACGGTAAGGCCAAGTTGATACCACTGCAGGCATTGAACAGGAAAAGTGCAAAGAGAATCAACCAGTAGATCTAAAGGGGGAAAATGCTGGAAGAGAAGCAAAGATGCCACGTGGGCCAGGACCACACCAGGCCTGACCCTAAACCGTGAGGCGCTGGAAGGGCACACACTGGAGTCACCACACTCAGTCAGATGGATGCTCTGAGTGCTTATCTATAACCTTGGGTACCCTCCGTGCTTTCCTGGAACAAATGAGTTATAAATATAGGGATATTGATGGTCATTAAACATGCACCCTCACACACACACACACACACACACACACACACACACACACACATATGGCATAAGTAGCACTTGCCTGAAACCTCAGCATTTGGGAGGCTGAAGCAGAAGGATTTCAAGTGCAAGGACAGACTAGGTCATACAAGCTCAGATTTGAGACCCTGTCTCCAAAACAGAACCATGGAGACAGCTCTCACCAAGGAGCTTGGGCGCAGTTGGCAGGCATTCTGGTGTACTCTATGGTGGAGATAAAATCAACACAAAAGATACATTCCTAATGTTTATTTTTTGTTTCTTCTGTGCATGGGGGTCCTGCCTTCACACGTGTCCATGAACTACAATCATGCAGTCCCCAGAAGAAGGTATTGGACCCTCTGGAGCTGGAGTTACAGACAGCTGTGTGTAGCCCTTTGGATGCTAAGAATCAGACCCTGGTCCTCTGGAAGAGCAGCCAGTGCTCTGAACTGCAACTATCTCTCCAGCCCCCAAAAGATATATCTCTAAGACTTTTGGCTGGAATAATCTTTTCTCTAAGCAAATTTTATTAGAGTAATAACTAGGGTCGGAGATTTGTTTTCAGAATACTTATAAATATTAGACAAAATAATAAAACACCAGTACATTATCTTTTTATTTTAAAAAGTTGCTATAATTTTTGGTTACTCTCTAATGCTGGGAGGTGTAGCCATTATTCAAGCATTTCATAACTAAAAATTGGGGAGCCTACTGATCTCATGAACTGTTATAAATAGTACTGAATACATTTACCCTACAATGGCAGCAAAGTGTATCTCTCCTTGAAAGCTTTTTGCTCAAAATATTTTATAAATATATTACATATCAGTATGACAAAAATCTAGGTTCAAGATTGCTAACCCATGTTTTCACTGAAGATCAGTAACATCTGTTCAGCACATTCATAAGATTTATTAAAAATATAGCCATTAGCTAAAGCCCTTCGGGCTATATGTACGGAATCAGAGCAATGTTAAGCGTTCAGTCAACTAGGACATTAGCCATGTGACTCATGAAGAATGTCAGTGGGCATCTACCCATTAGTTATCTGTCGCACTAGAACACCTACAAGCACTCTTCCAGCGTTTGAGTATCTGTTATTTGCAGATAATAGAAAACTTTTTCCTCACTTCTTTCCTGAGGGGATTTCAGGATGATTGTATTCATGATGAATGATTGCAATTAAAAAAAAAATCTAGACTTAGTGCTTATGTAAAAGAGCCTCAAACCAACGAATGGACCTTTATAAATTTAAGATTAAAAAATTTACTATGGGGTGGGCTGTGTATGTAAGTTCAGGTGCCTGCAGAAGCCAGAAGAGGGCATCAACTCCTCCGCAGCTGGAGGTACAGGTGGTTCTAACTCCCGAGGGCTCCTCTGTAAGAGCAGGACCTACTCCTAACCCTGAGCCATCTCTCCAGCCCCCAGAAAGGATCTTTAGACTAAATCAGGAAGAGGGCTTTTCCAGGTCCAAATCATTCTCGGAGAGTCTCTGCTGGGGTGAGGGCAGCCAATGTCGTCTACATGATTCCACAGGCACAGCAGGGCTACGCTTGCCATGGCTTGACACAAAGACTGTCTATGCAGTCCAGGTTGTTCTCAAGTCTGGAATCCTCCAGTCTTTTGAGTGTTGGTATCACAGCAAGAACAACTGTATACGGAAATAACACCCATTAGGCTAAAGCTCCTACTAACGAGCGCACAAATAAAAGGATTAAAGAAAGCCAGCTTGGGCTGGAGATATGGCTCAGAAGTTAAGAACACTCACTGTTCTTCCAAAGGTCCTGAGTTCAATTCCCAGCAACCACATGGTGGCTCACAACCATCTATAGTAAGATCTGGTGTGCAGGCAGAATGCTGTATAAATAATAAATAAATCTTAAAAAAAAAAAAAAAGAAAAGAAAGCCAGATCGGTGGCATACTCCTGGCACTTGGGGAGGCAGAGGCAGGCAGATCTCTGTGAGTTCAAGCCCAGCCAGTCTACAAAGCGAGTCCAGAACAGCCAAGTAGACACAGAGAAACCCTGTCTCAAAAAAAAACAAGAAAGAAAAAGAAAAAAAAATATTAGCCATGTACCTGTAATCACATTTAGCTTATTTTTCCCCTAAGGCAATGCTTTTTTCCTAAGGCAGGTTAACTATCAAGTTTTTTTTTTTGAGACACACCCCTTAGAACTCAGCAACATGTTTCCTGGTAGAAATCTACTACAGACAGATGGAGAATGCAGTTCTGCTAAGAAGCTCAATTTCCCAGCTTTTCTATGGAGGCATCCCTAAAACATGCAGAGAGAGGGAGGAAAGGAGAAAGAGAAAAGGAGACAGGCAGAGACAGACGGGATAGGGTGCAGGGAGGGAGATTTCACTGGCACTGACATTTCACCGTTAAAAGAGGCCTCCAGCTTATCTGACTTTGAGAACCCAAGGTCAGAGAATAAATACTCATTCAAAGAGGGCTGGGGAGATAGCTCAGCGGTTAAGAGCACTGGCTGTTCTTACAGAGGACCCATGGAGTTACCCACATGGCTGTCTGTAACTCCAGCTCCACAGCACCCAGCACCCTCACATAGACATACATGCAAGAAAAAACACCAATGCACATACATAAAAAAAAAAAAAAAAAAGCCAGGCATAGTGGTGCATGCCTATAATCCCAGCACATGGGAAACAGGGGCAGGTGGATCTCTGTGAGTTCAAGGCCATTCTAGTCTACAAAGACAGTTCCAGGACAGCCAGGGCTGTTACACAGAGAAGCCCTGTCTCAAAACAAAACAAAACAAAACAAAACAAAACAAAACAAAACAAAACAAAAGAACCATTCAAAGGAACTAACCAGTAGAAACAAATCATCTTGTAGCTCCTATGTCCAAGTGTCTCTGTATCTTTAGGGAAGTGAACACAAAACTCAGATTAACTTGGGTTAATGAAGAGAGTCAGCTTAATAGACTCAGAAACTATTAAATGTGTATCAATCGAGGAGCTGTTTAAAAGCTGTTAGTGAGCAGTTCTATGTCTTCCGCTTGATTAGTACCTTGTAAGGGACACAGAGACTCATCAGCAAAATGTTTCCTGACACAAGCATTAAAACTCAACTCACCATAGAGCCTTCCCATCTGTTCATGAATATACACTGTTCACACTGTTAGGAACTAATGTCCACACACACACACACACACACACACACACACACACACACACCGTACATCTAGGAATACAAAGAACATTCCCCAGCCTGAAGAGAGCCAATGCCAGCCAGCAGTACACTAACAGGACAGAGTGGAAACGTCCTCTGGGACCAGAAATCAGAACAGGACATGTCGCACTGGCCACTTATACTTGACATTGTACTGGAAGTCCCAGCAGGGGCAATTAGGCAACAGAAAGAATTAGAAAGTGTCTAGATTGGAAAGAAAAAAGTAATACCATCTCGTTGAGGATGCTGTGGCCACAATAACAGAAAAAAAAAAAAAAAACCCACCAAAATCCTTTTAAAGATGAGAGAGCCAATAGGTGAATTCAGCTAGGCTAGAGGCTTTAAGAGCAATATGAAACAATCAGGATCACCACACCCTAGCAATGAGCACTCTCCAGATGAAATCAAGACAACAACAGCAGCAGCCGGGTGTGATGGCACATACCTTTGAGCCTGGCACCTGAGAGGCAGAGGCAGATGGACCTCAGGGAGTTCAAGGCCAGTTTAGTCTACACAGTAAGTTCAAGCCAGCCAGAGCTACACAGTGAGACCTTATCTAAAAGAAAAGAGGGGGGAGGAGTCCATTCACAACAGCATCAAAAATAACAAAATATGTAGGAGTGAATTAAACCCAAGAAGCGCACATGGGAAGTTAGGGATCTGTGTTCTAAGAAACAAATGGAAAGATAGCCTGTGTTCACGGACTGGAACACTTAGCGCTGTAAGACTGTAACGCTATCTTAATTGATTTACAGATTTGATGAGACCCATGCCATGCCAACACTTTAACTACCAGCAGCTGCAAGTGGTGGTGCAGTTCCGTAGTTCCTAATCCCAACACCCCTGAGGCTGAGTAAAGAGAGAGGACTGAGCTCAAAACTAGCCTGGGCTACACAGAAAGTTCAAGTCCAATCTTGGCTAGTCAGACAACGCACGCCTTTCATCCCAGCCCTTGGGAGGCAGAGGCGTGCGAATCACTGTGAATTGGAGACCAGCCTGGTCTACAAAGCAAGTCCAGGACAGCCAGAACTACAAAGAGAAACCCTGTCTTGAAAAACAAACAAACAAACAAACAAACAAACAAAAACACCAACAAAGTGTTTCCCAGTTGTCTTTCATGAAGAGGAAATGATATGCTGGGTCCGTGGGATTGCTGAGTGGGTAAAGGCACTTGCCTGCAGGGCCTGACAGCCTGGGTTCCACACCAAGATTCTGCTCTGGGAAGAGAGAGAACTGATTCCAGAAGGTTGTCCACACTCACACACATGTATCCCACACACATACACTACTATTAAATTAGATTTAAAATGAAAAAAAAAAAAGATACAACAACTCTAAAGTTCACATAGAAATTAGAGGGATCAAGAACAGATAAAATTCTTGAAAAGATTCATAGTTCCTGATTTCCAAACTTACTAAAAACTGTTACTTTCCGCATGGTTCTGCCATGGAAATCACTGGGAAAAATGCACCGCAAAATAAAATAAAGAAAAATAAACACTTGGCTGGCATCAGAATTCAGCAATAGAAACGTGGAAGTAAAATTCTCCAGCCAACTGGCTCATAAGGAGGAAAGTAGGTTCTCTTCAGAATGACAAGTAAGCAGAACAGAGACAAAAACAAATATTTACTACCTCACTGTATATTAGTACACAAAAGAAATCTTTCACTTTGCTTCCTGCACTGGCTGGTTTTGTGTCAACTTGGCATAAACTAGAGTCATCAGAGGGGAAGGACCCTCAGTTGAGAAAATGCCTCCATGAGATCCAGCTGGAGGGCATTTTCTCAATGAGCGATCAACAGAGGAGGGCCAGCCCATGGTGGATGGTGCCATCCCTGGGCTGCTGGTTCTGGGTTCTAAAAGAAAGCAGGCTGAGCAAGCCCTCCGTGGCCTCTGCATCAGCTCCTACCTCCAGGCTCCGGTTCTGGTTGAGTTCCTGTCCTGACTTTCTTTGATGATGAACAGTGCTGTGGAAGTGTAAGCCAAATAAACTCTTTCCTCTCCAACGTGCTTTTTGGTCATGGTGTTTTGCTGCCTCAAAAGAAAGCCTAACTAAGACTTTTTCTTTCTTACAAAAACAAGTAAGTAAACATTCATACCATGCAAATGCCTCTACTCTGTCACGGGCGGAATTACAGATTTTGAAAACAATACTAGTAACTGAAGTCTAACAAAAGGAATATCTCTCCATGGCAAGATTAAGGGAGTTTTAGTTTTAATGAAATGGGCACCTCAATGGAATGAGGACACCGGAGTCCTACCTCAGACAGAGTGATGTCATTTCTTGCAGGGGAGCCCCAAATAATATGCCGACAGCTTTTACTCACCAAATGTCACTTACGCTTTAACTTGGATTATGCAATTGGATTCACGATGACATTTTAAAATTCCCACCGGTGCTGCTAAATTAAAGAACAAGGTGTGCTGGTGCCTGTCTGTAGATCCCAGCACTCAGGAGGTTGAAGCAGGAGGAGTGCTACACAGCTGAGACCAGCCTGGTTACACAAGACTCTGTCTCGTGAACAATAAAATAAAATGCAGCATAAATGCAGATTATCATATTCCATCCCCTAAACCGGCCAGTGAGCCTACACAAAAGGCCAAAAGTTAAAGTGCGCTTCTGGGAAATGTAGCCCAGTGACAGTGTGCTTGACCAACATGCCTGAGGTCCTAGGTTCAATTCCCAGTAGGAGAAAATTTTAAAAGGTTGATGTGCTCCTTGGGAATGCCCGAGAGCCCTGGGAAATCTAAAAGTGTATATGTACGTTGTCACCTAGTGGAGCATCATCACCACGCTTGGTGACAATTCACAAGGCTACGGAAGGCTCCACAGCAAATGGGACAGTTAGGCGTTAGTTTTTTCTTTCTGAAAAAGAACTGCTGTGACCATTCCCGTATGTGCAGATGGGTTCTTGAAAGGCAGGAAGCAAACACCATATGAATGCTTGCTGAACAAACAGAGCAGTGCGTTTAACCTTCCCTGACCAACTGGAGCCTGTCCAGAGTTCTCGATTAAAGCTTCCTGCTCAGCTGTGGCTCTCCTAAACAATGCAATAACCAACTGCCTGTACACACACACACACACACGCACAGAAAAAGTTGTTCAAAAATTCTACTGAAGGGTTAGGAGCGTAAGGGGGTTTGCTTAGCATGTATAAGGTCAGTTTCTAGCACTAGGATTGGCAGTGGGAAGAAATACAAAGACAAAACATCTCAGAAGTATGAGTTTTCACTTGGGGAGGCAGAGGCAGGCAGATCTCTGAGTTTGAGGCTAGCCTTGTCTACAAAACAAGTGCAGGAGTGCCAAGGTGACACAGAGAAAACCTGTCCCCAAAACAAAACAAAACAAAACAAAACAAAAACAAAACTGTGAGTTTCTTTTGGACATGGTGGTGCAAACCTGTAATCTGAGCACTTTGGGAGACAGAGACTAGAGAACCACTAGTTCAAGACCAACATGGTGCTGGGAGGCAGAGACAGACCTCTGTGAATTCAAGGCCAGCTTGGTCTACGTAGTGAGTTCAAGGCCAGCCAGAGCTATATAATGAGATCTTGTTGAGAGGAGAGAGAAAGTGTCAGAGTCTAGGATATGCAGAATCCTATTTCATAAATTCCAAACAAAATCAAATGAACAAAAATAGAATAAAAATCTGAGTTTCCTAAGGCATTGCACAATTCCGAATTCTCCTTTCTGACATTTAAGGCCTGTAAAAACAATAACTGTTTTTTAATTTGAACTAAAAGTGAAGTAATCTCTAAAAAAATTAAAGAAAATGTTTTAAAATATGTGTGTATGTATGTATGCATGTATGTACGTACGTACATCATGTATGTGTGTGACTATTGCCCTAGGAAGCCAGAGGAGGCATTGATTCTCCTGGAAATAGAGTTAAAAGGGTTGTAAGGCCACTAAGTGCGTGCTAGGGAACCCAACCCAGGTCACTGGTAAGAGCAGCCAGTGCTCTTAGCCAATGAACATTTTTCTCAAACTCCTAAGGTAGAAAATATTTTAAAAGAAATCCTTCGTACCTTTTTTTGTTTTGTTTTGTTTTCGAGACAGGGTTTCTCTGTGTAGCCTTGGCTGTCCAGGCTAGCCTCCAACTCACAGAGATCCTCCTGCTTCTGCCTCCCAGAGTACTGCTGGCTCCTCCATACCTTTTAACTTTGCAAAATTAAAACAAAACAAAAAGTGGAGTGGGGAAAAAAGGAGTAGATAAAAGAACCAGCAGTCTAGAATCAACTTCCTCTTGCCTAACCTGACCTGACAGAGGTATGAGCGACTTACAATCCAGTGTTGCTAGAACCTGGGGCGAGGCAGACCAGAAGGCCCCCCACATCTGCTTAGTCCTGACTTCCCGTGATCCTGACGATTCTTAACGCACGTTTGACCAGGTGATTAGTGTGCACAAAGAAGACACACCTCTGACAGGCCAGAGGGGAATACTCTGCCACTCTGTGTTAAGTTGAAGTTGCAAAGCTTAGCTGTATAACTAAGCTAGGAGTTTTCGCTCTTTGTTTTCACATCTATAAAAAACAAGCTTCTAGAAAATATCAAACTAACTAAGAAAATTCTCCCCACAGCAGCATTAGGCTTCTTCCTATGCCCACTCTACAGGATCGCAAGAGATGTAGGCAAGACAAGCACACAAAGATTTAAAAGGGCTGATAAGATGGTTCAGCAGATCGAGTATGTCAAGCCAATCAGATTGAGTTCAACCCCCAGAAACCATATAATGGATACAGAGAACAGACTCCTATAAATTGTCCTCTGACCTAGACATGCACATGCACACACACACACACACACACACACACATGCCCACACACACATAGAATAAATGTACTTTTAAGAAAAGATTATTTTGACATACTAACAGCCGCTATGAACAAATAGATTTTAACATTTCAAAATAAGATTACAAATGTGCAATCACATGTAACTACTAATCCCAAGAATAAATGGAAGTGTTTGAATTAGCAACTCAGCAACAGTTATAAATTTTTTTTTTAAGGGGAGTGGAAGCTGGGCATCGTAGTCCACTCCTTTAATTCCAACTTGAGAAACACAGACAAGTGGATCTCTTGAGGTCAAGGCCAGACTGGTCTATAAAGCAGTTCCAGGACAGCCAGGGCTACATAGAGGAGCCCTGCCTCGAACAATAAAAAAAGGAGAATTTATTGAGTTACACGATCACTTTTACATATATCCCCTAATTTTTTTTCCTACTCTTTCTACTCTCTTGTTTCAGTGAATACAAATCAAGATACATATAAGAGCAATCACATATGCTCAAAGTCAAAATAAAGACTTTGGCATCCTTCTCTCTGAAGAGACTTCTTGGGGTGGGGGTGGGGCCTCATGAAAGCATTTTTGCCATGAAGACAAAACTGTGAAGAATGTAAAAGTACATCTAAGAAGGAGACACCACCTCAGCAATTAAAAAAAAAACAACTTTATTTTTAAAACTGTGTGTGTGTGTGCATGAGCGTGTGTGTGTGTGTGTGTGTGTGTGTGTGTGTGTGCAGAAGACTGGAGTTCAGGAAACCATCTGTTTGGGGTTTTGTCTTTTGAAAGCAGCTGGGTATTGTGGCATGCACCTGTAATTCTAGCACTTGAGAGGCCGAGGCAGGGTGGTTGTCACAAGTTTACGGTCAGCCTTATCTAAACAGCAGAGACCCGGTTCCCCACCCCCACCCCCCGTCCAAACCCAATATAAACAAATAAATAAGACGAAACAAAAAAATCAGTAACATTCAGAGAAAGCTGCAAGAAAATTCCTCTGTTTCTAAGAAGGTCCAGCATCCTGAAGGACAAAACAACTCTGCTGTGTTTTCTCCTTTGCAAATGAGCCAGTTTAGCATGTCTCCTGTTTATAGCCAGGTAGCTGGACGGCTGCTGGCAACATCCTAGGTGCTTCCTGATGAAAGGCAGCCCCCGTGAAAAGTCCAGCACCAACCCTTGCTACCTAAAAGCCCAGAAATGTACATCTTCTTGTCTCTTCACACCCGTTTCTGCCTCACAGCAGCCATCTGTAATACACACTGTGGGGCTATGGCAGTGCGTGTGTGCCCGTGCCGGCCCCAGCTCACAGCAGGACTAAGTTGCTTACATACAGATGTCCTGCATATTCATTCACGCCAAGCATCCCGGTGCCAGGAAACCTAAAGGTTACCATATTCTTGCTAATAATATAGATGAGCTATCTTCTGCATATGATTTGCATAAATCACAAAGCTTAAAAATAAATAAAATTATGCCATATGTTCAGTTAAAATGCAACAAAATACATAAATAACAATTTAGTGTGTAAAGTTAGCACACCAATGAAGGTAGTGGGAAAGAATGAGATTTTCTTTCTTTCTTTCTTTCTTTTTTTTTTTAATGGCCAGAATCACAAGAATTCAGAAAAGGAAATTAGGGACTAGGAACTGGTTTTGCTATTCTTCCCTGATCATGGCAATGAAAAATAAGTGCGGCCTATGACGGTTTCTGCCAAACCTAGAGGTGTGTGCAGAGTAAACTGCTGGGCAATAAAGGTTTCAGCTCCAACTCCTTAATCATCATATGCTCTCTTGCCTTGGTTTTTCTACCCGTAATGGCAAGAGCTGAACTGATGGCTAATATTCCTTAATGGACACTTCTGGCAATTCTTTCTTTGAAAAGTATTTCCCTCACCCCTGATGATCACAGTATGCAAACTAAATTATTCCTGAATCATTGACTTTGTGTGTGGATGCACATGATTTCTTTATTACACTTTATTGGAAAAGTAATATTCTAATTCATACTGTGAAAACTTAGCACTGAAGAGCCATCACGTTTGCACAGCCTAACACTGGCAATCTAGACAGAGGAATGTAGTCTGCTGCCTGATACCCGTACAGGAAGAGTTTTGGGGTGACTGTGTGTCACAGTGATGGGGAGCCAGGGCAAATAACTATGTCTACACTGATTACAGCTGGCTTAGAATCGACTTAGTGACACTGAACTAAGACAATAATATTTCTCCTTTTGTGACAACATAAAATATGACTGCTGTGACAAAGGGCTAGATAAATATCTTTTTTCTTCCTTTGAGCCTTTTTAAACTCGCGGTACTGAGAAAAAAGTTGAGAGCTGCAGAAGAGAACTATGGGTTCAAACAGTGACAATATCATACCATTTTTATTACCATTTTCTGTCAGAGATGTTCTCTGCTATCTGAATGTTAGGACTCTTATCGCTGAGTCACAGCAATGGACTCTAATATCTCGAAACAAAATGCTAAACAACACAAGCTCTCTTCGTTATCACCTACTCTTTGGGAACCTAACTGGAAAGAGAAAAACACACCTAAGGTCCCATGAAGTTGTAAGATAAGAGAAGTGATAGGCACAAAAATTAAGCCAAGGATAGAGAAGTATGCAAAGTTTTTCAAATAATATTTTTTGCTTGTCTCTAGCTCCCATGATACAGTTTAAATTTGGGCCAACTTTTTAAAGTATTTGTTAAACAGTTCCCGCTTGTGACATATGTTTCCAGGATACTTCTGACATTGATATGAGAAATTATAAAACATTTAGAAATGAAAATGTTAGTCTCAAAAATAACACTGCAAGTTCCAAGCTTCTTCTGAATTCGTTAAGAAGGAAAAGCATTTGGAAAATAGTGTCTTTCTGCTTTAAAGTGTTCAAATAATGTGCTTAAGAACACAATCCCACAACAATGTAACTGTGTGAGGCCCACGGCCCAGACAAGACCAAATAAAACCAGGTCCTAAAGTTTACTCTAGGTGTCACTGTTCCTGTGTGTGGTCCCAGTCCTGTTTACTCCACAAGTAAACTGCTTTATCCCTTCAGCTGGTAAGGATAATGTCACCCTACCAACACTACGACAATACAATTGCATGGCTTGCCCAGGGGGAAACACACGAGTAAGAAGCAGTGTCAACTCTCTACCAAATGAAGTGTGCACAAGGGTTGATTTGCAATACATTAATTCAGGAACTCAGCCGAGAGGCTCCTACTATATCTAGCTGATCTAAACTTGAGCTCGTGATAACACTGCACAAAGCTATGGTAGATGAAAGTGATAGGTAATGCCAACAGAACGATCCCACTGACAACACAAACTCCTCCAAGAATTCTTCCAGGCACCGTGATAGGATACATATCTCCATAGCCAACTGTAGTCATAGAGATGATCACCCACCAGCAGGCAGCGGGAATGCTGGCGAAGTCCTTGTTGGATGTTTCCAGGTCCAACCCATGTTCAAGAAGCTGAGAAAGTGCACTAAAGATTGCCATGGCAACACAGATGAAGACAAGTAACATAACCATCTCTCGGTAGCATCGCTTGAGAGTCAAGCCCAGTGTCTGCAGCCCGATGAAGTGCCGGGCAAGCTTGATCACCCAGAAGATCCTCATCATTCGTAGGACCCTCAAGGTGACTCCGGCCCTCTGGAGCTGAGAGTTCTCGCCTGTAAAGACTGTCATTAGCACAGAGATGTAATAGGGCGTGATCGCCAGCAAGTCAATGATGTTCAGGGGTCTCTTGACAAACTCACACTTGTTTTTGGAGACGATGAACCTCACGATGCACTCCGCAGTGAACCAACCTATGCAGATAGCTTCAATTATCCTGTCAAGAGAACAAAGGGGAATTGATCATTTTATTTTTAAGCATTTTAATAGCTCTCAGAGTCTTCAGATAGTACTACACTGACATATTAATTCAGTCACATTTCCAGAAAACATGAAGAACAGACAGTGTTAAACATCAGCAGCGCCACTGGAAAGCAACAGGACAATAAGTACTGCGATTCAGGTGATAATTGAGTTTCAGAAAGTTCTTATACATTAGCCTACATGAAATACCATTAAAAGAAAGTAGGTTCCCCTCCCCCCACTGTTAGCACTTGAAAAACAAAAAACCAGAAAACCTCTTTTCTATTTGATGGTGTGAACTTGGCTTAAACTGATCTAACCATGCCCCTTAGCTATGAATATGTGAAATTTCACATATTCTCAGAGGACAATGGTTCCCAACTGTGGGTTCAGCAGAAGGGTTTTGCTCCCCCAAAGCAAAAAGATGATCTAAAATGTGACTCTTCTTCTCCAGAAGGCTTGTGTGGGAGACACTGGGGTGGGGGGAGCTTTTAGGGATTGCTTGGATGCCCACTGCAGGCAGGGTAGCAGGTCTACTCCTCTCAGCCTGGAAAACAGGCTAAGGACTCCTGGGCTGGGCCAAACCATTACTAAGACCTTCCACAAAGAACACAACTATTCGGTTTAATACTTTTATAATGATTTTTATGCAGCCTATAGAATTAAGATTTATTTATTTAGCTGAGCACAGTGCCACATGCCTGTGATCTATCTCAGTACTCTGGGAGGTAGAGGCAGGCGGATCTCTGTGAGTTCAAGGCCAGCCTGGTCTACAAAGGGAATCCAGGACAGCCAGGGCTACACAGAGAAACCCTGTCTCAAAAAAAAAAGGCTTTATTTATTTTTATTTTCCATGTATGGGTGTTTGCCTGCAGGCATATATGTGTATAAGTGTGCAGTACCCACATAGTCCAGAAGAGGTCATCATATCTCCTTGAGCTGGGGTTACAGACATTTATGAGTGGCGATGTGAGTGCTAGGAATCCAACCTGAGTCCTCTGGAAGAGCAGCCAGTGCTCTTAGCACCCAACCATCTCCCTAGCCCCTGTAGTGTAGTATTAAAATACAAACGGTTTGCCCAGGGCCATTATTTCTCAAGCATCCTATACCACTGCCTATGCTGAAAATAATATTTGCAGAATAATCTAGAGCTGAGGGGCATGATTCTTAGAAGAGGCAGCAACCTCAAGGCTAGCCCCACTCCTACTCTGCACTCTAAGGCTAAAGGAATCCAATCTTAGCATACTGGTAGGAAGCCTGACCTGAAGGAGCAGCTAGTCCAGAGGTAACCGTAAACTGACTTAAACATTTTAATTTAGAGTTATCATTAGTCTTCCATCATTCACTTTTCACACATAGTCAACTAAGTGGATAGAAGTGGGTAGACAGCACTGTAAAAAGAATTACTCTTAGTCCGTTCCACAGAATCCAAGCTGCCCCAGATGTCACCTGAAAATGAGTGAATACAATTAACCCAAGTTTTTCCTTAGTATGAGGCTTTCCAAAGCCATAAAGATTAACTTTATTAATTTTTACTTTTTTTTTTTGAGTAAGTATTCATATCCACATGGTTCAAAACTACACATCTGGCCGGGCACAGCAGTGTATTCCTATAGTCTGAGCACTTGTGGGGTAGGGGTAGGAGGGTCAGGAATCTAGGGCTAGCCTCTGCCACATAGCAAGTTAGAAGCCATCTTGGCCTTCCTGGAACCACACCCCCCATAATAAAAATACGAAAGAACACAATAAGGAAAATCCCAGCCAGGCACAGTGACGTGTGCCTGTTCACCCCGCAGCATGGAGGTGGAAGGAGAATCACAGACAGCTCACAAGTTAGGGACCAGCCACAGGGAGGCTCTAGAAAAGAGCCTGTCTTACTCTCACCCTGTTTCCAAGCCACACAGCTACCCTCTGTGGAGGTAAAAAACAAAGCAGTTTCTTATAAATCCTTACAAGGTTACTTTATATACAGTATAAACAAACAAAGGCTGTATTGTATGTGTCCCCAGCATCTCTTGGGGACCATTCCTTTCAGCTCGGTGAACACAAAACTGGGGGGGGTGAGCAGGGAGTATGTGTGCACAGGCTTTACTCTCTAGCTGTATTACCTGGAGACACCATCTCTCCCTGGCAGAGGCCAGAAGTCCCCTCCATCCTCCTGTTCCTGCCCACACCCCAGCACTAGACGTGCCTGGCTTGAGACCCCACAGGGTCACATGTCAGATACCCTGCATATCAGAGATTTCTATTACGATTCCTGACAGTAGCAAAAACCACAGTTATGAATTCGCAACAAAAATAATTTTATGGTTGGGGGTCACCGAAACATGAGGAGCTGTATTAAAGGGTCGCAGCGTTAGAAGACTGAGAACCACTGGGCCAAACCATCTCCCCAGCACCTGAGCTTTCTCAGTTATTGTCTGGTGTGATGGTATGTGTGTGGATTACAGGCTGAGACCTTGCCTCCAAAGCAAACAAAAACAAACAAAAGCAATGGAAAAGGTGGGGAGGAAAAGAGAGATGAGTGGGGTGGGGAGGGAGGACAGACACACTAGGGAAAGAGCAAGCTGGGCATAGTAGTATCAGCAACTGGGAGGCAGAAGCAGAAGGATCAGGAAGGAGTTCAAGGTCTACCTATCTTAAAAGCAAAACAAATTAAAAAAAAAAAGACTTTTTTAAAAAGCTTCCTTACTTCTTAAATGTGGTTCCACGGAATGCCTGAATATCTGAAAATGACTCGCTCAGGTAGTTCATTTACAGTTTCTAATCCCTGGCCCCAGAACAAGTTTTAGCTTTAGAGAGGCTCTCACAGGCTGACTTCAAGCTCACAGTGATCCTGTCTCAGCTTCCTCGGTCCTGGCAGGACAAGCATAGGCTACTAGGCCCAGATGAATATTTTTGCTTCTACCTCAGTTCACATTTTTGCATTTTAAACCCTAGACTAGGGAGGAGAACTTTGGTTAGATCTGGCCCACCTAGTTCCACAGAGGTTATGCTAACCTGCCCTCCCACCAACTCGGGCAGTACCCACAGCACCCCAAAGTAAAGCAGCAGAGCACCCGGAGATCGCTGCCACTCTGATTTGACGGAAGCCACAGTCTTGTTTGAAAGGATGCTGAGAATGTTTTCATGTGCTAAAGGTCTGTTCCGTGACCTATGCCAATTGCCCCAGGCCTTCAATCTACTCACATACATGATGGAGATACCACAGGGCATGCAGACTGTCAGAGCAAGTCTGCTTAGTCTTGGAAAACTGCCCACAGGCTTTGCCTAGAAATGTGTTTGTCACAGGAGACAAAAAAACTACAGCCTGCGGTCCAAATTCTTCCGGCGGTCTTTTTTTTTTTTTTTTTTTTTTTTTTTTGTATGACATTTTTGAATGGTTGGAGGAAAAATGAAAAGAAAAAGAATTAGATTCCATGACATTTATTAACTACACAAAACTAGAATCTCCCCCTGCCCGCCATAGCGTCTCTGGAACACAGCCAAACTAGTTTACATCTGCTGTGGCTGCTTTCATGCTGCAAGGATCCATGCCGAGTGGTCGTGACAGAACTTAGACGGCTCTGTAAGGCCCCAACCTGGGCTTTAGGACCTCGATTGTCTTTTCTGAGGTGAATGGCAGTGTTTTCAGCCATTCAGCAGTGTTTTCACACACAGCCATCAGGGGAACAGTGGAAGTAACACACTGTCCAGGCGAGGGAGACGAGCCGATGATGTCACTGCTGAGACTGCCATTCCTCTACTGTGGATCTGCTGCGCTACTCCCGGATTTTTTTGTCTGACAGAAGCGTCCCTGTCCTCACCAGAGTAATGGGAGCTGGTGCTATGAAGGCTTCAGTAAATGTTGGGGCTCAGAAAACTGGGCGGGTCGTAAACCTTGGAAGAGATGGGGAATCCCAAGGAACAGTTTTCAAAGACACTGTTTGAACAAGCTTAACGCAACATCACCTCTACCTGGTTGTATTGGTCAAAGAGCCCACCCGGTCCCTGTATTTCTAGACTCCTTGAGGCGGGTCATGTGACGTGTTCTAACCAATGGGCATGAGTTCAGAACTACAGAGTCGTGGGCCTGTATTGTTGCCCTGCTGTGGTAGCCTGGAAGCCGGATAATCCGGGCTGGCCAGCCTGTTCTACAGAGCAAGTTCCAGGACAGCCAGGGCTACACAGGGAAACCCTGTCCCGAAATACACTCACACACAAATCGCCTGCAGGCTACGTGTATAGGATATACATGAACATAAATAACAAATTTTGGGTTTTACCCTTGGATAACCTATTACATATGTGGAAATATTCTAAAATCTGAAGGGGAAGGGAACACCTGAAATCTCAACCACCTCTGGCCTTGACCATTTTGGATAAAGGATGAACAACCTATGACAACTTCAGTTCTTGGAGTTGCTTTTGGGCGAAATACATCTGCTCTCTAACTAGCGGGCTGTGTCTTCTCCAGCCAGACTCAAGAAGGGCGCTGTACTTAACAGCAAGGAGCCCATGCTCTTCCCCTTTGCTGTGTGAGCCCCATCCGCCATCCCAGTGTGTGGATGTTCCTGGAGCCTTGTCAACTCTAAAATCCTAAGATCTATTACTTTCAGAAGAGCAAAATTCTTAATTGTGCCCAAAATACCAGAAAATTTTCTGACTAATTATTTCCACCAGCAGCCAAAGTTGCTTAGATTAAGGAGGAGGAAATTCAAATGATGTGGAATAATCTTCCGGTAAGGAAATTCAAAGAGGCAAGCTTGTCTGTAATGAGGTCCTGGGGGTGCTTCACTGCCTGCCCCCCCAAGCCAGATGAATGCTCTCGAGACTCACACTGAAGGGATGAATCAGCTAGGAATCCCGAGTACCGCTTCCACCTAGGATTATGCCAAGGCAGCCTTCATCAACAAACACCTGACGCCTGCCAAAGTCCCCAAGCAGCTCTCACCAACGCACCAACGACTGTGGGTAGCCGGCACTGTCTGCTGAGCATGGTGGCAAACAATGGTGCCTTCTGAAGGCTAGGCCCATCAAAAGCAAGCAGGAGAAACGAGAGGACATTGGGGAAGCATATACCTTGGAAGCCTTTCTAGTTGCATTGCTAATAAAAAATGCTTGCAACTTACTGGGGCCCTTCAGTTGCGCGCTGTGCTAAGCACTGTACAGACAGCTCTTGAGTAAGCCTTTCCAGACTCCTAGCAAGTGTGTTTCCCCTAATCTCTCTGTTATAGATGACAAAACTGAGACTGGGTGGTTAACCATCTTTTCCAGCATCACACCATCAGGAACTGCAGTGGCACGGGTAACAAAGCCCAGACCGACAGTCCTTTAGCGCAGTCTAACACGGTTATACAGTGTTTAGTGTTATATCTGCAAAGACTTTCAAGACAGTGTCCACTGTTAGTGTTAAATGATTTGCCTCTATCTTCGTTCCCATAGTGTCTTAGTTAGGGTTGCTATTACTTTGACCAAACACCATGACCAAAAAGCAAGCTGGGGAGGAAAGGTTTATCTGGCTTACACTTCCTCATTGCTGTTCATCACCAAAGTCAGGACAGGAACTCAAGCAGGGCACAGACCTGGAGGCAGGAGCTGATGCAGAGGCCATGGAGGGGTGCTGCTTGCTGGCTTGTTCCACATGGCTTACTCAGCCTGCTTTCCTATAGAATCCAGAACCATGAGCCCAGGCATGGCACCACGCACAATGGGCTGGGCTCTGCCCCACTGATCACTAACTGAGAAGATGCCTCACAGCTGGATCTCATGGAGGCGTTTCCTCAGCTGAGGCTCCTTCCTCTCTGAGGACTCCAGCTTGTGTCAAGTTGACACACACAACCAGCCAGTACACGTGGCTTCTAAACTCATTAGTAGTTTATTATCTCAGGAGTGGGGCGATGAGGAAAAGGTAAGAATGAGCCAGTCTTCTGTCTTGGCCTCTACCACACTGTGAGGAACCCTGAAGGCCTCTGATACGCAGGTGTTATGGTTTTGGACTTTCCTGCTGAAAGATCCTGAGCCAGGCAAACTTGTCTGATACTCTGTACCAATAGTAGAAAATGGACTGCAACATTTAGAACATAAAAAACTCTTTCTTTCTCTGGTCCTGGAGAACTTTCATGCTGCCGGCAAACACCAGCCATTGCCAGTTGCTGGCCAATCCCTCAAGACAGAAGGCACTTCTGGGAATGACCCAGAGGCTCTCTTAAGGGAAGGAAATTCTCCTTAGCATTAACTGGTATCTGTCTCCGTCCTAAGGGACAGGACACAAAGACCACTGACTATGCCAGTGACATGGAAGGTCAAGGCCTGTAGGTGCTCTCTTCATCTGTTCTCCATAACACTGTATTGCCAAAGCTTTCAAATGTGCAAAATGCAAGCAGGTTCATCAATGTTTAACTTACACATTTGTGTATTTATTTTGGCAGTGTTGGATCCTGCACTCGCGAAGCGAGCATTCTAACACTGGGTTCAAGGCCCAATGGCTCTCTTAAAAGTGTTGAGGTTGCTGACTGCCAGTTCTCCTTAACTATTCATTAATCTCATTTCTAATGCAGTTCAATGGCACACATTATTCACTTCCCCCTAAAAACACTATGCTGGAGTCAGTATTTGTTTAATTTTTCTCTTGATACAAACTTTATACAGTGAAATGTTCACACCTTAGCTATATTCATTGAGTTCTGTCGAACTTTAACCTAAATCCCTATCAGACCAAAGCTTCCACAGCAGCCTGAGCCCTCTGCATGACTTCCTTCCATCTCCTGCCCTCAATTTCCACATCCACCAGACACACAGTGAACACACAACAGGGGCTTGTTCAGCACAACAGAAGTGGCCCTGATGGACATAAGGCCTGGCATGGCTACTCCACGGCAGAGGTGGGATTGTAAAACGGGGCACCCATGAGGGTCTCTCACCGAACCTACAGCTTGCCATCTCATCTACACTGACTGACAGATCGCCCGCCCCAGGATCTGCCTATCCCAGCCCTACACCAAGTGCTGGGATTATAGCTACTACTGTGCTCAGCTCTCACATGGGTGTGGAGATCTGAATTCAAGTTCTCATGCTTGCACAGCAAGCCCTTTCTTTACCTATTGAGCCACCTCTCCTGCCTTCAAAAGGAAAGAAAATCCTATCACATGCTAGCCACAGCACATGTAAACCTTTGACGCTTTAAGCTAAGTAAAAAATATGCCAACCCCACAAAGATAAATGCTATGAAATCCTGCTGACACAAGGAATCTAAATAGTTAACCTAAATCAGAAAGTGGAATTGTGGGTAGCAGAGGCTGGGAAACTGTCCAATGGGTATATAGTTTCAGATTTATAGGATGATAAAGTGCCGAAAGCCTATTTTATAACAAAGAGACTATGTAGCACCACTCAATTATACACTTAAAAAGTAAAAATTGAAATGTGAGCTTTTAAAACCACAATTAAAAAAATATATGGGCAGTAATGGGATTTAAATCCACACCCTTGACACTTAACCCAGAGCCTTAACCGGGTACTTTTTTTTTTTTTTTTTTTTTTGAGGCAGGGTTTCTCTGTGTAGCCTTGCCTGTCCTGGACTACAAATTGCTATGTAGACCAGACTGGCCTCCGCCTCGCAGAAATCCTCCTGCCTCTGCCTCCTGAGTGCTGGGGATTACAGGTGTGCACCACCACGCCTAGTTCAACCTGGCACTTCTTACTGCCCAGCCATATCACTCTCCAAGTCAAGTTAAAAAATGGTGTTCATCTTGTCATTAGTTAGTTTATATTCCATTACCTCCAAAAATGATTTATTTGTGAATGACAACAAGAACCCAAATAAAACTGTTGTGGATGTAAACATGTTTTTATTTTAATCTTGGGTGTGGGACATTGTACTAATTCCGATTGTCCACAGCAGCAGGCTATTTGCCTCGTGGGGGCTCTGAGAGGAGCTCTTTGCCAGCAGGAATTAGTTGAAGTCTGAGGACTCTGAGGGGTATAAATATGACAGCCCAGAGGAAGAAAGGGCAGGCGGCTTAGAGGAGTCGGGGGCCCGCTTGCTGCTCTTGCTGGTTCCCTGGACTTCTGGATTGCCTGAAGACAGAAACTGGTATTGCCCCCAAAAGAATCCTATGCTCCGACCCAGCAGGAAGAAGTAAAGTACGTCCCCTTTCCCTTACCACGTTTCTTTCCCCCTTCCTGGGATTCGGGGGTTGGAGGGAAAGTATAAGCTTTAAGGAAGCCCCCAAAAAAGTAGGGTTTGAAAAACTAGCACCAAAAAAAAAAAAGAAAAAATAAAAAAAAAAAAAGAAAAACTAGCACCTACAAAATTCAGTATGACAAAGATAGCTAGAAAACTGAACAGCCGGGTGGAGACATGGCTCAGTGGGGGAGGGGCACTTCCTGACATTCAGAGGACAACTGGCCTGAAAATAAGAGCCTAGAAAATGCCTTGGCACATAGTGGATTGTGACTATCACAGACTTGTATTATAACTCCTACTATTACTGGCCCGTGGCCATTCAGTCTTCAAATACAAAAGGAGATCATTTTAATGTTTTACTGGGTGCAAAGAGAAGGGGCCATAACTTCACTGCCTGAAACTCATCTGAAATTGAACTGCCACTACGACAGTCTCGGGTGCTTTAGTAGGTATTTATGTCATTAGAGTTCTACCTTTGTGAATGGATTAATCCCAAGAGTGGCCGAGGGTGGAGAATGATGGAGGAAAATCCGATGTTAGCCTCTGGCCTCCTCACACATGTGGAGGGGTGCACCCCCCTCCACCTTTTCATGCACACACACAAAGCTGAAGAGCATCCATCCAAGGGTGGGCGCAGCTCTTTGAAAGTACTCTGTTCTCTCTTCGCCCTTCTGCCTCACAACACCTGATGAGAAGACGCAGCATGAACAAACGCCCTGACAACGTGTGGGTCCCTCAGTGTCGACTTCCCAGGCTCCAGATTTGGAGCCATTGTATTTTTCTCTCATTATGAATTACCTAGGCCCTGGTCTCCTGTAAGAGCAGCGCAAAGCAAATTCTTTGGGGGCTTTTGCATATATTCTTACACACTGATAGTTGTAGCATAAATTGTTCAAATGACTTACAAGAGCAATTGGCAGGATCTATCAAACTGAACACTGCACAGAAGCACAGCCACCCACTCAGGGATTTATCCTACACATGCACCCACACACTTCCAAGAACATGTATGATGAGAGCAATTACTTACAATACCCAGGGATAAAGAGTATATAAATGTCTACCCGCAGGAGATGGATTATGTAAGTATACTTCTACAAGTTATTATTGGCTCAAACTGTGTGAAATTATCAAACAAATATCCAGTTTTATATCATGCAGCCATGAGAAGGCGTCTTGGCTTCTACCATGTAGTCCCAAGGAGGAGAAAGATGTATGGCTGTTTGCTGGCATAGGCTATTCTTCAAGATGTAGTTATGTGGGCACAGAACAGCACAAATAACACACTATAATTGTGTGCAGATAGCGTGCTACAATCGTGGGAGTGTGTGTGCACTGAAAATATACTCAAGAGACTTTTAAGCCAGGCGTGGTGGCACATGCCTGTAAGCCAAGCACTCTGGAGACCTGAAGCAGGAGGATGGTGAATTGCAGATCAACCTAGACTATCAGCGGGACCCAGCCTCAAAAAAGGAGGGAAGGAGGAAAGAGGCAAGGGAGGAAAAACTGTTAGCAACAGTTTACCCTTCAGGGCAACCCTCAAGCCTGATGCAGGGTGGAAATTCACTTTCCACCCTATTCTGCTTTGTACCACTAAATGCTTTACCAGGTGCACACATTTTTTTCCAATTTAAAAACACTTTTAGAAGTAAAAAGCATGGCCAAATAGAAAGGCAATCATCATGATCAAGTTGTCAGCAAGTTGAATCAACCCAGACAATCCTAGGAGAGCCACAAAAGGAAAGGTTACCCCACCCATCCCAAGTTTTCAGACTTGAATAACGTGGGAGGTAGTTCCAATTTCCGATTACTTTTTTGTTTGTTTGATTGTTTTGCTTTTTGAGACAGGGTTTCTCTGTGTAGCCTTGGCTGTCCTGGAACTCACTCTGTAGACCAGACTGGCTTGGAACTTGGAGCTCCACCTGCCTCTTGAGTGCTGGGGTTGGAGGCTTGTGCCACCACATCTGGCTTCCAATCACATTTTTAGCAGGCAGATGTAGTGTAATACCACAGTGCAACAAAAATGTCTGACCAACAGCTGGTGGGTAGTTACCGTATTACCTGCTGCCTTGCTCATGTTTTTGGTTTTCTCTGTAACAGTCAGTTCAATGGAGGAAAGATGTGTTCTATTTTTACAACCTTTTTCTTGACTCTACCTTAAAGGAATGAAAATCAAATCAAACATCTGTATCGGTTATCTTTGGACATACACTGATGGGAATATGGATAAATAGATGTTAAGCACTTTCCCAAAGGCAAACTACTTTCCTCTAAATGTATACGTGTTAGTTCATTTAATTCTTACGGCAAATGTACATGACAGGTTTAGTTATTATCCCCACCCAGAAATGAGAAAATTCAAACAAAGGAAAGCCATTTTCTTGCCACAAACAGATCACCATGACCTCTTCAAGTATGTCATTACTATATCCTAGTGAGGATTTGTGTTTTCTTTCTTGTTATTTTTTAAATTATACTTAATTTTGTGTTTATGAGTGTTTTGTCTGCACAGCTGTATGTATGTGCATCTGGTACCCTCTGAGTTCAGAAGAGGGTGTTGGATCCCCTGGAGCTGGAGTTACAAATGGTCGTGAGAGGCTTTGTGGGTCCTGGGAATCCAACCCAGGCTCTCTGTCAGAGCAGTGTTCTTAACTGCTGAGCCATCTCTCCAGCTGCTGTCCATTTTCATACCGCTCTTAGTGTTTCTTGTTATTTTATGTCCATTGCTTAAGATTATTTGTTTACTCAGACTTCTGTTAGTCAGTCATTGATTACTATAACAAATACCACCCAACTTACAAAGACAGGGGGGTTTATTTTGTCTCTGTTTTGGGAGGCTTTGAGCCCTGGTTGTTTGGCTCTATAGTTTCTGAGCCTAAAATGAGACAGCACATAGTCACGGCAAGTGCAAAGCTTTGGGGACTGGCTGTGGAGATGGGCTTCCTGTGCAGACCCTCTCCCCCCTTATATCCACCTCCAACTGCTGTCCTCGTTCCTTTAGACAGAAACATGCCTTCTCCCTGGGGAAGTGAGGCTCCACCTCCCGACTCCAGATTCCCTTGTGGTTCCTCTGTCCTCTGTTTTGACAACATAAACACTAGACTCATACTCTCTACTGGCAAACAGGGACTGATGGCCCTCTGCAAATAAACAACCAAGTTCCTGCCTGCAGATCTAAAGGTATCCAGCCCTGCCAGAGTGGGGGCTACACAGCCAGCATCAACTGCCATCAAAGAAGAAAAACTGCAGGCAATTGCTACTAACAACCCTCATCTCCTCTGACTTCTTCTGGGATAAATGATTTCACTGTCAACCCAACTTGTGTGCACGGTGACATTATCGGAGGTAGTTTCTTGCGAGAAACTCTGTCCTGCTAATGCCACCTCAATGCTTTAGAAAGAGGTGGTTTGGACTCTCTCAGGTCACAGGCTTTTCTCCAAGCTTCTGAAGTGGAGAAATTAATTACTCAGCATACAACAAAAAGGAAGAGTGGTATCATCACCCTCCAAGTATCCAGTCTCTATCCCCAGACTATATAGACTATATACCCAATTTTGCCCCATACATCTCCATCCATTTTCCTCTTCATGTATCATTTTGAAGTAAACTCCAGCTTGTGAGAATGTTATTATTCCATGGGAGTATGTGGAAGAGAAGGCCTTTTTACCTCATAACAGATGGGAGGCCTAGCCCTCCCCACCCCCCCACACACAAAGAAAAAGGAAAAAAAGAAAAAGAAAAGCATGATTCAAGATCATGCTACAAGGATCTAAGCTCCTTCCACCAGGCTGACTAGTTTCTACTGCCTTCTCATAGCACGGCAGGCTAATGGCCACACCTTCAACATTCGAGTCTTTAGGGGATGGACAGGAGAGCCTCAAGCTACAACAGTGGGCAATTATCCCAGCATCTTTTCTCACTCTCCTGGCCTGGCAGGTTAATCAAGCTTTCACCAAGGAAATGCTTATGGTTTAGTCTCCTGAGACAAGCCGGGTGTACTCGGGATGGTGAAACACCAAGGGTAGGAAATGGGATGACAATCTACTACCGTGGACATGGTTTCAAGCCCACGGAACACATTAATTCTGTGTTCTAGCCATGCAATAACTGTAATGAGTACCTACAGAGTGCCAAGCTCAAGCTCTCCAAAGCAGCAGAGGGGGTAGAGGAAATACACTAGAGATAGAACTACAGCTGTGTACAACGCAAACAGGGGGCGGGGGCTGGGGAAAGAGCGCGCCAGGACTCTTCACTATTCCTGCAACTTCTTGTGTGTATGAGATTATCCTCGAAGAAAAGGTTTTATTTTTAACTTTTAAAAAAGATTTGAGTTTTACTTACGTGTGCCTGTGTATATACATGTGTGCGCACATGCCTGATGATGGCAGGAGAGGGTGCTGGATGCTCGTTACAGGAAGTTAGGAGCCACTGATGAGGGTATCGGGAACGGAACTCTGGTCCTCTGAAAGAGCAGTGCTCTCAACCACTCAAACACCTGTCTAGCCTGGTATTTTAACTTTTAAAATTACATTTGTTTATTAATTGGAGGGAGATAGGCGTGTGCACATATTCTTTGAATTCAGAGGACATCTTTTGGGGGCAATTCTCTTCTTCCATCTCTAGGTCCTGGAGAATGAAGCTAAGAAAGTCAAGTTTGACAGCAAATGCCTCTACCCATCTCACTTGCCCTAAAAACAAAGAGATGAGCTGGGCTCAGTGTGCACACCTATAATCCCAGCATTCTGGGAGGCAGACGCAAGTGGATCTCTCTGAGTTCAAGGCCAGCCTGGTCTTCGAAGCAACCCCAGGACAGCCAAGGCCACACAGAGAAACTCTGTCTCAAAAAACAAAACAAACAAACAAACGAAACAAAATAAAAAAGAATTGGCAGAATAGTGAACAAGTCCAGGAACATAAACTCAAAAATAAAATAAAATAAAACAGAAAGCACTTGTGTCCTGAGCAATTCCTTAAGGACAGAGACCAAAAGGGCTCAGGACTGCAGTAGTTTGGTAGTCTGGCAACTAGCATCCCTACTTTGTTCTGGATCCTTCACTCACTGTCTAAGAACTTGTGCTAGAAAGCCTGGTGGCTTCTGAACAATCCCTCATTGGTGCTGAGGTAAAGTCATTAAGAACGGATTTGGCTGCCACACTGGGACAGACATGATCAGAACGAAACATGTTCTCACAGGGTTAACGTAGTTCTCATTAGAATCCTTTAACCGTGCGCCATGCTAAGAGATGAAACCCCTTCCCGATAAAAACACCAACAAAATAAAATAAAGTAAACAATGGGTGGAAGTGATAAACATAGTAATCATCATACTATGATGATTCAGAAAATAGTTCAGAAAATAGTAAGTTTTCCTTCACTTGGGCAACTACAGAAGCTTCTTTGAAAATGATGCAGTTTAGCTTGGCACGGGTAGTAGCACAAGCGAAACTAGGCAGGAGCTGGATATGCTTGGAGGAGCAAAAGTTAAAAAAAAACAAACAACAATTACAGCAAAATTCCTAGAAGAGGCAACAGGAAGGATGGAAAGGGAAAGAAAGCTGGTGGCAATAACAGGGACCACTCACTGAAGATGGGGTGCCTCAAGATTATCATGTCATATCCACAGGTAAATACCTAGCCAGATTATTAAGGGGCAAACAGGGTACGGTGGTTTGAATTAAAACAGCCCCCGTAGGCTCTCAGATGTGAATACTTGATCACCAAGCAGTGGCCTATTTGAAAGGATTAGGAGGTGTGTCACTGAGGCTTGGATGTGAGGTTTCCAAAGCCCTAGCCAGGCCTAGTGTCTGTCTCTTCCTGCTGTCTGTGGCTCCAGATGTAGAACTCTCAGCTACTTCTCCAGCACCATGTCTGCCTGTGTGCAGCCATGATCCCTACCATGATGGCAACGAACTAAACCTGTAAGTAAGCCCCAATTAAGTGATTTCCTTTATAAGAGTTGCTGTGATCATGGTGTCCCTTCACAGAAAAAGAATGCTAAGCCGGGTTACCATACTGGTAGGGGAGGACTGTAAAATAAAGGTTAGGAATCTACCTTTTACTGTATTTGTGAAAAGCTGGATTTTCACAATTGGAATGTACAGTATTGAGTGTAAATTTAAATTTTACTTTTTTATGTGTTTGTATGTATGTGCACAAGCATAGAGGCCAAAAGACAACTTTGCGGAGTCAGTTCTCTCCTTCCTCTTTGGGCTCAAAGTCACGTCATCAGGATTGCAAATGCTTTTACCCACGGGGCTATCTTGCCAGTCCAGACTATTTCATTTTTTAAAACAATGTTTAGGGCTGGCAAGATGGCTAAGCATGCAAAGGCACTTACTGCCGAGTCTGACCATCTGAGTTTATTCCCAAGAACCACATCATGGAAGGAGAGAGCCAACAACAGACTGCTCTCTGATCTCCACATATGTGTGCCTGTGAGTGTATGCATACATGTATTCGTGTACACGCACATCCCACACTAGATTTTTAAAAAGTAAACAACCCAGGCCTTTAGGTATACATTATCCCCTTTCAGGGTCCCCTAGTTTCTTGTTGCCATGGTATCACCCCTATTTTCCGATGAAGAAACAGGCAGCAGGCTCTAGGCAAAGATGGGGTGCTGGGTCATAGACACTTACATTTGGGGAGAGGTTAGCTGGGGACTAGCACAATATTGAAGGAAGGAAAGGGAGGGAGGAAGGGAGGGAGGGAGGGAGGGAGGGAGGGAGGGAGGGAGGGAGGACTCCAAAGCATGTGGTGACTGTGGGAAAATGAAGGTGGGGGAGCTATCAAGGGCCTCAGGGCACTCCAGAGTCCTCAGTGGCCAAGGAAGATGTACAAAAGGAAGAAAGGAAGGCACCAATGCTTGACTAGCAAAGGGATGTGGAGGCCAAGTTGTAGCCTTAAGGGCACAGGGAATCCATTAACAATTTGACAGTGGAGACAGTGGATCCAGGCACTCAGTCAGCACTTGTTCAGTGGTTACTATGTGCTAGCCTCAGGGTCAGGGTGGGGTGGCTGGAAGTGCTGTCAATCAGGAAGCGCCAATGCTCGGCAGGGAAATGCAAGGACAAACTGGCAAATTCTAGATATGAAGTAAAACAAGGGGGCATCCGGGAGTCTCTGTCAAGACCGTGCCACTAGCTGGCCATGCACATTCATGGCGGTGAGGATGTGAGCCAGCCACACTGCAAGCACCGGCACAAAATGGACATCTAATTGCTTCATTAGATGGCATACAGGGCGGTAGGAAGGATCTAGGCAGAGCCCCTGAGGCTCACTCTAACCCAGAAGGCAAGCAAGGTAAAAAAAAAAAAAAAAAAAAAAACAACAAAAAAAACACTTAGATTCTTACACGACACAGCCATTTTGATCATTCTCTAGACTTCTGAACTGTTTCCTTCCTTCCTTCCACCTTTTATGCGGGTCCTACAAACCCAGGTTGCCTGACTTGTGTAGCACGCACTGTAGCCATTAAGCCACCTCACCAGCCCTCTTCAACTTTCTTAACAGCTGTAAAAGCAGTAACCGTCTCTTAGGAGCAGAACTAAGGAATGTCATCAATCCCATCCTTTGGCTGCCTTACTACCTTCTGGCAGAGAGCTTGGGTTGTTTTGTCCTGAGCTCTGGAGTCATGCCTAAGAATCAGGAACGCGGAGTCTCTCTGACCAACCAAGAATTGGGGGCAATCTCTCACAAAAGCCATAGCCTGGGTTTCGGAAGACTGCTGTGGAGTTCTAGGTGGGCACCCATGGAGCACAACCAAAATCTATGGTTCTAAAAGGATTCCTAGAGAGCCCCAAAAGCCCAGACCACCAGGACGTGCCCTCCTGGGTGTTCTCCATTCCATCTGGGTCCTCTCTCACGTCTATATAGCAACTTCCTGGCTCCTCCCAAACTGCTCCATGTACAGGCATTAACCTCAAGGATACTCTAAGAAACTCCTTCAACAGCCTGCCCCTGGTCACCTTCCACACTGTGCGTGTGGGTCTTCCTAAAAGACTCGAGACAAAAAGGGACATCACCCACTTACCCTTCAAATGAGATCTTATAAAGACCGATACCAATTCTTTCCTTTAACAACATTTAACCATTTTGATTTCAACTATAGCTTTATGTTCTACAGAGCAACTATAGAATATATGTGGATATAAATAAATGTAAAAAACAAACTTCAAATGAGTAATTTTTTAAAGTGAAGTCACTTGGGCTGATATTATTTGCCATTTTCTAATTACAGGTAAGTGATACATCCAGGTTTCAATTCAGATAATTTTCATTTAATTTTTGTATATTGAGTACTCACTACAAACACAAAGACATCAGTAATACTTCAGGGGCTCCTTCCTGAGTGCTGGGATTAAAGGCATGCTGCGCCACTACCGGATCCATTTACATTTTATTTTAATTAAGAAAATTTGAGATCTGCAGCCTTGAGTAGCTTAGAACTCTCCATCTCCCTGCCTCAGCCTCCTCAGCCTCCTCAATGCTGGAGTTTCGGGCATATGCCACTGCCACTCACATATTTGATTTTTCTTTCTTTCTTTCTTTCTTTCTTTCTTTCTTTCTTTCTTTCTTTCTTTCTTTCTTTCTTTCTAAAGACAGGGTTTTTCTCTGGCTGTCCTAGACTCACTTTGTAGACCACGCTGGCTTTGAACTCAGAGACCTCTGCCTGCCTCTGCCTCCCTAGGTGCTGAGACTACAGGCGTATACCACCGTGCCTGGCCTGTTTTGGTTTTTTGACACAGGATTTCACATAGCCCAGGCTGGAGCTCAACTCACTAACTAATGGATGACCTTAAACTATTGATCCTTCTGTTGTGTGCTGGGATTGCTAGTGGTGGGAAGATATGCCCTCAGAGGCATCGGTATGAGCCTTGATTCATCTATTTGAATTCTATCTGGGTTCCCCCTAGTGTAGCCCTTCTGCCTCCAGGGAAATCTCCAAGCAGATGCACACATTTGTATGATGTCAACAGGCTCTATACTTGAAAACATTATATATTACATACATGATATCTCAATGAATCTGATTTTAAAAGAAAAGATATTTCATGGGCACCAAATCAGCACCGTGAGTCTGACAAGTGGAGCCAGCTAGGACACCGAACACTGAGACCATTATTCCCTGTTGGTAAGAGCATAAATCAGTGCACGAGAGCAGCAGAAATGTGCTCACCTCCCCATATACAAGTCAACCCCAGGTAGAAAAATTACAGACATTTCCCTATCTGAGCAGTGAGATGTGAACAAAGCTATTCGCCACAGCACCACAGTAATGGAAGGTTTTTACAGACGGAGTACAGATAAATCTCTGCCTCCTACAGCTAACGTGAAAGGACTGCAGCTATGGAAATCAACATCACAACAGAAAGGGCAGGCAGCAGGCTGGCTGTGATGCCATTTCTAACAGCTGAAGAGACACCACTCCAGGCTGGGGGTGGGGTGTCCCCCAGACACCCACGTGTAAGGCGTGGCCTGCCACTTGGTACTACTATTGGGAGGTAGTGGGAACTTTACAAGGTGGAGCCTAATGGGAGGTGTTCAGGTCACTGGGGGGCATGACCTGGAAGTGAAAAGTAGGAGCAGGACTCTACACTCTTCTTTTTTGTTTCCTAGCTGTGAGGTGAGTAATTTTGCTCCATCATAAGCTTCTACTGTGATTTACTGTCAACATCCTCACAGACACAGGAGGAGCAAAAGGGCCAAACAGGGATGGAACCAAAAACCTCCCAAACAAACGATAAGCCTGACTCCTTTGTAAGCTGATTGTCTGAGATATTTATCATAGTAATGAAAAGCTAACAGACACACACACACACACACACATGTATGTGCATACATACAGTATTATTATTTTGGACTTACTATGTAGCCTAGGCTTGCCTCAATCACTCTGTATATCCTAGACTTGAATTGATGGCAACCCTATTGCCTCAGCCTATCAAATGCTTGAATTACAGGCATATAACATCAGTCTCAATCTCGGTGCACACACACACACACACACACACACACACACACACACACACACGCTTTACTTATCTGTATGTTAAAGGGCTATACACATATTCTGAAATTTGTGTGGAGCTCAGAGGCCACTTGTGGAAGTCATTTCTCTCCTTTCACCGTATAGGTTCCAGGTTCCAAGGATGGAACTTAGCTGCCCACCCAGCCACCTCCCCAGCCTTTACATTTATTTTTAATGCACAGAAATAACTCAGAGGGCAGAAGACAGCCATGCTGTGGGTAAGGAGAGGATTTCAGCAGCAAAGAGGCACGCAGTGAAGTCATGGGAGCACGGGTGTTCACCGTTCTAGAATCTGCATTTTTGTTCGAGCCAGGGGATCTTCCTTTGCATCCCTGGCTTCGCTGGAACTCAATGCGCAGGTCAGGCTATCTTTGAACTTGAGGCAATTCTCCTGTCTCAGCCTTGGTAGGACAACATGCTCGCACCGCCACACCAGCTCCGTAATCTGTATATTTTCACATGCTCCAGAGACTTTTATGCGTAATTTCCACACCATCACCACACTCCTTTTGATGAAGGATCCCAAGTAGGAGAAACTGGCCCCAAACTCCATCTGGACATAGAGTCAAGGATGACCTTGAACTCCTGATCCTCTGGTCTCTACCTCCAGAGTGCTGAGATTACAGACCCGCACTGACATTCCCTTTCTAAAGCATGTTTCTTTTAGTTCACACACCCATTTGTTCTGATTAAGTTTTGGTAACTGTTATTCAAAGAAAACGCATTTTGATTGGCATAGAAATTCTTTATAAAAAAGAAAAAAAAAAAAAAAAAAGCCTGGCAGAACATGGTGGCGCATGCTTTTAATCCCACCGCTCAGAGGCAGAGACAGGGGGATCTCTGTGAACTGGAGGCCAGCCGGGTCTACATAGAGTCCAGGACAGCCAGGGCTCTGTTACACAGAGAAACCCTGTCTTAAAAAAACAAAAACAAAAAAGACTGAGTTTTGTTTTATCGTCAAGTCTGTCATATTTAAGAAAAATTCTTCAGATTTACTGTAACGACTTACCACCAACATTTAAATAAGTTATACAGGTTAATTGAGAAATTGGAACAATTTGTTTTAAAAAAAAACCCATTGTATACTGTACTGTTACTACTAATACTTAATTTGTATCTTTCTGGGTTCTGAAAAAAATCCTTTTCACTGAATTTAGTTCTTAAGTGACATATATAATAATAACTATCAATTAGGTTCAATTTGGTCTTTAATTTGGCTTTTGTAATAGGAGTAAAAATTCCCCATGCATCATTTATACAACCAAAGACAGAGTGTACTGTGCAGAAAGAATTGGAGCTCCAGCTGAGCATGGTCTGGGGCCAAGGGCTGGTGTCCCCAACCCCCCCATGTCACCAAATGCCTCTGATTTCCCCATCGTCACCCCAACTCATTGAATCTGCATATTTTGAAAACAACAAACAAACACCTAGGATGATGCGTGCCATTGCTGGGCACGGAAAGCAAGGTCTATCACATTTACTTCACACACTCCGCCTCACACACGTGAGGCGGGTGGAGCAAAGGTGTGCGCGTGGTGACATGACAAAACCAGAACTGTCTGCGTGACTCTGGTGTTGTCTCACACATTGTCAAACCCGGGCCCCTGGCCAACACCTGTGGCCACACACTGTAAGCAAATGAGCAAAGGGTGGGATTTCGGTAAACAGCAAAAGCCTGGTGTCTCCTGGGCTTTTCGGCTTCCTCCTTGTCAGTGTCACTACCTGCAAAGTTCACTTAATGCCCTTGGTGAACATCGACTCATTTTCTGACGCTCGTGACATTATGGTGACTCAGTGACCTATAGCAGCATGGTCCCACAACCACCCCACCGCTGTTGCTGGGCTCTACTGAGCTAAAGCATGGCACTGTCAAAGATGGTTGCCCTTGAGAGAACTTAGAACACTATGCAGCCCCTCCAACATTTCTGACACAACTGTGTTTGTTTGTGTGTGTGTGTATGTGTGAGTGTCTCTACACGTGTGGAGGCCAGGACAGAGGAAGATGGTGAGGTCCTGTTCTATTATTACTCTCTGCTTTATTTTATTTTTTAAGATTTATTTATTATGTTCACAGTATTCTGCCTGCATGTACATCTGCACACTAGAAGGCACAATATCTCATGATAAATGGTTGTGAGCTACCATGTGGGTGCTGGGAATTGAACTCAGGACCTTTGAAAGAACAGCCAGTGCTCTTAACCTCTGAGCCATCTCTCCAGCCCCTCTGCTTTGTTGTTAAGGGAATAGGGTCTTTCACTGAACTTAAAACTTTCTTTTTTTTTTTTTTTTAAGAAAAAAAGCTAGGCTGACTAACCAGCCAGTCAAAGAGTCTCCTGTCTCTGCTGGCCTCTCAATCATAGCCCACTGGAGTTCCTGGTGTTCACAGGTTTTACCTCGGTGCTGGAGATCAGGACTCAGGTCCTAATGATTACATAGCAAATGCTCTTAAAGACTGCACCATCTCCCCAGCCTGATATGTTTTTTAAGTTAAAACAATTGCAAAAGTATGCAAATTATGACATAGTGTAAACATAAAACATTTATGTCTAAACCGATATAGGCCTGGGATGTAGCTCAATTGTCAGTGTTTGCCTTTCAGGGCTTCCATCCCCAGCACTGAATAAAACAGGAACTCATGAGATTAAATTGGGAGGATCAGGAGCTCAAGGACCTCAGGTTACACTGCAAATTCAAGGCCAGTGTGAGCCACATTGAAACTTACCCTCAAAAACCAAAATGATTGCTTATTAGTGGACAGAGATTGAACTGAACATCAAAGTTCTCACCACAGAGAACTGACAGGTCCACAGGCCTGTTAGTTACCTGATACAGTGATTCCACAGTGTACTCAGGGTGTGGTGGTATAGCTCGGATCTCCAGCACTCTGGAGAAAGGGGCAGGTGGATCTCTGCAAGTTGAAAGGCAGCCTGGTCTACACAGTGAGCTCTAGGCTACCAGGGCTACACAGGGAGACCCTGCTTCAAAAGCAAACAAACCCCATCATGTGAGCACACAGGCCAACCGCACCCTATAAATACAACTATTATTTGTACGTTAGGACAAGTTTTACAGTTCTGAGAATCAAGTCAGGAACTCCCGTGAGCCAGGCAAGTGGTCTCACTGAGCATTTGCTGCAGCTCCACATTATTTTTTTTTTAAATAAAACAATGGACTCTAATGATATCTTCTGTCAAATCAATTTCATTCTTCAATTGTGTTGAAATCAGAAGATTGACAATCATCTAACTTGCAAAAGGATTTGTTGCGGATTATTAGGATCTTTCATTTTCTCACTTGTAGAAAATACTGCATAAAAACCTGCTTAGACCAAAACTTACAGTGACTGCTATACACACCATGCTTGTCTGCTTAGGGGTGCCAGATGAACTGGACACGGTGGCACATGTCTGCAATCTCAGCTCTCAGCACTTGGGAACCAGAGGCAGGAGGATCAATCACTTTGACTTCAAGGCCAGCCTGGCCTACATTCCAAGTTCCAGGCACCAGACAGTGGGAGCAAGGTTCAGTGGGTAAAAGCACTTACTACCCAAGAATGAGGAACTAAGATTGGATCTCCAACACCCACATATAAAAACAGGCAAGGAAAGCAGAGACGAGAGAATCCCTGGGGTTTGCTGGCTAGCCAGTCTAGGCAATTGCTAAATTCTAGGATTAGTGAGACACTGCCTCAAGACAGACAGATAGCTAGATAGCTAGATAGCTGAAAGTGTGGAGTTACCGATCTCTAACTTCCTAATGCACACGTGACGTTTGAGACAAGGTCTCACTGTATGTGACCCTGGCTGGCCTGAAACTCACAGGGATCCACATGCCTCTGCCTTCTGAGTACCAGGATTAAAGGCATGGGTCACCACATCCAGCACAAATACAAGTTTTAATTTTTTTCTTTTCCTGTATTTATTTTATTTTATGTGTATGAGCTGTTTTGCCTGCATGTGCGTGCGTGCGTGCGTGCGTGCGTGCGTACCATGAGCACACCTGGTTCCTGCAGCGGTCAGAAGAGGGAGTCAGAACTCCAGGAACAGGAGTTACACATAGTTGTGAGCCTCCGTGTGAGTTCTGGGAACCAAATCTGGGTCCTCTGCAAGAGCAACAAGTGCTCTTAATTGTTGAGCCATCTCTCTAGTCCCACAAATAAATATCTGTGACTTGGGACGGGTGAATAGAGTGCTTGTTAGAAATGGCAACTCGAGAGCTGGAGACATGGCTCAGAGGTTAAGGGCACTGTCTGCTCTTCCAGAGGTCCTGAGTTCAATTTCCGGCAACCACATGGTGGCTCACAACCATCTATAATGAGATCTGGTGCCCTCTTCTGGTGTGCAGGTGCACATGCAGGCAGATCACTATACATAATAAATAAATCCTAAAGAAAGAAAAAGCAACTGGAAAAGGGCAAGAGCAAGAATTTCTCAAAGCTTTTAGAAGATGAGCTTGGATGTCCATACTAAAATTTTGGAACATTTTTGTTTCATGTAGGTTAAATCTATCAGTATCTATCAGTACTTAGATGTCAGTACTTAGATATAAGGTGGAAATTTTTGAATTATTAGTTTAATTCCTTTTAAATGGTAATAAATAGGTCTGAGAATGTAGTTTAGTTGGTAGAGTACTTGCCTGGCAGGCAGGAGTTCCTGAGTTTGATTTCCTGCATAATATCAACCAGTCAGGTGATACTTGCTTATAATCCCAGAGCTGAGAAAGCAGAGGCAGGAATATCTCTGAGTTCCAGACCAACTGTGGCTTCACCATAAAACCTTGCCCAATAAATAAAAAGCAGTGGGGCTAGCGAGATGGCTCATCAGTTACAGAGGACCCAAGTTCAGTTCCTAGAACCCACACAGGTCAGCTCATGATTACCTGTAATTCCTGTTCCAGAGCATCTGACGCCCTCCTCTGGCCCCCACAGGCACCTGCACTCACATGCATATACCCAGACACACACACACACACAATTTAATTTTAGCTATATGCATATTTGTATGTCTGTGTGTTCACATGAGTGCGTGTGCTCACGGAGGTTAGAGACATTCCTCCCTTCCTCCCAGCCCAGAACTGCCGTTACAGGCGGTTGTGAGCCAACTGATGTGGGTGCTAGGAATCAAACTCTGGTCCTCAAAAAAAAAAAAAAAAAAAAAAAAAAAGCAGTGTGGACTCTTTAACCAATGAGCCATCTTTCCAGGCCCGATTTAAAAAAAAAAAAAAAATCTTTAAAAAAAAATTTAAGAAAAAGAAGTTTTGCTAACTGCAGGCATTTTTCTTTAACACTATACCAAAACTGAAAAGGCGACCGCTCTTCAGAGGTTAGATGGTATCTGGGAGAGCGCCTACCTCTGAGCTGTCTGAGGTGTTGCGTGGACTGGTGTCTTTGATACTCCAGATGGGCTCGACTGTGGCACAATTTTGTGACATCTGGGGTTGATCACGTAGGACATACGAGTGTGCTGAGTGATGCAGCTTATAAAATATCATACAGGGCTTTATGAAGGTCTTTAGCACTGCAACTGAGGCTGGCCTGGAACTCACTGCATAGTGGCAGCTGACCTCAGGTTCTCAGCCCCTTGGCCTCCTGAGTGCTGGGACCACAGGCTCTCATCACCACGGCCAGGAAGGCTGCAGAGCTACTCATTTTTACCAATAGCAAGAAATACTGTCCTTTGTTCTCCTTCAACAGACTTACTGAGTTCATTTCAGAGAAATTAATCTGCTCTGCCGTCAGCCCTGAGTAAATGTGGAATGTCAGAACACCAGCAGTGTTGTGTTGCGGGGTGGCTGCTAGTTCAGCCCTCACCTCAGCCACCTGCAAAGCGCTCTCCGCACCAGTCATGTCGCCACACACAGAAGTGCTTTCTGCCGCCTCCTGTATCTTCACACAGGTTATTTGAAAGCACACACCAGAGGTGGTGTCACTGGGCAGTGTCAGAGCCAGAGGCATGAGCTAAAGCCCAGCGCTCTCTAGCACTGCATTTTTTTCCCTTTAATTACAAATAGGTACTAAGAGTCAGGTTATGATTAAAATCAATACTTTGTCCAGGGCCTTCTTAGATGAACACTGTTTTATAAAAACAGAGGTAGAGAATACGGTGCCTGACACAGTCTTGGCTGGTTATGACACTTTCCCAGTGCCCGTGTGCCTGGCCCTGGGGAATTCTGGCTGATGCCGATGTCCTCCTGCAACCCCAGCTCTGCCCTCTCCAGTGTTCCTGCCCATGGCGGCGGCACCTGTCCTCATCACCAACCCTTCAGTTCTTCCACCTCCTGAAAAAATGCTGAGGACCATGGCTGGGTCTCCCTGTGTCACAGGGGCAGCTGGGCAGGCACCGACCCACACAAACCAACGCCCCTTTTGGTGGTTTCTGAAAAGAGGGTCTTGCTATTATCCAAGCTGACCTCAAACTCACCCTCTTCCTGCCTCGGCCTCCTGAGTGCTGAGATTACAGGAGTGGGTCACCACAGTTGGCTCCATTTCCCGCTTCTTAAATGCACCTAATATTCATAGGGAAGCATGGGCTTCTAATATGTTCCTGAGATGGCTGGCCCTGATTTAACGACCTAGCTCATGAATCGAGGCTTGGCCACCCATTCTTCTCCCCACTCACCACAAGCGTTCACAGTGTACATGACGGCTGAACTAAAGGCCTCTCACGGTACCGGACAGTCAATCACTAACTGCGCCCACTGCACCTTGCCGCCCACAATCACCTCCCACGCAGGGAACCTCCGAAGTCTGAGGTGGAATCCAGGCATCAGCATCCAGACAGACGAATGTTATAAATGAGGGCAGGGGGTGGATATGATCAAAATGCCTTGTATACGTGTATGAAATTCTCAATATTTAAACAGAAGATAATTGAGAGGAAAATAATGTGGTGTGTGTGTAAAACAGAGAGAGAGAGAGAGAGAGATTAGTTATAAATGAACAGACCTTGTTGGCCTATGCCTGGGCGACACAGAAACATCCAGGACAGCCTAAGCAACTAAGAAAAACCTTGTCTAAAAACGAAAACAAAAAGACTGGCATGAAGCTGAGCATAGCAGCTTTAACCGTAGCATTCAGGAGGCAGAGGCAAACGGACCTCTGTGAGTTCAAGTCCAGTCTGATATAGTCAGTTTCAGGACAGCCAGGGTTACATCGTGAGACCCCGCTTCAAAAAAATAAAATAATAAAGTAAAATGGACTGACATGAGCTCAGTGGTAGAACTCTTTGCCTGTATGTCTGGGGTCCTGGGAAGCTCAACACTGCTGCTAAGTAAATCAATAGTTACATGTGAGTTAGATCAGGCGTGGCGGCGCATGCTTTTAATCCCAGTGCTCAACAGTTTGTGGGTCAAGATGCCTCAGCAGGATCCAAGGCATCAAACATCAGACTTGCTAGAAACAACCATCAGTCATTAATCCTCTCACACACACAAAAAGGCTGTGCAATGGCTACGCTGATTTCTACAAAGCAGGACGCTCAGACCTAGAGAAGCAGTGAGGACCCCCCCACTGGACACAGAGGGGACTTCAAGTTCGGCTCAGGCCTGGCAGTACAAGCCTGTTATCCCAGCTGAGGCTGGACGGTCACAAGTTCGAGTCCTGAGTGGCAGCAGGGTGAGTGCAAAACTAGCTGAGGCAACCTAGTAAGACTTCGGGTCAAGATAAAAAGTTTTTTAAAAAAGACTTAGGCATTCACCTCAAAGGTAGAACGCTGCCTGGCCTCACATGGGCAAGCCCATAGGCTTAGGCCTCCTGAAGGGCCAAAATGTGTGAACTCAGATCTGCATGAGGCCACCATCTCAGAAGGGCAGGGGTTGGCAAGCTTCCTCTGCAGCCAGCCAGACTTTGAGGTGTACAATGTCTCTTTTGGAGGTTCCTTCTTAACACCAAGTCTCATGTAGCCCAGGTTGGCCTCAACGTTGAACTCCTGATCCTCTTGCCTTTGTCTCCCACGTGCTGGGGTTATAGGCTTACACCATCATGGCCTGCCGAAGGCCATATTACAACTGCTCAATCTGTCCAACAATGTGCAAGAGAATCACTGTAGCTGCTTTGCAATAAAACCTGACACACAGATACTAAAATCTGAATGCCATGCAATGTTAAGTCACAAGATACTTGCGGGTTTCATTTTGGTTCGTTTTAAAATTGTTTGGGGCTTTCATCTGAGGCAATGCTCCTGCCTGCGCCTTACAAGTCTATACCCTAACAGGCTTAGTCTTTCTTTTTCTATTTAAAAATCCAACCACAGCTCCAGAATAATTTATACTTCTATAAACTCACAACCAAACCATATGCTGAAAGTAGTATGGACTGTCACTTGCCTATGCATGGGTTCAATCCCCACAGTAGAAAACAATCACTCAGTCATCCATTTGTGTGTGTGTTTGTGTGTGTGTGAGAGAGAGGGGGGGAGAAGACAGTAAGATATGGCTTACTAAGAACAGGAAAACTAGGCCAAGAAAGTTTAAAATCTACTTAAGGGTTTGGTACACACACACACACACACACATTTTCTTTCTCTCCTTCCTTCCTATTAGTGAAGTTGTCCTTAGACCCACAGGTATTGGGGTCCTTCTGGCTTGACCACTCATATTGAGCAGTGAACACAATTCTCTTCCATGAGATCTGCTTCCCATGTTACAGTATTATGAGAAGTGTGTAGCAGAGAGAGCCCCGGGCAGTGGTTGCTGAGAGGAGAAATAGAGGCCATTTTCCATACTGTATGACTGAATCCATCTTGTAGAAACAGTCTCAGACATAAGCGCTCTACATGGATCGTGGCTTCACCACACACTGGAACACTACACAGATACTAAAAAGAGCAAGAGTACCAGACATGTCATATACCTGCAATGCCAGTACTAGAAAGGTCGATGACAGAAGATCGGAATTTCAGGACTAACCTTGGCTATACTGCTGGGTCCCGTTAAAAAAGAAAGGGGGAGAAGAGGGGAAAAATGAACTAGTATGGAAAGAGTTCTGCATTGTTAAAAGGCAAATTGTTGAAGGCTGAAGAGTGTGTGCGCTGCTCCTGCAAAGGACCCATGTTTGATTCCCTGCACCGACATCAGGCAGCTCACAGCCACCTGTAACTCCAGCTCCAGGAGCTGATGCTTCTGGCCTCTGCACATGTATGAACATGCCCATACCTACACACACACACACACACAGTTCACAACTTTTGTTAAGGTAAACTAAACAAGACTATAAAATAGCCCCAGTTATACGTATTTGAATATCTATATAATACACAATTCTGCCTACGCATGTGTTCACATGTATGTGTGCATGTCTACGCTGATAGTGCACAGACATTCCTGAAAGAATACTCGGATACTGCAACTGAAGCAGGAGGACAGAGTTCACCGGCACCCTCAGCAACAAAGCAAGTCCAGGGCCAAGAAGAGAACCCAGAAACCGCATGGGGCCTGGGGAAGAGTGGACATTGACATTCTACATCTCCCAGAGGGTGAAGTTTTCACTAGAAATAGTTAAGTAAAACCAGCATTTAAAATGACTTACCAAAATGAGGGAAAAAACCTTCCACAGAACTGTAAAAGTGGCAGCAGACATAAAAAAAGAAAAGAAAAGAAAACCCTACCCACTCTTAAAAATCCAGTGTGAAAGAACTGAGTTTAACTGAGGTCCCAGGTTCTGTCCAATCTTATCAGAGATCTATTAATTACCAACTTCTACAAATAACCACCTTATCTGCCAAGTGAAAGCCCGTAGACCTTTAGTCTGCAATTTCAAATACTGCTCTTATTTCTAACACTCCAAAGCCTACTGGGTTTATGTAATATTGAACACAAAGGCAATGGAAATAACACAATTGATTTTTAAATTTCCATCACCTTGGTGCTCGTTTTGATTATTTAAATTTCCTTAACAGGGGCTTAAAATAACACAAGAAAGTTAAACATTTTACAATCTCCTCAAATTCTTACCATCACGACAAAGTAATATAAATTGAAGATCAAAATCCCCACATGACAAAACTGTAACAAAGAACTTCTAAAGAATAAATCAAAATTATCATAAGGCTTCGCATGCCAACTGATTAAAAACTCAGAACACTTCTACTGAGACCAACGGAGCAGACACTGTCCACAAGTGAAGAGATCAGACAATTTATACCTGACAGGACTACCAGAAGTCACAAGCAGCTATCAAAAGGTACATCTTTATAAAATAGACAATAGTTAGTAAATTTTAAAATTTCTTAAAAAGGACTTGTTTACTTTAAAAAAGTTTTTGTGTTTTTTCCCCTACATTCATGCCAGTGTTCCACATGCATGCAGTACCTTGGCAAGCCAAAAGAGGGCGTTAGGTCCCCTGGAACTGGAGTTTGTGAGCCACCATGTGGGTGCTGGGGACAGAACTCCCGTCCTCTCCAAGAGTAGTAAGTGCTATTAACCACTGAGCCATCTCTCCAGCCCCCTTCTTTGACCCAGGGTCTCACTAGATATCTGTCTTCCTACTGCAGCTCTAAGTGTTGGGATGACAGACTTGTGCAGTCTGACCCTTGGCAGTGTCAGAAGGAGACTCCACTAAGCCAAAAGCCAAACTGCCTAACCAATCAGATAAAGCACTGAGAACATGCTCGTGCAAAGATTAATTAGTCAATGCATCTGTTTATCTAGGGGCCTGTGAGTGCATTCACTGCAGAGCTTTACCAAGATGATATTCCTCACAACGAGATGGCTTCATATAGCATGCATACACATACACACACATACAGCATATAGCATACACACATAGCATACATATCCATACATACAGCATACAGTCATACAGCATGAGAAATATTCTCCTTTCTCATCAACCTTCTGGGGCCCTCCCCGCAATCTCTCCAAACAGGAAGCAGACTCCATCAAAGAGAACTCTATTCAGGGCTCAAGAGTAGGCTAAAGTGGTCAAGTGCCTCAAGCCAGAGGCAGCCCAATGCCCACAGGCCCGAGGGCAACTTCACTCTGTCATATCCACAGCTTCCTAGTCCAGGGCACCCCTACACAATCAAAAAGTCCCCAAGGCCAGGTACTGAAGGCCGGGCTCCACAGCTTGCAATACTCTTGGTAACCGTTAGGAGGCAGGCCTACAAGAAAGGACTAAACCACTGGGGTAGTACCCTTGAATGGGATTTTTGGGGCCCTGGCCCCTTCCTACTTCCTTTGCTCCCTGGACATGAGGCAAGCACTGACCCAGGCCTTGTGTTCCAGCCACGATGGGCTGCCTGCTCAGGCTCAAAGCAAAAGGACCAAAAGACCACGGACTGAATCCTAGAAGCCATAAACCAAGATAACCATCCTTCCTTTCAAGGTGTTCCTCTAAGGATTTTTAAGTGATGAAAAGCTACTGCACGTGTTATAGGAGCTATCCTAAAAACCCATCCCTGGCTGATCCAATCTCTTACCTTCTCCACAACTATGCTCCTGGGCTGAAGGCCCACTCCCCTGCCTGACCGGTCTCATAGCATTTGTCATTGATCCCCAAAAGGCTGGGGACACGGCCTAGCAGGTGCTTGCCAACATGCATGAGGCCCCTGGGCTTAATCATAGCAACACATACATACACATACATACATATTGTGTATGTGTGCATATACATAACTAAATATATCAAATACATCAGAACATATAGATTTCTTTAAAAAACCTTCCAAGGGGCTGGAGAGATGGCTTAGAGGGTAAGAGCATTTGTTCTTAAAGAGGACCGGGGTTCAATTCCCAGCACCTACCTGGTAGCTCAAAACCATCTATAGCTTCAGTTCTAGAGACTCCATGTTCCTCTTCTGACTCCCACAGACACCAGGCTCGCATGTGGTGCAGACATACAAGAGGGCAAAGCATACATAAAATAAATAAATAACAAAACAAAAAAACCTTCTTCTGGGACTGGAGAGATGGCTCAGCAGTTAAGAGCACTGGCTGCTCTTTCAGAGGATCCACTTTGAATTCCCAACCCCAACACGGGAGCGCACAACTGTCTATAACTCCAGTTCCAGGGGATCTGACACCCTCACACAGACATACGTGAGGGTAGAACGCCAATGTACATAAAATAAAAATAAATAAATAAACCTAAAGCCTGTGTCATATTTGAAAGAAAATATGTAAGCTCCTTCCACACCGGAGGTCCTCTGGTCTCTGTCAACTTCTTCCACAGATTTGTGTTTGGGATAAATTTTAGCCCACCGGATGGGCAGCCCTTCGATCCTGTACACAGCTGGGCCTGCTGTCATCCCAGAGCCTTTGCTTTTACTGTTCTTCCTGCCGAGACACCCTTCGCTCCGGTTTCCCACAGCTGGCTCTCTCATATCCAGGACTCAAAGCTACCTTTCCCGACCTAAAGTTCTCATGTGCTTGTTTACAGTGTTTTCTTTTATCAAATTAGAAAGCTCCAAAGGAGTAGAGACCCATCTTGTAGACTTGTGCACCCACACGGCCTACCACAGTCACAGAAACTTATCAGGTAGTGGATGATTAGAATTTCTTTTTTCTACGTAGCCCAGGCTTGGTCCATCATGGCCTAGCCTCATGATAGTTAACGATCACATATATTTCCCCCCTCAATTAACAGCAAAAATCTGTTAGTGGTGTTTGTCTTTTAAGGGGGGTCTTAAATTAGCAAACCAAGTATTTAAATTCATAAAGTGCCTATCCACAATTTTACTTCTGACAGCTCTTTAAATTGTAACAAAAGACACATGTCAATCTGGATGGCTAGCGGAATCCATCAGCTCTAGGTTCAGTGAGACCCTGTCTCAAATCTCAAATACTAAGGTGGGAGAGTGCGCTAAGAAACAATTTTGACATCAACTTTTGTGCACAAACACTTTCATCCTCCCCCACACATGCATGCACACACACACACTTCTGTGTGTGCACTTTCCACCTCCCAAGCCAGTTACGGTAGCACATGCCTGTAATCTCAGCACGTGGGAGGTAAACGTAAGCAGGAGAATGACTAATTCAAGATCATCCTTGGATGCACCCCGATTCGAAAGCCACCCTGGGCCATGAGACCCCACCACCACCACCACAAAAAAAAAAAAAAAAAAAAAGGAAAAGTATGTTTGGAGTTGACATGGTAGTACACACCTGTAATCTCAGTGTTAGGGAGGTTGTGGCAGGAAAACGGTCAGTTTGAGGCTGGGCAGTGGTGGCACATACCTTTAATCCCAGCACTTGGGAGGCAGAGGCAAGGCGCATCTCTGTGAGTTCGAGACCAGCCTTGTCTACAGAGTGAGTTCCAGGACAGCCAAGTCTACACAGAGAAACCCTGTCCAAACGAACAAACAAACAAACAAACAAAAAGCCTGACTCAAAAACAAAATATAGGAGGGGTATGAATGAGTTTACCTGCCTTCAAGGGCTTTTCACCAACTCCATCGCAGGTACAGTGTGTTTATGAGAAAATGCCATCTAGGAAGGCCGTGACAAACATAAATAGTACCAGCCAGCTAGCCATCCCTCAAGTTTGGGAGGAAACATCTCATTTCCTAGGGCAGCCCACAAAGGCTTCAAACAGAACCTGAGCTGGGCTTGTATGGCTCATTTCATTACGTCAGGAATGTACAGGGAGGGGCACAGAGGTGGCTTGGGAACAGTGGACAGGGATGCTGGGCCTTCGGGAGAGGAGGGGTACTGAGTGTTTGCAGCTCCTAGAAGTAGGCCTGGTTAGGCCCTGCTACACCCTCTATCTTTACAATAGTCGGGAGGGATGGACATCATTTAGTGTCTATTCTCAGAAGCACAACGTAAAACAAGCTCTCAGACCCTGGGCAAAGACTTCCAACTCTTGTTTTTGCAAGGTTGGGAATCAAACCTAAGGGCTTTTGCGCAAGCACTTTAGTACTGAGCTAACGTCCCCTCCCCAGATCCTTTATTTATTTATTTATTCATTCATTCATTCATTCATTCATTCATTCATTCATTGTGTGGCAGGGTCTCCCTGTGATGTAGCTCAAAGCTCACTATGCAGCAAGGCTCCAATTCTTGACACCCCTGCATTGACCACGAACGGTGGAATGACAGGTGTGTGCCTCCATGTCCCATCATCTTTCCTGTGTCAGTCTCGCCCATCATGGTACGCACTTAACACATTCTCTTCTCTATGGGTAAGCTTCTCAGCACAAATGACACAAAGCCGCCAACTGATACAAAGCAGCTAGAATTATTCACATTATTCGGATATGCTCTCTAGCCACCTCTCACTCTATCACTAGATTCTCACTCCCTAAACATAACATACAAGTTTCATGCCTATGCCCACGCTGTTCCTTTAACTGGGAAACTCTCCTATTTTGTTCTTAAGCAAGACACAGGACTGTGCAGGTTGCATAAACCAGTTTATGTAAGTGACGCCCCCTGCCAGCGTTGGACAGTACACTGCCACGGATGCCTTGTCTCCATCCTCTGTGACCTTGGAGGCTTTCTCAGAATCATTCAACTCCCGAAGACCCATCGTGCCTCTGCGTCCTACATCAACTCTTCTTTACAAGAAAAAAAAGTTACAGTGTTTGGACAGCGGCAGCGACTGGGACGAGGGGACACCCTGAAAAGACACAAACTGTGATGACGTGAATCAAGAACTGAAGCCTTGAGGCTGAGGATACAAATCAGTGGCAGGACGCTGGCCTGGCAGGTTATGATCCCCCTCAAGTCTCCAAGGCGAAGGAGGGAACTCTGGCTTTATTCGGTGGCTCCCAGTCAAACGACCAAAAGGAGGCAGATTCATTTTAGCTGCCACAGGCTAGCAGGAACTGAGAGACTGAAACGCCAGCTGAGGTGCCTGTTTTGGTGGAGGCCAGTGAGGGGCTTCCTGGGTAGCGTGCAACATTATTTTGCCATCCTCTACTTTATCTGGGATCACGGACACTGGCTTTCTTATACCCACTTGTAGAGAGAAGCTTGAAACTGGGCCATTAAGCCAAGAAAACCATGCATTTGCCTGAAATATCTGAGTATCTAGGAAACAGTCTGACTTGAACAATTATATACATACTTAAGATACGTATACACAAATTAAGCTTCACCCTGTCTTCTCCACTTCCTCTGTAGCCTCTCTCTTATCTCTGTCTCGTCCCTCTTTGGTTCTCTGGTTTCTCTTTCTATCTAAAATTAGTACTCATCCTAATGCTTTACATAAATGATCCTTCTCCCCAAACTGCCCCCCCAAAAAAGTATCACTCCCTTAGCTCCCCGTTCTTGCCTATGCCTCGGTGTCACCAGCTCCCTCAAAACCTAAACAGTCAGCCCTCCTGTTTCCTTTGCTAATGAGTTCAGTCCATCCTAACCTTAGAATTCTACGTTTGCTGACAAATGACCTCAAAGCTGGTCATTCATTTTCTATGCCCCTTTCAAAACAAAACAAAACAAAACGAGGTCACTTTATTTATATAGAGAAGTTAATTTCACTGTATTACTGGAGCACCAAGGAAGTAATCCCTATCTGTAAAGTGAAAACACAACCGAACACACAAAACAAAACACAGCTCTTTATTTCTTTCCAAAACACAGCTCTTGGATTTCATGCCAAGATGGCATACTGGTAATGGACTCTCCATTGTCTTCACACCTAAGAGTGATATAAAAATCTTTGCTCCCTACAGGAAGAATCTTCTGTGAAAGCAAAGCTCTGCTGTACCAACAGACACCACTGTTCCCGGCATACCCAGGCCCATCAAAAAAAGACCGCAGGGACAAACCCTGACTTGAAAGTGAATGGAGAAAAAAAAAAAACAAACAAAAACCAGAAAATGAATGGAGGGGGGAGTCTTAGAAGAGTTACCAAACAACGGGTAAAAGAATATACAGTTTGGGTCTTATGCTCAAAATGGCTGTCTGCTCTCAAAGTCCAACTTTAGTCTGCTCATTCCTCCCACCAAATATGCAAAATAAACTCACTTGTTCTAAAAACGGGACCGTGTTATCACCATTAGGAGGGAAGCATGATCTCAGGAAAGATTAAAAGTATTTTCCTTTTATCCTAGTAAAGTGCGTGTGTGTTGTGGGGGAGGGAGCAGACACTTCGGCTACCGAGCCTTGCTTCTGGATTTGGGGACGTTCCCATTTTTCTTCTCTCCCAAGGTAATAGTTGGTTTTGTTCTCTTCCCCACGCTGAAGACCCTCTGAATGAACCGTAAATCTCTGATACCACACAGAGGACAGGAATTTGCCAGGTCCATTCTGGCTGGAATGGAGACAGGAAAAGGGCACTGACATCCATTATTCGGGGCCTATCACTAAATTATCCTCCTTTATAATACGGCGATCCCATCCCAGCACACATTATGCCAGAGGCAGGGTGTGCAGAATGTGTGGGCACTGCAGCAGACCACAGTTCGCGGGAATGAGACTTCATCTTCTCAACTACGACCAGTATTGGCACATATTTCAAAGAGCTCTTAGCTCAAATTGAATTATCGTGCAAATTATTGTATATTAGCAATAAAGTTTGGAAAAATTTAATTAGCAGGTTGCGATTTGGTCTGAACTAACCTACAAGGCGTGGAGGTTTTATCCTAAAAGGTGAGGCCCAAGCACACCCTCTGGCTGTGCCTCTGGATAAGGGGCGGGGTTGGGGACCCACACATCCCTCGCCAGAGCGCCACGGGGCCTCCCGGGGCATGAAAAAGCCTGGCTGGGGAGCCAAGCAGACAGGACGGAGAGACTGGACGGACGGATGGCACGGATAGACGGGACGGGACGGGACGGACTGGACGGGCAGAGTAGCAGTTGGTCCTACCCGGAGGGCTCCCTCCCAGGGCCGGCGGAGTACCTGCTCCTGTCATCCAGGCTGCGGTTGTCGGCGGTCGCCGTGCGCCAGTCGGGCAGCGTGCTGGCGCACAGCACCACCATGGACACGATCACGAACACCACGGACACGCTGGCCAGGATCTGCGCGGCCAGCGACGACGTGGGCTCCTCGAAGGTCCGCCGCATGCGCTCCAGCCAGCGCCGGGAGGGAGCCGCCTCGGGCCCGGCGGGGCGAGCCTGCTCGCGGCCCAGCTCGTCTGCCGCGTGGAAGGTGTAGGTGTCGGACATGCGGTCGTCTAGGCGGCGCTGGCAGCAGTACTCCAGGTGCGCGCCCTCCAGGCCCCAGTAGATCATCTCGTTGTAGAAGGACAGCTCGCACATCCGCGGCGCGAAGCGCAGCTTGCCGTGGCCGCGCACGTACAGTAGGATGAAGCCGAAGGCCTCCGAGTGCCGGTCGAAGAAGTACTCGTTGCGCTCCCGGTCGTAGTCGTCGCACACCTCGAGCACGTCGCGCTCCGAGCGGCAGCCGTGCAGCCGGCTCACGCGGCGCAGCGGGAAGTCCTTGAGCAGCTCCCGGGACAGCGAGTACCGGGCGCCGCCCACGTTCAGCACCACCGAGGCCGCCCCGCCGCGCCCGAAGGTCATGGCTGGCCGCCCCGGGGGCCTGGCCGCCGCGCGCACGGGGTGGCCGCGCCGTCGGGGCCCGCGCTCCCCCGGGGGCTGGCGCCCCGCGCAGCCTGCGTCCCCCGCGGTGTCAGCGCCGCCGCCGCCCCTCGCTCCCGGCTTCGCCCTTCGGAGTCCGGGGTGTGTGTGTGGGGTGTCCACAGATCCAGGTGGCGCCGGTCTCCCGGAGGGCGCGCGTTAGCCGAGGCGCCGTGGGCAGGGTTCCCAGGTCCCCGGCGCACGCAGCCCCGCCGCCGTCCAGAGGCGAAAGGCAAAGTGAGCGGGCTCGGCGGCGGCGAGGAGCGGGCTCCGGGAGCCGGGGGCGGGGCCTGCCTCGCCGTCCTCCCTCGCCGTCCTCCTCCTCGCCCGCCGGCTCCGCGCGCTCGGCTCCCTCCGCGTGCACCTCCTGCCCGCCCGCGCCCGCACCTCCCGGCTCTCTCGGGCTGGGATTCCCCGGCGCCCCGCCCCGGACCTCGGGCTCCCCGCCTCGTGACGCCGTGCGCCCCCGCCCGCACTGGCCGGGAGGGGTGCGCGGGGCATGATGCGAGCTGCGGGAAGCCCCGGGGCCATCGGGAGGACCGGGCGCACCTCCCCCAGGCTCCTTTAAACAGTCCCCGAAGGGAGGGGACAGGGGGGAAAGAAGGGGTGCGGAGGTGAGGACCCAGGTGCGGGGTTTGAAGTAGGGAGCGGACGGCGTCAGGTTGACCCTGTGCTGGACTGTTCGGAACCCCGGGCGGCTTCTGAGGCCGCCCCAAAGGATTTCTCAAAGCAAGCAACCCGGTCGCGGCTTGGCCTGCAGACTTTGCGCTTCCTCTCCGCGCGTGGGGCGCCCCACGTGCCGTGCGCTCCGAAGGCGGCCGCGTACCCGCCCACCCCCATCCCCCGCTCCGCGGGCCGTGCCTTGGGCCGGCAGACCAGCCCCAGCCTCCCCCCTCCTCCCGTTTTGCCAGCCTCGGGTCCGGAGAAGGCACCCACGCCGCTCTCACGATGCCTCCCTCCCGTAGAGTGGGGTGGCAGTCTAGAGAGAATCTTCTTTCACTGGCAAAGCCAGAATGTCTCGTTGCCTTGATTTTTGCACTCTCGGTTTCACGCTCTCTCGGTGTCCACTCCTCCCCTCCTCATTGCACCCCCATGCTATTGCGGCACCGGCCCTCGAAATGCAGGGACGGTTTTAAGGCTTGGCGGAGCCGAGTACACCACGCCACGGGGTTCGACTTGGCAGGCATTATTTTAAACAGCAGTTCACACACCCGACACCGGCAGCCCAGCCCGTCAAAGGCAAGAAACAGGTGAGTGGTAAGGAAGGGAGATGGTGTTAGATGCAAAACTAATACTGGAAGAAAAAAACAAATAAAGGGGCGGAAGGGTGGGATGTGGTCCCGATGACCACTGAGCACTGGGGGAAGGGTTTTACTCTCCCCTCTACTTTTCGTAATTTTGCAGGTCTGCCCCGTGCCCGCTAGAGGTCTCCAGAAAGAGTCGTTTGCTCTGGTTCCTAGGGTAGATGTTAGTGAAAACACAGCCGCCTGCAAATTTGAGTTCTGTTTCTGACAAAGTCACCCTGGGTGGTTCTTAGAGAATGAAAATCTCTGTAAGCTGTTTATCCCTAGACTTGGATCATTTATCTTTTTAAAGCACTTAATGTGATTAAAAGCTCAGAAAAACAAGAGTTATTTATCTGCTAAGTACCTACGAAGCAAGGAAAACATCCTGAAGGAAGTGAATTCAATATGGAATGGAAGGAGGTGCTGGCGGTGGTGAGTTGGCAGGAGAGGATTCCGACTAGCAGATGCCAAATGTGAAAGATTAGCGACGATAAAGAAAGCGAATGCATTTGCCTGGCTGAAACAATGGGAGTTCCACGACCTGTATCCATGCTGGGCTATCAGCAATGGGATCCCTGAAGCTTTAATAACAGAAGTGGCTAGATGAAAGCCTCAATGCAGGAAGATGCTCTGCCCTGTGGGTTATTCTAAGGAAAAGGCCCTTTCAGCAAAGCCAGGAATAGAAACCCCAACCTCGTGTCAGTGAAAATGAAGGCCAGTTATGAGAAACACAGGCCAGTATCTAGCAGGTCTTGGTAATGGATAAATATATCATAGGACACAGTGATGAGAGAGAGAAAGAGAGAAAAAAAAGTTAGCAGGTGAGAGCCAGCCACCAGCCTGGCTTCACACCAGCAAGAGCCAATTCATCAGGAAGTTGTTAAAAATACTTTCTAAAAGCAACAAGCAACAGAATAACTATTGTGTTGGTTACTTGCTTGAACATTACTATATTTATTTCCTGTGTTCTCTAGGCAAAAATCTCTTTGCAGTCTGCTGTTGTTGGAAGCAGAGAAATATCTTTTTAAGTTAAATTTGAGCCTAGAAAACAAATTTGGTGACAATGCATTTATGCTTCAGAAAGCATATTTTCATAATATTTCTTGGTGAGATAGGTTTAAATCATTCTTTTTAATGTAATATTCTTAGTTGATTGTGATATTAGCCACTACCATAATGGCAATACTCAAATCATTTTTTTAAAGTGTATAGATATAGAAAGATGCAGAAATGGTGGGTTTGTCTCAGTAATAATCTGTTTAGAAAACATTCTTACAAACAATCCTACTTCATTGTGCTTTGAGAAGAGGATTATGGGAGAATTATTACATCTGGGTTCAGGATCTTCATATGTAAATCCCTGGCATGCATTAGGAAGGATTTCACTTTGAAAGAAGCTGGAGGTTTTTCCATTCTCAATCTATCAACCCATTTTAGAGAGGGTTGCAGCTCTAGAGACGCTCTGGCCACAGCTGCATGGCAGGAAAAAGGCTCAAGCCAGTCCTAGCTCTAGCCACTCCCATCTCCAGCATCTAGATTGTCATCACAAGCCATCATTCTTTCCTGCCTTGGTGGTCCCGTACAATGCCCCCAGGCACGCTGTCCTTTTCACCAGGGCTTCTCTAGTTCAAACTGTGAAAGGAAACCTGGAGGTGAGTGCTGGCACGTGCCTGTGATACCAGCACTGGAGAGGTACAGGCCAAAGGATCAGGAATTCAAGGACAGCCTTGGCTAAGTACTGAATTTGGGTTTGGGGCCAGCCTGGGCTATAGGAAAGGGTTCTCCCAGGTCATAGCTGGGGTATAGCTTAGCTGGTAAAGCGTTTGCATGCATGAAGCAGGAATCGGATAAACTGTGCTTAGTGGTATGTCCCTGCAGTTCCAGCATTCAGAAGTTCAGATTGTCCAAAATGGCTGTTGGGCTCATCCTCCTGTGAGGCTGGCTGCACAACTTATGTGCCAAACGATATGTAACAAATCCCTTAACCTTTGACCCGGTTTCTCATGCATAAAATGAAGATAAGGGCACTTATATTAAAAGGGTGATGTGGATGGGAAATGAGATAGATAACGTGAGGACCATAGATAGCTCAGGGTGTGACACTGGAGAAATTACATTTCATGTACGTTTCCATTAGTGCAAATAAACCATGCCATTGTAAAGTATACGATTCATGTAAAAAAGAACCAGTCCACAAATAACACAAAACATCAAACATTATATGAAAAGTTCTGCTTTATACTGCTAGCTCTGAGTTCAGCATGAATTCCTGCACCCCGGTGTTGAGTGGGGCCTGTGCCCCGTCCTGAATTACTCTATATACTGCAAAACCGAGGTGGTTTTTTTTTTTTAATTTTTCAGGTTGTGCTTTGCCCTAAGAGGCTTCATTTTACAAGCAGCTGTTGACTCCATTTTGTGTGCTAATGTAGAAGCAGGTAGATTCTGCATCCTCGTGGGCAGATAGTCCATACCGTCTGTCCAGTCCAGCACCACATGAGGGACCAATTGATGAATGACTTATTTCTACACGTAGAATGGGTACCACCCTTTAGACTTATCAGTTAAACTGCAAAAGCATGTGACCGTAGTCAAATCATATCAGGGACTGGGAGGGTAGCTCGCTGCTGTGTAAATGTAAGGAGCTGAGTTCGGACCCCTAGAACCCACAGACATTTGTGCATAATTCCAGTGTTCCTATGGCGAGGTGGCAGGCAAGACAGGAGAATCCCTGGGAGTTCACAGGCCAACTAGCCTGGAGTTCTGGCTGGCTGTCTGTGTCAACTTGACACACACAGTTGAAGAAATGCCTCCAGGAGACCCAGCTGTAAGCCATTTTTGTAGTGATCAGTGGGGGAGGGACGGCCCAGCTCATTGTTGGTGGTGCTAAACCTGGTTTGGCAGTCCTGGGTTCTCTAAGAAAGCAGGCTGAGTGGAAAGCGAGCCCTTGAGCAGCACTCGCCTTTGGCCTCTGCACTATCTCCTGCCTCCAGGTCTGTGCTGTTTGAGTTTCTGTCCTGGCTTCCTTCAGTGATGAACAGCACTGTGGAAATGTAAGCCAAATAAACCCTTTTTTCCCCAGCTTGCATTTTTGGTCATGGTAGTTCACCTCAGCACTAGTATTAGGTCTTAGTACCTCACTAGGACACCTGACATATGCAGCAGCAAAAGTAAGGCTGTCTCAAACACGGTGGAAGTGAGGACCTACACCAGAGATTCTCTGACCGTGATGAGTTTACTATGGCAAGCACACACCTGTACTCACACACGTGAGTACACATATTTACATACAAAACACATCTTTTAACATACATATGCGCGAAAAAAAAAAGAAAAAAGGAATGAAAACAGGCCCAAGAACTTAATGGACCAAGGAGAGGATACAATACCGTCACCTGGACCCAAGAAGAGGACATTGGCACTCAGGAGACAGACACAGGACAGAATCTCTGTGAGTTCAGCACCAGCCAGGTCTACAGAATGAGTTGCTGGACGGCCAAGCTAATTAAGAAGCCCTGTCTCAAAAGACAAGTAGGTAAAGAAGCAAACAAAAGTGCTTTGACACCTTCTGTCCGACCCACTCCCCTGTCACCTGGTGTGTGACTCCCCACCGCCCCGGGGACTTAGCTGTGCTCAGTCACAGGTGGCACAGACTGATCTGTCCTTCACTGTGGCCCATGGACCCACAGTGCACTTCTGCAGCTTGTCTTCACCCTGAGGCTCAACTCAGTGTTAACCCAGCGTCTGTCATGACTCAGCATCTCTGACAGGTTTGTTACCTGCTTCCCTAACACCACCCCTGGCCCCTTTCACAACCCACCCAGACCCCCCCACCCCCACTCTGGAGTAGCTACTTTAACCCTTGGTAACCATTCTGTAACCTGCACATGTACATACAGAGAGATGTTTACCGTGTGCTGTGTATGCAATATGTGAGCTGAGAGTTGATTTCTGTAAAGGAAATTAGAGTGAAAGAACCTATGTTTTGGTTTCAGCTGGCAATGAGGGAACTTGAGACTCCTTGGCAAAATCGCTGCCAGTAAAACGATACACCTTGGGATTTTATTGTTTTTCAATGAATTTTGATGTTGTGTGTGTTTTGATATAGTGTGCTCATGACTAGTGGGGCGCTGTGCTATATTCAAGTCTTCCTAGAGCTTTGGAAAGAGAGAAACCCTGCAGATGACACTTTCCGTACAGCTTGCGTAGCAATTCTGTCTGCTTTTAAAAGCCCCTGCTCTGCTCTTAATTCATATCCCTAGGTACTGGGCTATTAAATAAAAACACAAAATAAGTTAAAAAGCGGTTCTTCAAATGAAAACATAGCCTTTTATGCAATGAAAGATCGTGATAGCATTCGCAATATACACAGCTGCCCCTGAATAAGTCAATGCTGTAACTTTCGGGGACAGTGGGTTATGCCAGACCCCACATGGTACTCTCCTAAAGAATGCTAGGCAGGGGGCTGGAGAGGTGGCTCGGGTTAAGAGCACTAGCTGCTCTTCCCAAGGACCTGGGTTTGGTTCCCAGATCTCGTATGGCAGCTGACAGGTGTCTGTAACTCTAGTTCCAATAGCTCCTTCTTCTCCCAGGGCACTGCACACATGTGATGCAGATGAAATATTCAGGCAAAACACCCACAATTACGTGAATCTATGTATATGATTATTATATATGATCTTATATATAATGAATCATATATATATATGCAGAGAGAAAGAGGATCACGTGATTGTTTCCTTAAAAACAAAAAGGAAAAAAGAGTTGGACAAGAGGCAGAACACTTATAATCCCAAGCACTCCGGAGGCTGAGGCAGGAGGATCAAAAGTTTGAAGCCAGCGTGAGAAGTATCTAGAAGACCCTGTCTCAAAGTGAAAAAGACGTTGATGGATGGTATTTCTCAAAAGATTTGTGAAATGGATGTACAGGCAGTTTCTCAGTCAAGAAATGGGGGAATGAGAGAGACATGAAGTGTGCTTATTGATTAGTGTTAACATTTGCCCTTTTTAACTATGGGCAATGGCTGCCTTTTCATTTAAAAAGAGAAAAACAGGCCGGTGCTATGACTCAACAGGTAAAAACCACTAGTCACACAAGCCTGACAACTTGAGTTCAATCTCTGGTCCTCATGGTAGAAGGGAAGAACCAGCTTCTGAATGTGTGCTCATGTTGCTTGTGTATGTATGTGCGCACATGTGCATGCACAGGAACACACATGTACATAGCAATAGTACAATAAAGGAAAAACTAGTTAAAAAAGTGTTAGTGCATATCCTACAAGATAACCTTTCCTTTAAGATCTCCTTGTCCTGTCCTAGTGCTGGACACTGAACCAGGGTGTCCCGTGTGCTAGCCGAGTGCTGTGCCACCGATCTGCACCCCTGGACTCCTCCAGCTTATTCTTGCTGTGTCCTCTGTATCAGTGACCCTGGCACTTCCTGCTCCCTCTGCCCAGCACACTATCCAGAGCATGTGACATGGCTTCTCACTGAAGTTTGGATGCAAATGTTATTTCCTCAGATATTCTCTAATCATGAGCATTGTCATCTAATTTTTCATCTCTACCTCACTTAAAAAAAAAAAAAAAACAAAGACAAACATCCCAGGTCTGTGGAGATGGCTCAGTGGGTACAGTGATTGCTCACAAGAAGAGGATCAGAATTGAGATTCCAGGACCTACATAGAAACTGAGCAGGATAAGTGAGCAGCTGACTAGCTTTCAGGGGGTGGAGACAAGGGATCCTTAAAGCAAGCTGGCTAGCTAGACTAGGGGAATTGGCAGGCCCCGAATTCATGGAGAGTGATCAAGGGAGACACCAGACATCAGCTTCTGGCCCCCATACATGCACACATGTATACTCACGTGAGTATACACACAAGCACACAGACATATACCACACATACAAACAAGACAAAACAACCAACTTGTCCAGACCTACGGAAGGTCCAACATCAAGAATAAACCTTAGTATGAACCAGTGGTGACACTGTGTCTATCCAGAGCCCACAACTGTGAAAAACTGGTGTGAGATGTTGGGGGCGGAGAGGAGCTAAGAGTACCTCCTTCATTTTCTAGCAAACCTAACCCTTTCAAAATGTAAACTTTGAAAAATCGTCTTGCTCACTTGCCTGTTTCTTGTTGATCCTCTGTCTTTGCAGCAGACTTCCCCCACTGCCTTTGAAAGCAGGGACCCTGGGGCCAGTTCTCATCCATAGCCGCTCTGAGAATAGTGCCTTCTCCTTCCAGGGTGCAGGAACTGCTGAGTGAAGGCATACGTGACAATTGCTGTTTGCTTAAATACTGTTCTCTGAGTGCTCAACTGGCACAGGAAACAAGGCTGGAATTAGACATCTGGGGAAATTTGGGCTTTTTCTGAAAACCACTTCAATTTTGGCATATTGGTAGAGACGTTGGCAGTGCTTTTCCCCTGAGTCTGTGGCGACTGCAGCTTCAAGCACTGCAGAAACCCTGCTCGCTGGTTTGAGGGCTCCCACCCTGTGTCAGCAAATGCTGGCTCGCGCCTTCCCCAGCAGGTGTTCCAGTCAGAAATGTGGGACTCAGTCTCCTGAGTTCTGGGCCCACTCCCCTCAGTGCTGCCCCTGGAGAGGAATACATACTGGAGCAGAACAGTGTTGCAAGGGAAGAAGAGCCATCCTCTGTGGAGTTCACCCCTTCAAATGGGCACATGATAGAGTACAGCTCAATAAAGCCATTACATTAAAAAAAAAAAAAAAAAAGTCTGAGCTGGGTGTGATGGTGTCTTCCTGAAGTCCCAGCACTTGGGAGACTGAGGCAGGAGGATCCAGAGTTCAGAGCCAACCTGAGCTACATGGCAAAATCCAGTCTCAAAAAAATAGAGAGCAGTTAAGAGCACTTGCTGCTCTTGCAGAGGGTTTGGTTCCAGCACTCACCTGGCAGCTCACAGTCACCTCATCCAGATTGAGGCCCTTTTAAAGCTCTTTAGTCTTGCAGCACACATACATGCATGCAGCTAAAATGGGAGTAAGCCTAAGACAAAAACAAATACTTAAAAAAATAAACTGAAGAGAGGGTTCCGGAAGTTCTGTGTCTTGGCTTAGGAGCTATAAGAACTATGGACAGCAATGGCTCTTGTTTAGTAGACTGACATCTCAGAGACCCAACCCAGTCACTTGCCTGGATACTCAAGATAAGAGGAGACACCTTCCAGCAAAGGCAGCCTTGAACCAGACAGAAAGGAAGTGGGAGAACCTGGCAGAAAATGGGGATCCCTCATCCTGCCCTTTCCCACACTCAGACAGCCTGAGGGAGGATTCGACGCAGGAGAAAAATCAAAGACATTTTCACAATGAAGTTTCCCACTGTGTTCTGTTCCTTCCACAAAGAGAAGAAGAGTCTTTACCAACGTTAATGAACCAAAATTAACTATGAACGGAGTCAGCTTTCAAAACGCCTGCTGCTCTTCCCTTTCTATCCTTCCAGTGTCTATTCCAGCCCCAATCCTTGCCCTCCTCGCTCAAGCTCAGGGCTCTCAGTTCTGCCTCAGGAACTACTGAGCCTGAGGGTTGGCTGCAGCTAAGTTTATGGGGTTTCCAGTAATGAGCTTCCCATCGTGGATGCAACCGTATCATTATCAGCCCCACTTGTAATAACTGATACACTCTCAACAGGAACTACATTTCCCCCACCCAAGGTGCAGAATTTAAAATGAAGTTTTCATAGTATTTGATTTAGGAGTTTCAGGTCCAGTTTATCTGGTTTGGGAATGAGTTGTTTTGTTTTGAGGGTGGGAGTCGAGACAAGATCTCACTATGTGGCTCTAGCTTCTTATTCCTTCAGCCTGTTTCCCCAGTGCTTGCTTGGCATTACTGGCTGGCACCACAGTGTCTGATTTCAGATTTACCTGTTTATTTGTTTGTTGAGGTAGGGCCTTCAGTTAGCTCAGGTTGGCCTTGAGTTCCTTGTTTAGTTGAGAATGACCTTGAACTATTAATTTTCCTGCCTTCACTTTCTGAATGCTGGGATTGCACTGTTCAGTGGGAGAGAAAAGACTCAATTCTGGTGTGTATGATATCCTCCCTCCCTTCCTCCCTCCCTCCCTTTCTTCCTTCCTTCTTTCCTTCCTTTTGTTTTTCAAGACATGGTTTCTCTGTAGCCCTGGCTGTCCTGGAACTCATTCTGTAGACCAGGCTGGCTTTGAACTCACAGTGAGCCACCTGCTTCTGCCTCCCGAGTGAGACCACCACAGCCGGCCCCATTGCCTTTCTGTGAGAAGAAACCACAAGCATTTGTCTCAGTTCATTGAGCTATTCTCAGTGGAGAGGTACATGTGCGTGTGGGCCTTCACTCCCTCATAGCCACAAGCTCATATCAGATATCCTGCATATCAGACGTTTACATTACAGTTCCTGACAGTAGCAAAATTACAGCTAAAAAGTAGCAACGAAGTAGTTTTATGGCCGGGGGTCACCACAGCATGAGGGATTGTATTAAAGGGTCTCGGCATTATGAAAGTTGAGAGCCACAGATACAGGTTTGCAGATACTTTCTGTTTTGCTTTAAGAAGCAGGTCTCACGATGTTTCTCAGGCTACCCTCAAACATCTGGATCAATTGATTCTCAGCCTGCTCAATAGTGATTGTGTCAGCACCCGGGGCTAACCCGGAGCAGACCACTGCTCTGGACAGGTTTGCTTGTATTTGCGTGGAAAGTAGGGCATGTGTGTAGAGGCCAGAGGACAATTTGTAGAAGCCATTCTCTCCCAGCCTGTGGCTCGTCGCCAGGCTTCTGGTGGGCATCTTCAGCCCCTATGCCATCTCCCTAACTTGCAGCCTCCCTCCCTCCCTTCCTTCAATGGATTCTCACTACGAAGCCCTGGCTAGCCTGGAGCTCTCGATGTAGACCAGGCTGGCTTCAAACCCATGAAAATCTTACTGCCTCTGCCTTCCAAGTGCTGAGGTTAAGGAGGTGAGCCACTGTGCCCATCTTACTTGCACTTTTTAAACGTGTCTCTGAGAAGTTGCATTTTGGTCAGTGTGAGCCTGAATCGGCCCGTGCCTCAGCCAGGGATGAGCTGAGAGTACTTGCTGTAGCTTTCCAGGCTCTGCAGGAGTCTTTCCTGCAGCCCCCCCGGGTGACTTGAGAGCTTGTCTGGGAAAAGCACCTTTTCTGCCCGAAGGAGTCGCGCCCTCTGCTTAATGTTTGCTAGAACTTTATGTCTTCCAAGTAGGATTTTTTTTTTCTTTCCAGGGGAAAGTAATCACAAGCAGGAATCTCTGTAGCCGAGAAGCTTTTTGTACCCTTTCACGGGCTTCTCTCATGATGGATGAAACAGTGAGAACAATCAGAGCAGGTGTCAGCATAAATCTCAGAAAAGAGGAGAAAATAGGCTTGCCAAGTCCTCAGAGGATGCCCAGGCTTTCCCGCCTCCAGGTACAGTGTGTTTAAGTTGGACAGTTGGAGAGGGATTAGCAAGCACTCGATAGCTGTGCCAAGGGTCTGCTTCAATAGCAGTGGATGCTTGCGGAAAGACAAATGGGGTGTAACATCTGTTGAGTCGGTGTTTAGTCAAGACTTTCAGTTTACAGTTCACTGTGCTTTCACCCTTAGTGGCCAGCTCAGGAGTAAGATTTATATTCTGTATAGATTAGACATTACTGAGACATCCCAACTTACAAGGCCCTGAAGGGAATTCCAATTTTAATAGTGCCAATAAGAGTATATTTTCTCAGACTGTGAACATGGGAGGTGCACAGTCATATTGCCGTGTCATTTGAATCGGGCCTCCCAGGCTCCCAGGATCCCCTAAAAGAAACTTTGTGCTGTCCTCGATTCAATGGACTTGCTGAATCGTCTCCACGGTGGAGAGGCTGCCATTGCCAACTGTCCCTCGAACATCTCAGCTCATCTTTGCCTTGGGGGGTCTCTTGTTCCCTGTTGAAGGTGTCCTGGGAATATGATTTAGAATACCTGACCTTCGCTCAGGGTTTCAGAAAGGCTTAGGCAGCCATCGGGTGTGGGTCAGTCTCAGTTGAACAAACTGAGACTCTCCCTCCCTCCTTCCCTCCCTCCCTCCCTCCCTCCCTCCCTCCCTCCCTCCCTCCCTCCCTCCCTCTCCAGTACTGGACTGAGTTAAGTTGTCCAAACTCTCTCTTTTTCCTGTTCAAATTAAAGATTTATTTATTTTGTATACAGTGTTCTGTCTGCATGTGTCCCTGCAGGGCAGAAGAGGGCACCAGATCTCACTGTAGATGGTTGTGAGCCACCTTGTGGTTACTGGGAATTGAACTCAGGACCTTTGGAAATAGCAGCTAGTGCTCTCAACCTCTGAGCTGTCTCTCCAGCCTCCAGCCCCTCTTTTTTTTTTTTTTTTAAAGGCAGATTTTCTCGGTGTAGCCTCGCCTGCCCTGGAACTCACCTTGTAGACAGGGCTGGCCTGGAACTCACAAAGATCCGCCTGCCTCTGCCTCCCAAGTGTTGGGATTAAAGATGTGTGCCACCACACCCAGCTTAAACTGATTTAGGCTTGGTGTTGACTCTCCTTTCAATCAGACACAAGTCTTTTTTTTTTCTTTTTTCTTTTCTTTCTTTTTTTTTTCTACACTTTTCTAAAACAGATTAATGCTCTACACATTCAACAAGGGTGATGAGACTGGCAGATGCTCTAGGAGAGGTCATCAAACAATTACCTGCTTTTTTTTTTTTTCTCTTTTGCAATGCTAGAGATCAAACCCAGGACCTTATATATACTAAGTTCAGCTAGCAATGCCCCTGCTCAGCCTGCCAAATGCGAGGATTACAGGCTTGGTACCAATGACCTATCTTAAAACTTGTAGTGTGTGTGTGTAAAGGGAGGTGAGAGAGAGGTGTGTGAAACATATGTGGAGGCTAAAGGACGGACAAATATTTTGAGTCCTTTTTTTTTTTTTTTTTTTTTTTATCCTTTTGTGAGTTCTGTTGAGTTTCAGACCAGGGACAAGAGCCTGAGGTGCCTATTTAACTCAACAAAGTGTTCCTGGTCTCCAGATTCTCCCAACATCCCTCAGTCCCTACCTATTACATGGCATGGCTGGTATACCTGCCCCCTACCTGAACTTTCCAGTCCCCTTCACTATATTATCCTGACATTTTGGTTCTCTCTCCTCCTTCCTCTCTCTCTCTCTCCCCCTCTCTTTCCTCTCTCTCTCTCTCTGTGCAGATGCTCTTTCTCTCTTTCTCCCCCATCTTCCTGTCTGCACAGGGCTTCCCCAGCCCCATCCTTAGGGCCTGTGAACCTGTCTGAGAGATGCCCCCAAATAAGCCTGCCTTTATACTTTTATTTGGCCAGAATTGGCTCGTTTTGTTGGTGGGAGAATACCTATAACTTCTAGAGCTCATTTCTAGGTTACTAGACTTGCAGAGCAAGTGCCTTTTCCACACTGAGCTGTCTTCCAGCTCCTAAATGACCTATTTTTCTAAATATGTTTTTACAAATAAAGTTTACTTGACAGCTATCACTCCTTCTGCCTTTATACTGATGCATAGTACAAGGATAAGCTTAAATAGTTGAAATGGAGACTATTTAGTCTTCAAGTCCTAAGAACAGTCATCCATTCCATCTCTAGAAAGAAATGAGGGCACACAGAGAGAGACAGAGACAGAGAGAGAGAGAGACTGCATGTTATGCAAAGAGAGAAGACCCTTCCCTGGAGGGCCACTAGGAGGCACGAGAGGAGCAATGGTCACACCAGTGTTAGGAGATGGCTCCAGAGATCTGGCCAATAACAAAAACACTGCTAGCAAGATACATTGCCTGAGGAAGGTGCAACCAGGCTTATCCAGGCCTAGATATCTTAGAAATGCCCTTCGAACAATCACACAGGACAAAAACCAAGGTTGAGCTGCAGGGCAGAGAACTAGGAAAATCCGTAAGCCTTTGGGAAATGGGATCCAAGTGGCAAGAAGCCCAGAGGTGAGGGCTGGATTTTCTGAGAAAGATTAAGAAAAATCTTAATTTTCTTAATTAAGACAGAGGAGCACAAGCCCGGCCAACACCTCCACTGAAGTCTGTGAAGGGCTCTAGGAAGGGCCAGGGAGGGCTCCAGATCCCCCTGAGACCCACCAGGGCTGCCGTTCTTCCACATCAGAACGTAGACCTGAGAGTGTAGGAAGCCCAAGTCTACAATACAAAAAAAACGGGCCAGCCACGGTTATCTTAGCCCACAGAGGTTGTGCTTAGCCACCGCTTCTCTACTGTGATGCACACAACTGTACTTTTCCATTTTTCTGTACGTGCGAGCATGTGCGTGTTTGTTTCTCTGAGGCTTTGGACATGCGAGGCTAGCGCTGCACCGTGGAGCCGCATCCGGAGCCCCCACGTTCGTTTTTATAAGTTTACATTCATTCCTATAAAAACTCTGTACACGTGTTACACTAAAGGGAGGGGGACTGGGGCCACCCCTGGGCTTGAGGGTGACAGCAGCAGGAGGAAATCACAAATACAACAGAAATGTGGCTCCTTATAATCCCGAACTTTCCAAAGCATAGAAAATGAACATGCTTTCTTGGAACTCAAGGTTTTCCTGGTTTGTCACCTAGGTGTGACACTCTCTCCTTCCTCAACAATGGTTTTGTAGAATTAAGATGTTTACAGGTGTATAAACTCAAGGTAAATGTCAGGGCTTCATTTTAGAAAATGGCCTTGTACTTGCCTCGGGGGAGGGGAACTAGCTGCGGGAGCCGAGTCTCCAGACAGTAAACACAGTCGCACCATTTCCTGGTATCAGCCCACGGAAGTCAGTTCCTCCAAAGTCTGCTTCAGCAGCTTTTATTTGTTTTGTATTTGAGAGTGCCTCACTCTGTAGCCCAACTGTAAAGACGAGGCTGTGCCATTGTGTATGTTACTCCATATTGTGTGACTTGTTAGAGACTAAGGCTGGCCTTCGTTTCACCAAGTGGCTGAGAATGACCTAGATTCATGGATCCTCCTAACTCTGCCCCTCCAGGGCTAGAATTACAGACATGTTCAACCAGGCTGGCTTTACGTGGTGCTGGGGAATTGAACCCAGGGCGACCTGCGTGCTAGGCGTCTGTATGCTAGAGTGTCTACTCTACAAACTACACCCCCAGCCTGTCCTACTTCCTTTTCATATGCATTTTATTTATTTATGTAGTAGCTAGTTAGTTAGCGCACACATGCACATACGTAGCCACAGAAGTGGCATGATACACGTATGGGTGTAAGAGAACAACTTCCAGGATTTGGTTCTCTCCTTCTACCAGGTGGGTCTCAGGGTTGAATTCAGGTTTGGCAACAAGTGTCTTGACCCCACTTTCCTCTCTGCAGCCTTCCTCCCTCTCGAACTCATGGCCTTTCTTTAAAAATACATATGTGATATATAAATATCATATACACATACATATAAAAATATAACCTGCTGAGTCCAGTTAGTGTTGTTTGTGTGTATGATTTCAGAGCTGACAACTTAGTACTGTATAACCAATCAGGGGGCTCATCCCTGAGTAAACCCAATTCTCCCACTTCAGCCTTCCTGGGCACCTCTGCCTCCCACATTAGCATCTCTGTCGGTGGTGCTCTTGTTCTGGTCTTGTTTAGGCAGCCATGATGTTTCAGCAACCTGGGTGAAGTGTCCCCGCTATTTCTAGGAGACACAATCTTGCAGCCAACTTTTGGGTCCTCATCTGGCTCTACAATCTTTTTGCTCCCTTCTCTGGGATTGTTTCAGATCTTGATTTTAATACCGTTCTCCAATAAGAAAAGAACCAGGGCTCCTTTAGAGAGTAACTGACTCTAGGGGCCTGGGTAGGAAACAGAGGATGGACCTGGAGTGGGTTACAGTGCTGGAGGGCAAGAAGTGCCTAAGTGCTGACTCTGTAGCTCAGTTGGGAGAGTTCTGGCCTGGCCTCCACCACGCCCTGGGCTCAGTCCACCTCACTAGATAGTAGTGGTAAATGTCTGCAATCCCAACACTGGGGAGGCAGAGGCAAGGAGATCAGAGGTTCAAGGTTATCCTTGGCTATGCTGCAAATCCAAGGCCAGCCTGGGCTACAATGAGACCCTGTCTCAAAAAAAAAAAAAAAAGTGTGGTGCTACAGCCTTTACTCAGCACTTGGGAGGCAGAGACAGGCAGAGCTCCCTTAGTTTGAGGTCAACCTGGTCTACAGAGCAAGTTCCAGGACAACCAAGGCTACACAGAGAAACCCTGTCTCGAAAAGTAACTAACAAACAAACAGAAAGTACTTAAAAATAAGGGGCTGGAGAGATGGCTCAGAGGTTAAGAACACTGGCTGTTCTTCCAAAGGTCCTGAGTTCAATTCCCAGCAACCAGATGGTGGTTCATGACCATCTATAGTGAGTTCTGGCACATGCAGACAGAATGCTGTATAAAAAAAAATAAATAAATCTTTAAACAAAAGAAATAAGTAATTTGGTCTGAAACATGACTATGTCATATATTGAGTCAACTGAGAAGCCCTTAATGAGAAAGGCAAGACAGTTTGAATAACAAAGCAATATTGCATTAAACTGAAGAAAAATATCCATGACTCAATAGTTATATAAATAAATGATTAAATGAATAAACAGAGAGAAAAGACAAATTGCTGCTGTAGAATAATTATAATTTATGTAGCTGGGCATGGCAGTGTATATCTGTAATTCCATCGTTCAGGAAGCTGAAGCAAGTTCAAAGCCAGACTGGGCTACGTGGCAAGTTTGAAGCCAGTCTGGCCTCCATAGAGAACCCTTATCTCAAAAGATAATAACAATTTGTGTATATGGCTACTCTGACCTCAATGAGGTGGATAATAGCTACCTAATCCTTAACTTGAGGCAGTTCACAGCGACTTCCTCCCAAACAATCTAGAGTAGAAAGGTGTGTGTGGACTGATTTGAAACAGTCTCACTGTGCAGCCTAGGCTGCTCTCAAACTCCTGGTGCTGGGATCGCGTGCACACATGTGTGTGTGTGTGTGTGTGTGTGTGTGTGTGTGCCAACAGGTAAAGCTTAGTTGTTCCTAATACCCTGTAACTGTCTTGGCCACAGCTGCAAACAGACTGAAGCTAGTAAGGCCCTGTGCCCCAGGATGTGTTCTGACGCTTGGTGATAATTCCTAGAGCCGTTTCCCTGCTCTGGAAACTGCTCGATACACGTGGGTGGCACGTGGGGTCCTCAGACCTGCCTGGTGCTGATAGGGGCCGGCAGCTGGCCCAGAGTGGAGAGCCGCTCTCTCCTGCCTAGAAATCAGGAATATTCAATGCATCAGGAGAGAGCCAGAGAGCTGGGGTAGCAGAAGCCAGAGCGTTGCCCCAGAGATAGTGTCCAGGAACTACCACTGGGTAATTGACTTTAGGCCGTCGTGAGGCTGGAGAGCTAGATATCTCTCCAACCATTCTCCTTTACTTCCTATGTGTCGGGTCTCAGAAAATGATGCCCCAAAGTGTGACGCGGCCACACTGGGTGCTTTGACCTGAGGTTTCTCTAACCTATGTGTCTCAGCCTTTCTTCTCTCTGAAGCTCCCATCTCTGCCCAAAGAGATTCTCCAAAAGGGTCAGGGACCCTCCAGGGGAATCTCTTGAAGCAGGGCAGATGAACAGTGGCCTAGAAGAGGCTGAGGCTTTGCCACAGTGCCCCTTTCTCTTCCTCCTCTTCCTCCCCTTCCTCCTCCAGCAACAAATCTTGTTATCTCAGCACTCAGACTCTCCTTTGCCACCCAGGAAGACCTACCCTGTGCTGAAGGGTCGACCCATGGCGATCTGCCGCCACCTTCAGTGTGTTCCCAGCACCTTGAGGGGCTCCGTGTTCAGACTGCTAAGCCGGTTCTGAGAGATGGAAAATTGAGGGGCGTGCTTTGAAGCCTGCTTCCTTTGGGGGCAAGAGTATCAGGCTCCGCCATGGGGTCTCTGCTTGTCTGTTTTTCTGACAGAGGAGACTTCAGGACCTACATCCTAGCCCCTCCCACACACACACAATACCACATATGCAACTTGAAACGTCCCGTTATGTCAAAGTAGTGTGGCGCCAAATAGGAACAAATATTTTAAATAAGTTAGATAAACTTTCCAAAAATAATGAAGTGATAGCATTCCCAGTAGCCACAGTGAAAACAGCAAAAAGAAACTGGTGAGACCAGTTGTGCTTGTGTGGGGTTTGAGTAGAACTTGAAACCAAGACTTTTTGCAGACTTGAAACATGCCCTACCGCTGAGTTGTTACTCCCGCAGCTCCCTCACCCAGATTTTTTTCAGCATATATTAAATACTATCATTTCAATTTAATCTAACCAATATATGAAATATAATTATATGAGATGAAATAATCAATATAAAACTTATTACTGAGGTATTATACATTTTCCATGTCTGGCAGCTTGCAGCTGTGTGTAACTCCAGTTTCAGGGAATCTGATGCCCTTTTTCTGGCCTCGACGGGCACCTTTACAGAGGTAGTGCACACACATACACACACACACAACATGTACACACACAGACATATGCATACATACAAAAAGAGAGACAAATCATAAAAACAATAATGGTAATTTGAGGGTCATTAAGATGTCTCGGCTGGTTGAAGGCTCTTACCATCAAGGCTGAGGAGCTGGGTTCAATCCCTGGAACCTACCTGGTAGAATAAGAGAATAATTTGCCCTAATGCTGGACATACTGGCACACAACTTTAATCCCAGCACCTGGGAGGCAGAGGCAGGTGGATCTCTGTGAATCTGAGGCCAGCCTGGTCTACAAAGTGAGTTCAGGACTGGACTACATAGTGAGCTTTGTAGTAAGACCCTGTCTCAAAAAGAAAGAAAGAAAAATAAAAATTGTGTTTGCCAGAGTATCTTTTCATAGCAACAGAACAGTAACTAAGACAAACCCCCACATACACAAAATAAAGTAAATATTTTAAAATTATAAATTTAAAAAATAAAATAAAGAATGGTGGGATAAGCCAGGTGCAGTGGCCAGGACCCACACCTGTCATCCCAGCACTCAGGGAGGCAGAGGCCAGCGATCTCTGTGAGTTCGAGGCCAGCCTGGTCTACAAAGAGAGTCCAGGACAGCCAAGGCTACACAGAGAAACTTTGTCTTGAAAAAAAACACAACCAACCAAACAAACAACAGAACGGTGGAATAAAATGGCTTACATTGACCTTTGACCTCCACACACTCATCAGCGCACACAGGAAGTACATATGGATAGACACACAGACATTTTAGCTTTTGTTTTAAAGCACCAACATGTCTGTGTGTCTGTCCAGTGTTCTCACTTGCTGGCTTGGGGGTGTCGGGCACCCTTTTGCTAAAGTAAATCGCCTTGCCGAGTTACTTACCCTTTGTTTATATGTCTCCGTTTGAGACAGTTGGAATGTTCTCCGCCATTAGTTTTAAGATGCATCTCCTCAGATAAATGGCACTACTTGGATGGGTGGAGATCCCAGTATGGAAAGTTTCTGAGCAACACAGGGAAGGGCCCAGGCAAGCACTTTGGCAACCTGCAATGTCCCGTTGGAACAAGATAATGGAAGTCACAAGCAGTGAGGAAGTATTTCCTTGGGGGGCTGAACATTGGGGAGGTTGTGTGAGAGTAAATGAGATGTGCTCTGAGCTTCCTGTTTTTTGAAGGGAAACAGCCAATAACGGCAACCTACAGGAGAAAAGCAACATTTTTAAAGTCCTCAATAAAGATCTGGGGCTGGCTAGGAATGGTTATTCACACCAGTAATCCCATCACTTGAGAGGCTGACGCAGGAGGATCACAGTGGCGCTGAGGTCAGCCAGCACCTCAGAGTGCGTTCCATAACAGCCTAGACGTCACAGTGACAACCTGTCTCAAGAGTGAGAGAGAGAAGGATGGGCCTGAAACCCAACATAGAGAGCCAATGGGGCTTGGATTAGATACCCTAGCACCACAGAAATAAAGAATAAATCAAGCCCTTCATAAACCAGACTCTAAATGGCACGAGGAAACATCCTGATATTTTCCAGAACACACCTCAAGGGCTGACGTTGTGGGCATAGTTGTTTATGAATGGATTTCTGGGCCAAGTTCTTTCCTCAAAGCAGATCACCTCATTCAGCATTTCATTGTGCGTTCTTTCTGTTTTCCAATTCTGGAGATTTAAACCCAGGGCCTCACATGCTAGGCAATGGCTCTTTCCCGCCTCTCCAGTCTTGGCGTGGGGGTTAGGGGGAGAAGATAAAGTTGGGGGACAGGGGAAGGTGATGTTGAAATAGGGTCTCATATAGCCCAGGCTAGCCTCACTAAATGGTCAAGCATAACCTTGAACTCCTGACCCTCCTGTCTCTACCTCCACATATTGAGATTTCAGGAATTCCCCAAAACACCTGACCTGACTATTCTCTGGATTGCTAGCAGTGGCCACCACATCTGGCTCTAGAATCAGCCCTTCCTTCCTTCCTTCCTTCCTTCCTTCCTTCCTTCCTTCCTTCCTTCCTTCCTTCCTTTTTCTGAGACAGGGTTTCTCTATATAGCCTTGGCTGTCGTAAAACTCACTCTAGAGCAGGCTGGCCTCAAAGTCATAAAGATCTGCCTGGTTCTGCCTCCCAAGTGCTGGGATCAAAGGCGTGTACCACACCAGGCTAGGATCTAGACATTCTACAGCCTCCTTCTGACTGCATGCCTGTTCTTTCCTGCTGAGGAACAGCCTCTGCTCTGCTGCGAGCTCCCCTGCCAGATCACATCATGGCTGAGCCTTCTACATACCTCCACCGGAAAATGGAAATAGCCAGGGAATGGCTTTTATCAGTCCATTGAGCATCACAGGCTGAGATGAGGAAAAGAGTCCTAACTGAGATGAATAAAGCACTATGCATGAGCTGGGCTGTGGTGCATGCCTGTAGTCCCAGCACTCGGGGAGGCAAAGGCAGGTGGATCTCTGTGAGTTCAAGGCCAGGGAGTCCAGGACAGCCAAGGTTACACAGAGAAACTTTGTCTTGAAACACCTCCACCCCCCAAAAGTACTATGTATTATCCATTTAATTTGCTGTGCCTCTTATTTGTATATACAAGTACTCAGATCCTTTTCTGTCTAGGCCAGTCATTTTAATACAAGAAGAACAAACAATTTTTACATGGAAAAAAAAGTACTATGCGCTAGGCCAGGTATGGTGGCAGATGCCTTTAATCTCAGCACTTGGGAGGCAGTGGCAGGCTAATCTCTGTGAGTTCGAGGCCAGCCTGTCTACAAAGTGAGTTCTAGGACAACCAGGGCTACACAGAGAAAGCCTGTCTCAAAAAACAAAAACTAAACCCAAAAAACCCAATAGTAATAATAATAATAATAATAATATATGATAATGATGAAGAAGAAATAATGTGCCATCATGGGATTTGGGTTTGTGGATACTTTACAGGGGTTGAAAAGGGCATAGTTAGGGCTGGAGAGATGGCTGCTCTTCCAGAGGTTCTGGGTTCAATTTCCAGCACCCACATGTTGGCTCACAACCATCTATATTAGGACCTGATACCCTCTTCTGGCATGAGCACTCATATACATAAAATAAATAGAATCTTAAAAAAAAAAAATGACAGATTCTTTGGGTGCTGGAAAGACGACTCAGAGGTTAAAGGCACTGATTGTTCTTCCAGAGGTCCTGAATTCATTTCCCAGCAACCACGTGGTGGCTCATAACTTCCTATAATAAGATCTGGTGCCTTCTTTGGTGTGCAGGCAGACCATTGTATACATAATAAATAAATAAATCTTTAAAGAAAGAAAGAAAGAAAGAGGGCATGGTTATAAAAAAAATATTTGCCTGTTATTATCTTTTGAGATAGGTTGTTTAGCCCAGGATGGCTTTAAACTTATCATGTAGCTGCGGCTGACACTTGCTGAGAAATCCTGAGGACCAGAGTTAAGAATCTAGAACACACGTAACAAGCCAGTCATCGGACAAACACTGTAACTCCAGGCCTCAAGGATTAGTGTCTCCTCGCAGGGATGTGTGCACTTGCACATGTTTGTACACACACAGAAACATACAACTAAAACATTGCTTTTTAAATTGTAAATAAGGAACTGGTGAGATGGCTCACTGGGAAAAGATGCTGGCCACCAAGGCTCATGATCCAAGTTCAATTCCTGGCACCCACATTGGGGGAAGAAGAGAGCCAACTCCTGAAAGTTTTACTCTGATTTCTACATATGCCCCATAGTGTTCTCTCCCTTAGCCACTTCCTCTCTCTCTCTCTCTCTCTCTCTCTCTCTCTCTCTCTTTCACACACACACACACACACACACACACACACACACACACACTGAATAAAAGTAAAGACAGAAGGCAAGATATGGTGGGTTATAATTCCAGTATTTGGGAGGTTGAGGTAAGAGGTTTGCTGTCAGTTCAAGACCAGCCTGGGCTACAGAGTCAGAAATACTATCTCAAAAAACAGAAACAATAGAAGCAGAAGCCTGGCGTTTCAGCTGGACGCAGTGGCACTTATCTGTCATCCCAGAACTTGACAAGCTGGGGCAAGAAGATGGAGAGGTCGCCTGCTACATGACGAGACACAAAGCCCACTTATCCACCCCCATCTCACACAAAATAAGCAAAAAGAAGCCTGGTACTGGCCCTGTTTAAAATTCACATTGTCACCTACAGAGGAAAACCCAATGCTTCTTAGCAATTAAGGCTCTTCAGATTTCTAGCATTTGCTTGTCTGGCTTCATCTCCCCTGTGTGCTGGGCCCTGTACCTCGCCTTCTTACACCCTATTAATGTCAATTTCTCATTAGAACTTAGATGCCAGAATTTGTATTCTGTGTAAAATGCCTTAATGATGGTATGCAGCAGTGTTGTGGGAGCCCAGAGGAGAGGCACCTTTAGCCCGCACTCTAGGTAAGAGTGCCAGGTTGAGTAAAAGGTGGTACAGTGGAGGGGAGGTCCCATGTGGCCACGTACGTGAGGGGAAACTGAGGAAACCCTGGTACAGCTTTCTGTGTGTTTGGCATTAGAGTGAGGATTAGAAGAGCATGGGTCGATGAAGGAGGTAAAGGAGCCTAGAGACAGGCAGTCTTTCCAGCCTAGAGGAACTGCAGAGGCAGTAGAGCAAATTAGAGGGGTTAGGGATTTAGCTCAGTGGTAGAGCAAGGCCCTTGGTTCAGTCCTCAGCTATGGAAACAAAACAAGGTAACTAGAGTAGATTAGATAATTGACCTTAAACTATTTGCAGGACATAGAAACCCCTGAGGGGTGTGTAAAGAACCCAAGGAAATGCAGGGCTTTGGAGAGAAGGGCTGGGTCAGAGTTGGAACAATGCCAGCTTCCAGGATGAAGGGTGAAGGAGGAGGGTCCTAGACAGAATCAGTAGCAGTTAATAAAAGTCGAGTGTGTGTGCGTGTGTGTGTGTGTGTGTGTGTGTGTGTGTATTCCAGGAATGAGGGTGTAACAATGAGGAACCCAGTTTTGTTAGATTAAATGGTTAGCAAAAGATTTTTTCTTTTTCTTCTTTTTTTGAGGTTCAAGGACTGAACCTCAAAGAAATCTGAAGTGAAATCTTGTGGGATAAGAAATTTATTAGAATTACCTTTTTAAAAAAACCCTCATTTTTATTTATGTGTGTGTATATGTGTGTGTGGAGAAAGAGAGGATTGAAAGAACCATACTCTCAGAGGCCAGGAGGGAGCAGATTCTCTAGAAATGGAGCCACTCTGAGACAAAAGGCAAAAAGAGACCAGAGCTGACCTTCAACAGATAGGGCTTTGTTTGTTAGTGCACACAGTGAGAGGCATCCTCTCTCCTCTGGGAAACTGAGGAGTCTGCCAAGGAAAAAAGATGCCTGCGGCCCTTTATAGGGCAAGGTGAGAGGCTTGAAAATGAGGACATTATTGCGACCAGTCTCTCCTTCCTGAAATTGTTTGCCCAAGGCGAGACAGACTATCTTAGGAGACAGGCTGTTCCAACAGCCTGAGCTGACCAATGGCTGGATAACAGGGACTAGCTGAGTAAGGTGTCTGTCATCTCATAGGAATCCTGTTTCACAACTGAGGCACCCTGTCGCTCAACATGCGTGCTAGGGATCTGACTCTGGTATTCTGAGCACGGAGAACTCTTAACCACTAAGCCATTGCCCTCCAAAAATTAGTGCCACGGAAAGCTAGCATGGGGGTCATGGAGGCCCACGTGGCCCAATGAGGAGTTGTTCTCAAAGATTTCAGAGGAAGAAGGAGGTTCCATGCCATGTGGCTGATGAGTAGTCCAAAGTGGGGGGAAATTGGGGGAGTGTCTTTCATCCCAAGAAAGAAATGGATGACCTTGATGATGTAGAAGTTGGGCAGAACCCACTTCGTTAATGGCATACCATCATAAGTGCTATGCCAAGGGCAGCCCCCAGTAGCCTGGAGGTTGGTAGCTTGGGGCCTGAGTGCAGAATCAGCTATGAAGGTATATAGAGATGCAGCTGCGGATGGGTGTGGCTGGCATGGCTGTCTGCTCTGGATTCTAACAAGTAGTTTCCCTCCAGTGTGGAATAAATGGCAGGTTTAAAGTCGGCACATCATTTCCAGCAGGTCACACTTATCGTTAAGCTGTTTGGACTGGAAAAACAGACAGCTCACAGGGGTTCCAGCTACTTGGGAGAACCGTGCCTGCCTAGGAATCCAAGGTCAGGCTGCAGGCTGGGCAATAGTGGCAAGATTCAAGGAGGAGAGAGAAGAGATAGCAGATAGCTTGTACAGGTGAGCATGGAGGCCAAAGTGCTTTAGGCCAGGATTCAGGTTCAAAGTCCAGCCAGACTTTCTGACTTTCGACATTTATACTTCCAATGCACCATGCTGAAGAAACTCCACCTACGCGTCCTGGTTATTGCATTTACAGGCCAGCAGCCGGAATGGGATTTGCTGGCCAGTGAACCCAGGCCTCCTATATGGCAAACATGTGCTCTGCCACCACAGTATAGTCCAATTATTACTAGCCCCACCCCCAGCAGCTGAGTCATTGTTGTGAGCACACTGTGTCAGAAACATAGATGAACATGGTCATGTCCTTCCACAATGTCAGAATCTATGGAATAACAGTAAGTCTACAAAGTGTACAGGGTCTACAGGGTTTTGTTGCTGTTTTTGTTTTAGTTTTGGTTTATTCAATATAGGGCTTCTCTGTGTACCCTGGCTGTCCTGGAACTCCCTCTGTAGTCCAGGCTGGACTCAAACACACAGAGAGCCACCTGCCTCTGCCTCTGAGTGCTGGGATTAAAGGTGTGTGCCACCACAGCCTGGCTTAGGTATATCACATAGCAAATATTCCTTTATGTGTATATTTGTGGTTTACAGAATTAATACAAGTTGCTAAAGCTATGTCCGAGCTCAAGAGGTTTGAAAGTGGGCTGAGAAAGATGTAAGTGGAGCCTGTGCTGATGAGGAGCCCAGGATCAGTCACAGGGAAGAAGCTGCTGAAGTCCCAGAAGAGTCAGGGTTCAGCACTAAGCTTGAGTTGAGTCCAGCTGCAAGGTAAAAAGCCTGTAAAAAGAATGGCAGATCCGGTCCAGCAAGGCTGAGTAGACTGCATGAGCAGTATTGAACTGAATTGAACTGAGGCCTTAGGGACAGTCAGGAGTTCTGCCTGTTGGTTCCTATGCTCATGTGCGCAGGCGCGTGCGCACACACACAAACAGAAAGAGAGAGAAGAGAGACATACACACCAGGTATCAGATGACAGGTTTGTGGAACCACACCATTGCAGTATTAAGTGTCTGACACTTTGCAGGGTCCAGGTAAGGAAGCTATATACCCTCTTTGTCTGATACAATTTTAATACACTCATGTGCCCCTATAGTCTCAGTTCACCCTAGGAGAGTAGGGCACAGCTTGATCTCAATAGTCAATATAAGTTAAATTATTATTAGGTACTGAGAATTGAAGCAGATCCTTGTGTGCACTGAACAAGCAAACAAGCATTCTCTACCACTGGACTCAATGCCAGATGCTTAAATTTATTTATTTTTTAATGTGTTGCATACATGTGAGCACTTGTGTCACAGCATGTATGTGGAGGGCAGAGGACAACCTTGTGAAGTTTGTTCTCTCCAGAGACTGAATTCCAGTAGTAGGCTTGAGCAACAGGCACCCACATCTGCCGTGTTACCTTGCTGGCCCTGATTTTTGAATTAGTTTATTTTTTGCAGTGCTGTAAATCAAACCCATGGTTTTGTGCATGGCATTGGAAGAAACATTAAATATTGGTCTTTTCCGTCAAACACAGTAAAACTTCAGTTTATGACAAGGAATTCAGTCATATGTCTCCAACACCCCCACCGTCAGATTGTAAAACCTTTGTGCAAATGTTTTAATCACCCCAACCCTGTAAAACTTTTGGTTCCACAAAGGCCCTGCTGCATTATCTGAGCTTAAATGACTCCTGTGGCCAACCCCAACCTCTCGGCTTTCCTTCATTTCCTCCATGCACAGTCTTCCAAACCCACCTAATCACAGAAGGCTGTGAGGTTGGACAGCCAACAGGGAAAAGACGCAGTTAAAATAAAATCCCTGTCCACTTCCGGCTCCACTGACCTTGCCCTTCCTCTTCTGTGAGGAGCACGCCCTCCGACCAGAAGGAAAGTTCTGCCTAGTCAGGACACGTTAGTAGGGGTGGTGGTCTTTCTTTGTGACCCCAAACTTAGTGCTAACAGTACACAAGCACTCTCCCACAACACAACACCCCACCACCACTCAAATTTTGTTATTGTTGTTGGGTTTTGTTTGTTTTTGAGGCGCTGGAGAGATTGCTCAGCACTGGGTGCTCTTCCAAAGTATCCACATTCAATTTTCAGTACCCACATGGCAGCTCACAACTGCCTGTAACTCCAGTTCCAGGGGATTCAAACCCTCACAGAGACATACACAGGCAAAACACCAATGCCCATAAAAGTAAATAAATCTTAAAAACATGTGCTTTGAGATAGGCTCTCCCAATGTGGTCAAGGCTGCCCTTGATCTTGCTGGTCTCATGAGTAGAATCACAGCTATGCTTTGCCACTTCCAACTAGGAATATTTATATTCTCTGTCTCTCTCTCTGATTGGTTTTGTATTTATGATCATCAGGCCTCCACTACTCAGATGTCTACCATGGTACTCAAGTTCTAGGATTCCTTTTTAAGACCAGTATTTGAACTTGCCCTTTCAGAAAGATGCTAAGAAATTAAAGCACTCAGAGTCAGCTAATCACAGAGACCGAGAAGAGTCCCTGAGCTATCCCTGAGACCACTTTTCAGATAACCTGTTAAAAGGAGGGATAGGAAAAGAAGCCTTGGAGTTATAATAGAAAACCATTAACTTCAGCTGATAGCAAGAATAATAAAGGCACCCCACAAATGAAGGCTTTTAAATTGTAAGTGGAAAATGGGAGGGCACCTTGGATTTCTTCATTGTCACATGCTAATGAAGTAGCTATGCTCAGAGGACGATCACAGAGGAAATTAGCCCAGGAGATGGCGGGGCCCCTCACCCAGTGAGAACTCGTGGGCAATGCAGACAGTTTGGGGACTAGAATTAGGATGCCATCCTATGGCCTACATGGCTTGGAGATCCAGCTTTGCCCTGGACCTGTTTAAAGCAAAGCTGGGGTAACCATCCCCTACCATCCAACCAGATAGTCGGTTTTCTTGGTCACTGTTCCATTGTGGTGAAGAGACTCCATGACCAGGGCAACTCTTATAAAAGAAAGCATGGGGTTGGGGAGGGCTTGCCTACAGTTTCAGAGGCTTAGTCCATTATCATCATGGCAGGGTGGCAGGCATGGTACTGGAGAGCTGAGAGGTACATCCTGTCTGCATGCAGAGAGACAGAGTGAGAGACTGGACTTGATATGGGCTTTTGAAGCATCAAAGCCTGCGGCTAGAGAGATGGCTCCGTGGTTAAGAGCACTGTCTATTCTTCCAAAGGACAGGGTTCAATTCCCAACACCCACACAGCAGCTCACAACTGTCTGTAACACCAATTCCAAGAGATCTGACACCTTTACACTAATAAACATAAAATAAAATTGAATAAATTAAAAAAAAAAGAAACATCAAAGCCCACTCAGTGATGTACATCCTCCAAAAAGGTCACAATCCCCAATTCTTCTAATCCTTTCAAATAGTGTCACTCCCTGATAATGAATTCAAATGTATGAGCTTAAGGAGGCCATTCTCATTCAAACCACATTAGTCATCTTCTTTCTCAGTGAAACCAAACAACACTGGGTTGGAGGTGTAGATCAAATGGTAGGATGCTTATCTAGACCTTGATCCAACACCCAACACCAAGTAAATTGAATGCATCATGGTGGTGCACATTTGTAATCACAGCACATAGGAGGAAGAAGTAAGAGGATCAAAACTTCACAATTCTCTTTTTTTTAAGATTTATTTATTTATTTATACAGTATTCTGCCTGCATATAGTATGCCTATACACCAGAAGAAGACGTTAGAATGTTATGCCAGGTTCACGGGACCCTCAGAGACCACCAGGAGATGACTCGATGCAATTGCAAAAGAGCTTTATTACGAGAGCGATCGAACTCCGGACCCAAGTCTCACTGGCGCAGCAGTAGAGAAGTGGGACCCCGAGCTCTGAGTGAGCAGGATTTTTAAAGGGAAAGTCTGTGAGCAGGGGGTTTCGATGGCAGCAAGCAGGGGGGCACAAGCCTTGGTGTTACAGAATTGGGTGAAGTTTAGCAGGGCGGGGTGACCTTTTCTGAGGCACACAATCACAATGGCTAAGGCATATAATCACAATGGCTATTTTTCTAAACCATATCTGAAACATTGGGGAGAATTTTCCCACCTGATTCTCAACCGATTCCCATTGATTATTGCCAGGGAGTTTGTCTCTATTTTTCTATGAAGCATTTATTCTGTTATATTTCCTGCAGGCTGTTGCTAGGAGAGTTAACTTTGTTTTCTGCCAGGTGTACACTCTGTGATATTTCCTGGTGCCTGAATTCAGTTCCCAGTCAAGATCTTTATTTCAAAATGGAGTTATATTCAGGCTATCTTAAGCTCTTCAAGATCTTATAAATGGTTTTGAGCCACCATGTGGTTGCTGGGAATTGAACTTGGGACCTTTGGAAGAACAGCCAGTGCTCTTAACCTCTAAGCCATCTCTCCAGCCCCCAAAAGTTCATAATTCTCAGCTACTCAGCAAAGTTGAGGTCTGCCTTAGCTTCAGGAAACTTTTATCACAAAAAAAAAAACAAAAAACAAAAAAAACAATAAAAACATCTGGACTGCATGTGGAGGCCCATGCCTTTAATATTAGCACTCAGGAAGTAGAGACATGTGGATATTGTGAATTCAAGGCCAGCATGTTCTACATATAGTAAATTGCAGACCAGCCAGGACCACCACCTAGTAAGACCGGACACAGTCTCAAAAAACAAGACAAATGAAGCATGCTCTTCACTCCTAGTTTTCTTCCTTGGACTGTTGTGAATCACATCAAACAACCAAGGGGATGGAATCTGGGATGGACCCTCCAGATGTGCTTCTGGCACCTCCACATATGGAATATTGGGGTGCCCTCTTGGGGTTCTTAGCCTCCATAAAATAATTTAATGAATTCCACCAGAAGCTCAAGGACAATTTTATTAGCATTTAGAAGGAAAACCTCCAAGGCAGCCAGTTGTAAACCCAGCAGCCTCCCGAAGAGGAGAATGAAGGACAAACAGCCCCCAGCTGCAATGGACTTTGTGCTTCTAGGATGGGGCTGGGAGTCTACCGAAAAACAAAAACAACAAATGAACAAGCAATAAAAGCCAGGCATCTCATTCCTGGAAAATCAGAGAAAACATATGCAGGAGGACCGCCAAACTACAACAGGACAGGCTTAAACCAAGAAAAAAGATGAGTTTCAGAACTCAGAGAGGTGGCTGTACTGTACAGACTAGGATAATTTTATAGGGAAAGGAGTCTAAAAACATCATCTTATTTATTTGCCCAGCGTGAGCAAGGAGTGCTGACTAAAAACTGTCAGGAATAATCAGTGCACTTCTAATTATCATCAAAATGATGATAGCTGTGGCCCTGGCTATCACATATGGCATAAAAACAGGAGGATCCAGACTTTTAAGGCTATCTTTAACTACATATGAAAGCTAGCCTAGGCTACATGAAGGTCATACAGTAAATTCAAGGCTAGCCTGGGATACATGAGACACTGTCTAAACAAGAAAAAAAAAAGAGTAACAAAGAGGGGCTCACAAGTTGCCCCTCCCCGAGGATCTGTAACTGATTAATGATTGCTGGGAAAGAGGTCTTTTCTTCAGCGATGCGTATAGCCAGCTAGTAAATAGCCCCTAATTCTGAGTTTAAAACAACATGAAAGTAGAAGTTGGAAGAAGTCAGTCATTGGGATTGTATGGAAAGAGAGAGTAATGGGGGTGAATATGACCAAAGTACTTTATACATGTATGAAAATGTCATCAAACCCATTATTATATACTAATAAAAACTTTAAGCAGGCCTTTGAAATGGCTTAGTGAGTAAAAAGACTTGACACACAGGCCTATCATCTGAGTTTGACCCCGGAACTTCTGGTGGAGGCCATACAAGGGAAATCCGGGTCTCCTCTTAGTCTCATTGATAGAAGAATTAATATTGCGTTTAAACAGAAGCTTAAGAGCAATTAGATAGAGAGTAAGAAAGACCAAAGTATCAGAAAAAGCATACTTAGGTTCTGGCCAGCAACAGAAAAATGAAACAGGGTTAGCAAAGGCAATCTTCACCGCTGCTAGACAGACGGTCTCAAATCCAGGACAAGTCTTACTCAGTACCTGTGGCTCCGCCTAGATCTCCCAGCATCACTCAGTACCTGTGGCCCCTCCCAGCTAGCGTCTAGCAACTTTCAGTACCTGTGGCCCGTCCCAGCACTTCCTACCCCTCCTCCTCCCCTAAACTCCCTTTCGCCTGCTTCCTTGCCCTTCAGCGTAATCCCTATATAATCCAGGTCTCTTGGTCCGCTGCTACTCTTTTGCACTCGATCCTCCGTCCCTTTTCTCATGGTCTAGTTTAGTTGGCCAGCCTTGTTCGGCCTGGATTTTTCCTCTGTCTATTTTCTTTCTTCCATCTATAATAAAAATCTTTTCCATACTTTAGGAGTAGTCATGTCCTCCCCTTATTCCATTTTTTTCATTCAACAGCAAGACAAATAAATGAATAAATAAATGATTTTAACTTAAAAACAAATTTTAAACCCTTTTTCAAAAGACAACAGAGGGCTGGAGAGATTGCAGAGAACCTGGGTTCAGTTCCCAGCACTCACAGAGAACTATCTATGACTCGGGTACCAGAGGATCTGACTCGTCATCTGACCTCCAACGGTACAAAAACACGCATGTGGTACACATACATCATACATATATGTTAGCCAATACTCATACACACAAAATTAAAAATTTTAAAGATTCCCTGGGACGCAGAGGCAGGTGAGTTCAAGGCCAGTCTGGTCTACAAGAAAGTTCCAGGCCAGCCAGAGCCATACCTTGTTTAAAAACAAAACAAACAAACAAACAAACAAACCATGAATGAAAAGAAAGAGAAAAAAACTTTAAATAGTCGGGCAGTGGTAGACACAGCCAGGCAGTGATCAGTGATGGCCTTGCAGAGACTCACACCTTTAATCCCAGCACAGGAGGCAGAGGCAGGTTGGTCTGTGAGTTTAAGGCTAGCCTGGTCTACAGCCAGGGCTACAGAGAGACACACTATCTCAAACAAACAAACAAATAGAATTTAGAGACAGACTCAAAAGGAAAGGTAGAGAACGGTATTGTGAGGGTCAAAGAAAAGCAGCAAAGGGAGAAGGCCGTAACCTTGGGATCTGCTATTGGACAAATGTTTGCAGCTGTTACAGATATTCTCAGGGCTGCTCAAAGAGACATGCTAGCAAGCTCACTGAACACCTGGGCAGGAAGTCCTCTTAGTTTTTATTCTAATGCAGGTGATGACCCTGTCTTTTCCCTGTGGCTATGGTCTGAAGTCACAATCTAGACTGCAGTTTTAAAGGAATCAGCACAGAGGGCATGAGGGAAAACCGGAGGGACCAACCAGGTTTCAGGCCATCAAGATACAGGAATGCAGTGGGGCCTTTGGAAAAACAAAAGGTGTGGAAACTAACAGATTTCATATGAGGTTTACAAGGTAGGGAGGTTTATGAGATACTGGCTTTGGGCTGCCTATGTATCATCAACTCGAACAAAAAGGGGCGGGGCTAAAGAGCTGGCTGAGTAGTTAATAGCATTTGTTGCTCTTGTGGAGGACCCAGGGTTCAGTTCCCAGCATCCACAAGGCGGGTCACAACTATAATCCCAGTCTAATGCTGTCCTCTGACTAATTGCAGACACAAGGCATGCACAGGGTGCCCATACAAAAAGAAAGAAAGAAAAATTATTTTTGTCAGGTGTGGTGGCACACACCTTTAATGCTCCCACTTGGGGAGGCAGAGGCAGGCAGATCTCTGTGAGTTTGAGGCTAGCCTGGTCTACAAAGTGAGTCCAGGGCAGCCAAGGCTACACAGAGAAACCCTGTCTCAAACAAAACAAAACAAAAAACCCTAAAAAACAAACAAACAAATCTTTTTAAAAAAGAAAGAAAAAAATTCACACTGCTTAGAGGGGAAATGGAGAGGAGGATCAGAGAAAGCCAGACTCCTGGAGGTCAACCAGCAGGCATGAAGAGGAGAGACCAGAGAGAAAGCAAAACCCCCAGAGCTCAGGGAAAACAAGCCTACTCTGGATTTGGCCAGTATCTGAAAGAAAGAGAAATGGATGGGAGGAAGGAAAGGGGTGGATTAAGATTTTCCGAACTGGAAACCTGCAGCAGAGAGTCCCCAAGTGGCTGTTAAGTGGTTTCTGAGAAGCAACAGTGCTCTGTCTCATTAAGGAGATAATTGTCCCTCGCAGCTCCTTTTCGACAGCTTAGATTGCCAGGTCAGGAGCCAGGGATGGGGCTGGAACTTAGAGCGTAGCCCAGACATCTTTAATTTTCCTTATGCTAATTGAGATCCCAAGAAATGCCAAAACTCACATGTACATTTCTAGTATCGCCGGGGACCTAGGAGGAGGTGCACAGCTTCAGCAGCCTGAGCCCACCTTAGCAGGTAGGGGTCTGAGGGGGGGAGCTGGTCATTCCAGCTGGCCCACACAGAAGGTGTCCGGGTCGACACCTGGGACTGGAGTCTTAGCTACACCTTCACATATAGCTTCTAGGCAGCGGTATAAGAGCAGAAGAAAGATGACAGACTGGGAGACAGAGCCCACAAAGACTTCAGGCATTTTAGCCTCTGGACAGAACCAAAGGCATTTCCTGCTTCTGGCCGCACCTTGCCTGGCTGGTTTCTCGGTCCTGTTCTCATCTGTGAAGAGAAAACACCAGGCTTCCAATATGTAGAGTACATACATGCCCTCTGCTATACTACTGGGTTCCAGCCCCAGACATGGGTTTTGTTTTAAATAGGTTTTTCTGTCTGTCCTGGAACTCACTGTGTGACCAGTCTGGCTTCGAACTCAAGAGATCCACCTGCCTCTGCCTCCCTGAGTGCTGGGATTAAAGGCGTACACCACCCTCCAGCTTCTTCGCTTGTTTTAGAAGATTTATTTGGGTTTTTTTCCCCCACCTGTACGACTGTTTTACCTGCATGTATGTATATGTACGCATACATGCCTGGTGCCTTCAGAGGCTTGAAAAGATGTGTCCCCTGGAGCTGGAATTACAGACAGTTGTAGTTAGCGAACAGGCAATTCCACTGGCCTGCTATCAGGGACCTAGCAGCTGCTCAAGTCACCACCTCCGGCTGCAGCCAGGTGCGCCAGGCGTGTGTGTGGTGGATAAAAGGACTCTCCCGCCACCCCAGCTCTCTCAGTTCTTTGCGTTACCTCTCTCTTCCCTGTGCTTGCCTCTTTTCTGCCCCCTCTCTCTTCCCTCATGGCTAACTTTGTTCCCTGTCCGTCTGCCCATGTACATGTGCACTCCTGCCCCTCCATCCCTTCCGCAGGGCTCACTCCTCTTCCCTCCCCCAGTAACCCTCTTTTGCGCCAGATCTCTTTTATGGCAGATTTCTTGGGGGTGAAGATCAGAGGCTACCTGTGTGAGTTGGCTCCCGCCTTTTGGTGGGAAAATCAGAGAAATAAGCTGATGTGGAAGGTAGATGGTGCAGTGTACTCTAGGGACCGACAAAACATGGAGAGCTGGGAGCAGAGTAGAGATTACACACAAGTGAAGGTGCCCACAGAGGCCAAACATTGTTTGGTTGTTTCTTGTTGCTTTATTTGTTTGTTTTTCCAAGACAGGGTTTCTCTGTGTAGCCCTGGCTGTCCTGGAACTCACTCTATAGACCAGGCTGGCTTTGAACTCACAGTAATCCACACGGCTCTGGCTCATGAGTACTGGGACAGAAGGCAGGCACCACCCTGACCCCATTCCCCCACTCCCACCCCTGGCTACAGTTTTAGGTAGGATAGGCAGAGAAGGCACTGCTGAGAAAGATGACCAGTTAAGCAGGTGCAGGATGGAGTTCGAGGACCAAATGGAACAAAGGTTCTGGGGCTGGTGTGCATCTATCTAATCAGCAAATGACCTGACCTGGAGGCCCGGGCATGAGGACCTCAGCTGACAGATGAGGGTTAAGGGTTTAGGACTGATTGGGCATAAGGTCCAGGGGCTGTTGTAGGCTCTGATTTTTTTTCTCCCTTCTGTTGAATAAATCAGAATCCAAGTGAACTAATTAGAGAGCTTAGAACCGAGTATGAAGTTTGTACAAAAGTATTTTCTTATTTGGATATCTTTTTTTTTTTTAATTATTATGTATTATATACGAGTGATCTATCTGCATGTACACCTGCATGCCAGAGGGGGCATAAGATCCCCAGTCTAGATGGTTGCGGGCCATCCTGTGGTTGCTGGAAATTGAACTCAGGACCTACCTCTGGAAGAGCAGATAGCGTTCCTGAGCACTGAGCCATCTCTCCAGCCCTTGTTTGGATATCGTAAAAGCTTTCAAAGAGGGGCGCTGTGGGCTGGAGAGACAACAGCTCCATGTTTAAGAGCACAGGACCCATGTCAGGCGGATCATGAAGGCCTATCACTCAAGCTCCAAGGGATCCAACACCTCTGGCCTCTGTGGGCACCTTCACCTGTGTGTACATATCCACATGCAGTCACACGCACATATTCATAATTAAAAATACTGGCTGGGCACTGGTGATGCACACCTTCATTCCCAGCACTTGGGAGGCAGAGGCAGGCAAATCTCTGGGCTCAAGCCCAGCCTCGTCCACAGAGTGAATTCCAGGACAGCCAAGGCTACACAGAGAAACCCTGTCTCAAAAAAAAAATTTTTTTTCAAAGATGAGCATGGGCTTATGGTAGTAGTCCTAGGACTAGTGAATCAGCTCTGGCTCCAGTGGGTCCTCAGAACATGGCTTCACTGGGCATCTGGATCAGAAGAGACCAACAAGCATCACACACAACGAGGTGGTCCCAGAGATTAGTGTGGAGCCAGAGCTGGAGCTGCAATGGGATCTGGGTCCCTAAGAGACTGCAGCTTTGGCTCCAACAGTCTCAAAGGTCAGGGTGGCCTGGGGTTTTGACTTTTGAGATATGGAGGACAAAGTAGAGACAATAACACAAGAAGACACCTATATAAAAAATTAGCTAGCTGTGGTGGCGCATGCCTTTAGCGGAAGTCCTTGGGAGGAAGAAGCAGTTGGCTCTCTGTGAGCTGCAAGTTAGCCTTGTCTACAAAGTCAGTTCCAAAACAGCCTGGTCTGTTGATTAAAAAAAAAAAAAAAGAAAAGAACTGTCTCAAACAAAACAAAACAAAAAACCAAACAACAACAGAAAACCAAACCAAACAAAGCCTCCCTAAACAACAACAAAAATGAAGGATCAGGAATGAAATATTCAAGAAGTCTGGAATATATTCAAGAAGCCAAACTCGAGAATTCATGGTGGAGAAGGAGGAGAGAGAAAATCTGATGGAATAGACACACGATTTAATAAAATTATTTAATGAAAACTTCCCAAACATAGAGAAAGAAATAGACATCTAAACACAGATGGCCTATAGAAGTCCACATAGACATGACCAGAGAAGAAGCTCTCCCAATATATTATAGTCAAGTCTTCCAACCTAAAAATGAGAAAATATATAGCTATAGATATACTATAGACCAAATGGACTTAACAAATATATACCAAATATTCTACCCAACAGATAGGAATATATGTTTTCTCAGGGATATACGGGGACTCTCTCCAAAAGTGTTCATATCATAGGACACAAATCAAATATCAACAGATATTTAAAAAATGGAGATAATTCCTTGTGTCTTATCAAACCAAAATGGGATGAAAGTAGGAATGAACAAGAGAAAAGAAAATATAGAAACTACAAAAAAAATGATAGACAGAACAATACCTTTTTTTAAACAGTGGGCCATCCAAGAAAACAAAGAGGCAATTTAAAGTTCCCAGAGTCCAATAAAAATGAGAACACAGTCTTTCAGAGCACCTGGAAGACAGATGAGGCAACCCTAAGAGGAAAACTTCGAAGCAATAGGCACTTTAAAAATTCTGAACACTTTCAAATGAACAACCTAATGGTGTACCTCAAGGCTCCTGAAAACAGCAAGCAGGCAAGCTCAAACCCAGCAGATGACAGGAAATAACAAAGGTTAGGGACGAACTAACAAAACAGAGTCTAAAAGAACATTACACCGGTGGTGCTGGTGGCACACACCTTTCATCCCAGCACTCAGGAGGCAGAGGCGGGAGGATCTCTGAGTTAGAGGCCAGCCTGGTCTAAAGAAAGAGTTCCAGGACAGTCAGGGTTACACAGAGAAACCCTGTCTCCAAAAACAAACAAATAAACAATCAAACAACAGTACCCAAAATCAATCCAAGAGTTAGTTCTTCAAAAGAGTTAATAAGATTGATAAGCCCTTAGCCAATCTGATGAAAAGAGAGAGAAGACACAAATGAGCAATTTAGAGATCACAAGGGAATCATTGCAACAGACTCCAATGAAATCCAGAGCATTATTAGCAAATACTTTTGGAAGCTTATTCTCCAAAAAGCTATAAAACCTAGAAGAAACAGATGAATTTCTAAACACATATGACCTGCCGAAGGCATAAATATCCTTAACAGATCCATTACAAGCAATGAGACTGCAGCTGACGTCAAAAGTCTCCCCTCAGTCCTGACAGATTCACTGCTGAATTCTATCAAACTTTCAAGGAAGACTTAATATCAATCCCTTTTAACTTGCTCCACAAAACAGAAAGGAAGGAACACTCCCAAATTCATTGTATAAAGCCAGTGTTATCCTGATACCAGAACCAAGTAACCCTACAAAAAGAGAAAACTACAGCTTATTTTCTTTGATGAATATAGACACGAAATCCATCAGCAAAATACTTTGAAACCAAATTCAGGGATACATTAAGGTGACCATACATCATGAGCAAGCAGGCTTCACTGTGGAGATACAAGTTTGGTTCAACATACATAAATCAGGGCTGGAGAGATGGCTCAGAGGTTAAGAGCACTGGCTGTTCTTCCAAGGTCCTGAGTTCAATTCCCAGCAACCACAGGTGGCTCATAACTATCTACAGTGAGATCTGGTGCCTTCTTCTGGTGCACAGGTACACATTCAGGTAAAGCACTGTATAAATAATAAATAAATCTCTGAACAATACATAAATCAATAAATATGAAATACCATATAAACAAACTAAAGGGTAGAAAAACACATAGTCATCTGGAATGATGCTCAAAAGGCATTTGGCAGTTCAATCTGTGTTCATGAGAAAAGTCCTGGAAATGTTAGGAATAATCAAAGGCTATATCCAGCAAGCCTATAGCCAGTGTTATACCAAATCAATTAGGAATGTCAGGATGCCCACTCTCTCCTTTCTTATTTAGTATAGTGGTTAAAGTCTTAGCTTTAACAATTTGACAAGAGAAAGGCATAAAAGATATAAAAATAAAAAAGGAAGAAGTAAAACTATTTTTATTTGAAGATGACATGTTTCTATATTTAAAAGACCCTATAGAATCTTGTAGAGAACTCTTAGATCTAATAAACATAGTAAAGTTACAGGATGCAACATCAGTGTAAAATAGTAGCCTTCACATATACCAATAGTTCACTCCTGGAATGGGCCCCTGGATCTCAGAAGGCCCCAGACCTTAGCACATCTGATGCCATGTTGGAAGTACCATTCAGGCCATAAAACTCAGCACATGGACAAGACTGCCTGCAGTAATTAAAAAAAAAAAAAAAATCTAATTTTGGGGTTTCCTCTTTCCTGAGGGACTGTTGGTCACCAGCCCATGAGGGCAGCAGGAGCAGAGGAGGGCACAGGGCGCAGAAGGCCGTGAGTGCAAGGGCAGAATAGCTTCTGGGCCCAGCTGCAGGGAGGCAGGGGTGAGGGGAATATTTAGGAAAAGGGAAGCAGCCAGGAGATAGTCTGATAGGTGTTTACAGCGTACTTCATTTGCATTAAACAAATGGTCCTATAGCCTGTGCAGGAGCACAGTGCCTAGTAATCCTATAGATGCATTGGGGGAACTGTGCCAAAGGCCTACCAGATATGGTTGGAGGCATCTGTGCTTAAAGACACTCTCCAGATGAGGCCAGGCAGAGAGGAGGAGACCGTGCTGGGGAGAGGGAGGCCTTCATCTAGTGCTCAGAAAGGACATCCAGACCCGGGAGGACTGCAGCCTAACATCAGGGTCCTCCAACACTAATCATCAAAGTCCATAGTCCTGGGAAAGTCTCTAAATCTTTAAATCTGGAAAGTCTTGCTTGTTGGCTCTTGTAGTTCTGCTTCTGGCTAATTGTTCTTGCCATCTGAGGTGTGTCAGCCTGGGATGTGGTTTTGTGCTTAACAGTAGGCAGCTAGTAAAGACTTTTTATTGGGTTACACTGTGCCTGAGTAGTCTTCTCTGGTGGATGCCCCACAGCACTCTTAGATAAAGAAATATCCCATTAGTAATAGCTTAAAAAAAAAAAAAGAAGTGGGAGGGGGTGGGGGAGGCTGGGCAGTGGCAGTACATGTCTTTAATCCCAGCGCTGGGGAGGCAGAGGCAGGTGGACTTCTGAGTTGGAGGCCAGCTTGGTCTACAGAGAAACCCTTTGTCAAACAAAACAAAACAAAACAAAACAAAACAAAACAAAACAAAAAAACACACCACCACCAACAAAAAAGTACCTAGGAACACAGCTAAGGAACACAGCTAAACAGAAACTTCCAGACACACTGGGCAGGGTTGTACACACCTTTAGTCTCAGCACTCGGGGAGGCAGAGGCAAGCAGATTTCTGTATGAGGCCAGCCTGGTCTGCATAGAAAGTTCCAGGACCGCCAGAGCTGCATAATAGAAAAACTCTGTCTCAAAAAAACTCCCCCCAAACCCCCAAGTGTCCAGACATTGAAAAGGGAAGTCAAAGACACCAGACAACAGCAAAACCTTCCATGCTCCTGGAATGGCAGAATTAATATTGTGAAGTTGGCTCTACTATAAAAATTGACCCATATACCTAATGCAGTATCTATCAATGTTGATGACGTATTTCACAGTTCTAAGGAAAACAATACTATAATTCCTATGGAACCATGAATAGCCAAAGCAATCTCTCTTTTTTGTTTTTGTTTTGTTTTCGAGACAGGGTTTCTCTATTTGTAGCTCTGGTTGTCCTGGAACTCACTCTGTAGACCAGGCTGCCCTCAGACTCACAGAGATCCACCTGCCTCTGCCTCCCAAGTGCTGGGGTTAAAGGTCGCACCATCACCACCTGGCTAGCCAAAACAAAATTAAGGAGTAAGCACACAGTTGGAGGCTTCCCAACACCCTACTTCAAAGCTATAGAGATAAAGAGAGCCTGGTTCTGGCACAGAAAAACAGACAGACAGACCAACGGGGCAGAATAGAAGACCTGGAAATAAATCAGGAAAGTTATGGCCACCGAAGTTTTGACAAAGAAGGCAAAACCATGCAGTGGGAAAAGGCAGCCTTTTCAATAAATGGTTCTGGCAAAACTGGATGTCCACCTGCACAAGAATGAAATTAAATTCTTATTTTTCTATTTGCACAAAAATCAATTCAATTTGAAATGAATCAAAGAACTTAATTTAAAAACTGAAACTTCTAGATGAAAGCATAGAGACTCTGGGGTAGGCAAGAATTTTCTGAACAGAACATCAATAGCCCAGGAACTAGCCCAAAGAATCAACAGATGGGACTATGTGACATTAAAAGGTTCATACATAAAAGGTTTCTACATAGCAATAACAACAACAACAACAACAAAAAAGAAACTACCAGCAAAGCCACAGGAGAGAAGAAAATGAAATTAAAACTTTTCAAAAGAAACACAAATTCCAAATTAACTATTTTTTTAAGTGTTCAACTTCTCTTGTATCAAGGAAATGCAAATTAAAACTAGTTTACAATACTGTCTCCCCGACTCAGGGTGGCTGACGACTTCACTACCCAGCACTCTGGAGGCAGAGGCAGGTGGATCTCTGTGAGTTCAAGGCCAGCCAGATCTACAGAGCAAGTTCCAGGACAGCCAGGGCTACACAGAGAAACCCTGTCTTAGGGGGTGGACATAAGTGGGGTGGGCTGGGGGTGAGGGAAACTGACAGCTAGGAGGTGGGACAGAGGAACCCTTCCTTGTTCGAGCTGTTGGAAGTGCAATAATACAGCAATTATGGAAATTGATTTGGAGGTTACTAAAACAAGTAAAAATAGAACAACCATGTGACCCCAGTAGTTCTCAAATACATATATGATTTTTGAGACAAAATCTCACTATGTAGCCTCAACTAGACTAGAACTTGCTATGGAGACCAGGCAGCCTCAAATTCAAGAGAGGAGATCTGCCTGTCTCTGCTTTTGGCTGCTGGAATTAAAGGCAGAGACCACTATGCCTACCTCTAAAAAATGTTTTTTAGAAATTTCTTTAAAATTGGTCTTCTGGGAACGGAGAGATGGCTCAGAGGTTAAGAGCACTGGCTGTTCTTTCAAAGGTCCTGAGTTCAATTCCCAGCAACCACGTTGGCTCATAACCATCTATAATGAGATCTGGTGCCCTCTTCTGGATGCAGGTGTGCATGCAGGCAGAACGCTGTATACATAATAAATACATCTTTCAAAAAGTAAAATATAAAAATAAATAAAACTGGTGTTCTAGCCAGGCATGGTTACACCGAACTGTAACCTCAACACTTAGGAGGCTGAGGCAGGAGGATCGTTGTGAGTTCCAGGTCAGCCTGGGCTATAGAGTGAGACCTTATTCCAACAAGAAGAAACGCCAAGTAAACCAGCCTCTAGAGAATGAGCACTTGTCCAGCCTGGGCTACCCGTCCTCAGACCTTATCTCAGAAAAGAAAACAAGGAGCCTGTGAGATGATTCTTCTGGAAAAAGTGCTTGCTGTACAGGCTTGCTGACCTGAGTTCAACCCCTGGAACCCCATCCTGGGAGGAGACAGCCACCTCCTAAAAGTTGTCCTCTGGCTGCATGGGTGCTGTGGCACAAGCACTCTCACACATCACAGGAGCACACACACATACACACACATACACACACGCACACACACGCACACCTATACGCACACATAGACTCATGCACACACATACACACATATACACATACACACATACAGAAATGATGATGATACTACCAAATGTTTTTAGATTAAAAATAATCAAATAGAAAGATAGACTAGAAACAGACTCTTTGCTTCCATTGTCCTTTCCTTCTCTAGTCTGTCCTTCCAGCTGCTTCTGCGGGGTCTTTCTAAAAGCTTGTCACTTCTTGCTTGAAATCCTTCAGTGGCTCCCTGCTGTAAATTTCCATGCAGTACGTTTTCTTTCGGGCTGGCATTCACAGAAATTAGTGGCCTGGTCCTTAGCTATCTTAATGAGGAGTCTTATTTGCTTATGTAAACGAACCTCACTTCTTTACAGAGGGAAATGTTATTAGGAGAGGAGTCTCTCCTGAACCCCGGCGTGCAGTGAGGGAGTGGGGCGAGCGTTGGAAGGCTGCCTCCTCTTCTGAATCAGGGTTCTCCTCCAGTCTGCTTTCCAGCCAGCAGACTTCTTGGCTCCTGGGGAGACAGGGTTGTATAAGGAAATGAAAGTGCAGGCGCCCAAGAAATGTGACAACCTCTGGACCAACAAACTGCTAATTTTGTGTTCATATCTTTGCTATTTACATTTCTCCCTAGTTAGCAAGAGGAATTTTTGCTGGATGTGGTGGCACACACCTTTATTCCCAGAACCTGGGAGGCAGAGGCAGGCTGATCTCTGTGAGTTTGAGGCCAGCCTGGTCAGGATAATGTTTCCTTTCTTTTTCTCTTTCTTTCTTTCTTTCTTTCTTTCTTTCTTTCTTTCTTTCTTTCTTTCTTTCTTTCTTTCTTTCTTTTTCCCTCTCTCTCTTTCTTTCTTTCTTCCTTCCTTCCTTTCCTTCTTTCTTTCTTTTTTTCCTCTAGGACAAGGTTTCTCTGTCCTGGAACTCACTCTGTAGACCAGGCTGGCCTCAATTTTACAGAGATACATAGTGATTTCTAGGCTACATAGTGAGACCATCTCAAATACCCAAATATAAATACACAAAACAAATTATTTTGATGAACATAGAACATGTTATGATTTATTAAAAATTTCTGGGGGCTGAAGAAATGACTCAGTGATTAAGAAGCCCTTGCAGCTCTGGCAGAGGATCAGAGTCTGATTCCCAGCAACCATGTTGGGTTGCTCACAACCTCCGATAACTCCAGTTTTAGGGAACCAGATTCCCCTCTTATAGCCTCTGCAGGTCCCTACACACCTGTGCACATAAACACTGAAAACAAAAAACAAAAAATAAAAAAAATCCTTAAAAAAATAAGTTCTGGAGCCAGGCATAGCCATGCACGCCCTTAAGCCTGCCACTTGGGAGTCAGTGGCAAGCAGATCCCTGTGAGTTCGAGGCCAGACTGGTCTACAGAGTGAGTTTCTAGATAGCCAGAGCTACATAGTGAAACCAAACCAAACAAAAATGTTTGTACTAATTTGTGGACGGAGATGTACTCAGCTGGCCGATGCTTACCAAGCGTGTAGAAGGCCTAGGTTTGAGCCTCAGTACCACAGCAGCTGGCATGGTGGGTCACACCTGTCAGCCCAGCACTGGGAGGGAGAGCACAAGTTTAAGGTCCTCCTTGCTTATGCAACAAGTTTTATGCCAGTTGGGGCTACATAAGATCCTGTCCCAGCATGGACATGCAGACCTGAAGCTCTGGCTAGTCGGAGGGCTAAGTGAGGCAAGGGATTGCAAGGTCAGGGCCTACCTGGGCTACAGAACCAGTTCAAAGCTATCCTGGGCAACTCAGTGTGGCTCTGTCTTGAAACAGAAAAGAATAAATAAATTTAAAAACAACAACAAAAATAATGACAAAAAATGAGCTAGGGAGATAGTTCAAAATTATTAAAAATTGATCAAGGAACCAGGATCAATTCCCAGTACTGACAAAAAAAAAAAAAAAAAAAAAAAAAAGACAAGAGTATCAAGCCAGGCATGGTGGCTTACATTTGTAATATCCCACACTTAAAGAGGGAGAAGCTGGACAAGTTGACTGTACCCTAGACACACTACAAAACAAATTTACCAAGGGCACAAATAGACCAAGATAATTTACTAAAACACACTGCTTGAAAGCAGGGGACAGCTAATCCTGGTAGCTCAGACTACAACCCCAGCTACTAAGGAGTTTGAGATATATGGATCACAGATAGGGCAGCCTGGGCAGCTTAGTAAGAAGGTGATTTCAGGGGCCCTGGCGAGACGGCTCAATTAAGAGTTTTTACCCTGGTTCTGTTTTCCTGCTCCCACAAGGTGGCTCTCAGCTAACTGTGACTTCAGTTCCAGGGATCCGATGTCCTCTTCTGACTCCCCAGGCACCAGGCAATGCAAGTGCTGAACATACACACCTGCGGCTAAGACACATACATAAAAATACTTTCTAAGAGTAAAATGAGGGGCTGGAGAGATGGCTCAGTGGTTAAGAGCACTGACTGCTCTTCCAGATGGACCGGGGTTCAACTCCCAGCACCCACATGGCAGCTCACAACTGTCTGTAATTCTAAGAGCTGACATCATCACACAGACACACATGCTAGCTTAAACACCAATGAACATAAAATAAAAATAAATACATAATTTAAAAAAAAAAAGAGTAAAATGAGTGTTGGAGAGCTGCTCAGTGGTAGAGCATTTACCCAACATATAGAAATTCCTGGGTCCAGTTCTAAGTACCATAGGTATGAAGAAGAAGGGCTTCCTCTCCCTCAGTTAGACATTTTGGTTCTCTCTCTCTCTCTCTCTCTCTCTCTCTCTCTCTCTCTCTCTCTCCTCTACTCTTTCTCTGCATGTGCCTGCTCTTCCCCCCACTCCCCATCTCCCTGCCTTTATGGTGACTTCCCTGGCCTCCTTCCTTGGGAACGGTGAACCCTTAAAGCCGCCCCCAATAAACCTGACTTTATACTTTAATTTGGCTTGAATTGGCTCCTTTTGTCGGTGGGAGAATATCTATCATGTATGTGGGTGGACACCTCATTATCTATTGAGTATTAAATCTCACAGGATGAGTTGTTTTGAAACTGACCATCTGTGTAAGGCTCTGTGGATTATTGGGTGTCAAGATCAAGGTGTGTCTAAACTAAGACATCATGAATCACTAAGGCTGCAAATGATCATGACCTAATCGAATTTTTGTTTGTTTGTTTGTTTGTTTGTTCTTGTTTTGTAGCAGTGGTGGGTTTTGTTCATTTGTTTATTTTTTTAATTTTTAGGACAGGTTCTCCTGTAGCCCAGAGTGTCCTTTCTGTGTGGAAACATAAAGATCAAGAACTTATCCTTGACTGTTCAAGGCCAGCTTGCTGGCCTTACACGACAGCTTGTCTAAAAAAAAAAAAACCCAAAAAACAAAAAACAAAACACCTCCCCCCAAAAAAGCTGTGCCCTGCTTTGTAGCTAAGGATTGCTTTGAACCCTGACCCTCCTGCCTCTAGAACTCCCAAGTGCTGGTATGCTATATGCATACCATCACACCTGGTTTTGACCTGATTGTTAAAATATAAGCATTTTGCTTTCATTTTTGGCCTTTTGTCTCTGCAGACTGCTGTGAGTTCCAGGCCAGCCTGAGCTGCATATTAAGCAGCTGTGGGGTGTAGCTCAGAGGCGGAGTGCCTGCTTCCCTTACTGCAGCATTTACTCCCCAGAAACAAGCGTGCAGTGTCTCCTAGCGAGTGCCTACATTATTTGTCTAGTTACATTCCTTGTGTTGATCGATCGGTTGTTTCTTAGCTAATTCTTCAGAGGCCCACGAGGAGGGTTAAGTATTTTCATTTTTAAAATGGCCGGGTGTGGCACCAAATACTTCTTATCTCAACACTCAGGAGGCAGAATCAGGTGGATCTCTGAGTTTGAGGCTTGTCTGGTCTAAAAAGTAAATAAGATGTTAAAAAACAAAACAACGGATCCGTGGTGCATGCTTGCGCCGGGTACCTCCCGGTCCTCCTGGTTGCGGCTTCCCCTCGGGGCGGGGCGCTCTTGCGCGTTGTGCCCTGGCGGGTCCTCCTGCCTGTGCTGGTATAGCGGGTTCTCGCTTGCTTCCATGAGTCTCCAGCCTGGAAGCCCTCTCCGTGGGGGCTTTGTTTTGCCGGGTTTGTGTTAGCTGGCATCCCTTGCAATGGCCTCTTGGATTTACAGGTGTGTGTCGGTTTAGGGTGGGGATGGGGGAGTTGTGATTCAGCAAAATGACCCTCCACCCCTACACAAACACGGAAAAAAAGCACTTAAACGAGATGCCCCCAAGGCTGGGCCTTGGTTGGAGATGGGAAATCCCACGTTAATGTAGTGGATAGAGTGAATACTTGTGCCAGGCTGGTGGATGAGTCGTGTGCTTCTGCTTACTGGCTGACCTCCCTTTACTCAAGACGAGCATTTTTTTTTTTCAAAGTGTTTTAGCCTGCTTGTTTACTTGTTTATGCTTTCTGCAACCTGCTAAGATTATCTTCTCTGTGTGTATGTTGGATGCCAGTGATTGATATCTTGCAGCAGGCCTGTTGAGAATTGAAATGTCTTTACTTACCATCAAAGGGGGATTAATAGTCCCAGTTACTAAAATCCAACTGGCAGTGTACTTCTAAGCCAGTGAATTCTTTAGTGCTGTAATAAATGGTTGGGAAAAAAAAAACAAAATAAAGCAAAACAACCAGCACTCTGGGAGGCAGAAGCAGGCAGATCTCTGTGAGTTTGAGGCCAGCCTGGTCTAAAAAGTGAGCCCAGGACAGTCAAGGCTCCACAGAGAAACCCTGTCTCAAAACAAAAACAAAAAACAGAAACCAAACACACACACATACCTGTAGCAACAACAAAACAACCTCCTACTTCCCAGAAGAGAAAAACAGCTATCCTAATTCTTAAACTCTGGTAGTTTTCCAGGCTTGAAGAACCACGTTCTCCAGTACTGCACCTATAAATAAATAACTCTATCTATTAGAGCCCACACATATTCATCTTTTCCTGACAAGAATTGTGACGTACCAGAACTGATGGTGCAAGTCTTTAATTCCAGCTGTTTAGGAGGGTGAGGCAGGAGGATTGCAAGTTCAAGATCTGACTGGGTTATGGTATACCTTCACGTCAGCCTGGGCAACTTTGGGAGACTGTCTCAAAATAAAACGTAAAAGATGTCTGCAGGTATGGCTCACTGTACTTGCTTAGAAGACAGAAAACCCTGGGTTTGGTCAATAGTAGTGTTTGAACAAAAACAGAACGGGCTTGAAAGACACTCTGGGGCTGAAAGCACACTGATTTTCGGGGGTGGAGGGGCGGGGGGGCTTGAGTTTGGTTCCTGGCACTCACTTAGATGTGTAACAACTGCCTGCAATTCCAGCTCCTGGGGACCCCGCGTCCTCTTCTGGCCTCTATGGGCACTTGTTCTTCCTCTGTCTCTCTCTCTGTCTCTCTCTCTGTCTCTCTCTCTGTCTCTGTCTCTGTCTCTCTCTCTCTCTCACACACACACACACACACACACTACAAATAAAATAAATGAGCCAATCACAAATAATCACATTATATGTATCACCAGGGGCTGGTAACCTCACCTTTCAGGACCTGGACAGCTCTGATTTTTTTTTTTAATGATTTCATTTTAAGCTATGTATATATGTTAGGGAGGTGGTATGTGCCTGTGAGTGCAGGGTCCCTCAGAGGCGTCACCCTCCCCTAGGAAGTTACAGAGGACTGTGAGCCACCACGTGGGTTCTGGGAACCCAGGCTGACAGCTGGGATTTCTGAAGTACTACTTCATCTGGTGGCCAAGAGGGGGTCTAAAGTAATAACACTGCCCTTTTCATAACTGTGTTCCCCCAAAACGAAAATGGAATTGAAGCAATGAGTTCTAATATACCCTGCTTTTCTGGAATCAACCTTTTTTGTCTCTTTAAAGCAACAACAGGGGCTGGAGAGATGGCTCAGTGGTTCATCCAGAGGATCTGAGTTCAATTCCCAGCACCCATATGGGAGCTCACAACTGTCTATAACTCCAAAATCTGACACCTTCACTCATGCACATACATGCAGGCAAAAACACCAATGCACACACACAAAAAAATAAATTATCAACAACATAAACAAACAAACAGCAACAAAAACCCCAGGGTTTTGCTATGTAGCTCTGGAACTTGATATATAGACCAGGCTAACCTGGAATGCACAAGATTCAATTGCCTCTGCCTTCAGTGTGCTGGGATCAAAGGCATGATTCGTCATGCCTGGCTTGAAATATTTTAAAGTTAAACTAAATTGAATTTTGGGGGCTAAGGATTGAACCTGTGGCTTTGTACATACTAGGCAAGTACCCTGTCGTTGAGCTATACTGCAGCTTATTCAGGAATATTTGCATTATTTCTGTTTGCTTATGGTGCAGGAAATGGAACCTAAAGCTGTGTGTGTGTGTGTGTGTGTGTGTGATGGGCTCTACTACTGAGACACAACTGCCTTCTGTTGAATTTAAAGTAAGTCTTGGGAGGCTGGGGGCAGAGCTCAGTTGGTAGAGGGCTGAGCTTCATTGAAATGCTGCATCAAGCAAGGTATGGAAGAGCAAACCTGTAATCCCACTACTCAGGATGTTCAAAATCAAAAGGCTCATCAAGTTCAAAGTCATTCTCAGCTACATACCAATGCCAGCCTGGGCCGCATGAGACCTTCCCTCAAAAACAAAACTAAAACTGTTTACTGCTCCTATCTGTACACCTGGGAGGGGCAAGAGAGCATACTCCAAGAACAATTTCATGTTTTTTGAAGAAACTGAAGTCACAAGACTCTTGTCTAGTTTTCTTGGAGCTTTCTCACAAGCACTCAGAATTCTCTTTACATAACTCCATTCTTGGACCATGTTCCAACACTAAAACCAAAAGAAGGGGGTGAATCTTGAGCCAGTATCTTAGTTTCTTTTCTTGATGCTGTGACAAAATGACCTGACAAAGGCAACTCCAGGGAAAAAGGGTTATTGCAGCTCCCCAGTGAAGAGGCTCAGCAATGCAGGCAATTGAAGGGAGTAGGAGCTGTTCTGGATTCTTTGTAGACCGGGCTGGCCTTGAACCCACAGAGATTTCTCTGCTTCTGCCTCCTGAGTGCTGGGACTAAAGGCATGCTCCACCACACCCAGCAACAGGATTGGTTTTTTGTTTTTTTTTTTTTTATATTCTGCAGTATCAAAAATCCTTTGTCCTCCAGGCATGGTGGTTTACTTCTATAATCCCAACACCAGAAAGCAGAAGCAGGGAATTCCAGGCCAGGCCAGCCAGGGCTACAAAGTAAAACCTTGTCTCAATAAACAAACAAACAAACAAACAAACAGTCATCAAACAAAAATGTCTGTCATCTGGATCTAAGAAAAACAGAGTCAAAACCAAACAAACCAAAACAGAATAAAGAAAACCGCAGGGGCTGGAGAGATGGCTCAGAGGTTAAGTGCACTGATTGTTCTTCCAAAGGTCCTGAGTTCAATCCCAGCACCCACATGGTGGCGCACAATCATCTATAATGAGATCTGGTGCCCTCTTCTGGCATGCAGGCAGAAAACTGTATAAATAATAAATAAATCTTAAAAAATAAATAAATAAATTCAAATTTAAAACAAAAAAGAAAATCCCACTGTCTTCCCCTCCTATGCTCACACAGTGCAGAATGTCCCCCCCTTAGCAAAGACCTGCTCTGCCTACCCCAGCACGTGTTTAACTGATCTGAGTTGCTACGGCCCTTATCTTCCTAATTTATAAGCAGTTTTGCTCTCATTCCTGTCTCTTCCTTAGATAGCAGGCTTCCGCTACTCCTGGAGCTGTGTTCCATTTATCACTGTAATCCAGACTGTGACACTAAACATAAGACTCTCCATAAATGTTGAACTGAATTGAACTCATGCACTTGTATTTTCGGCAATTATTTCCTACGTCGTTATAAAAGTTAATTTGGAAAATGTCAGCCTGTCTCAGCTGTCCTCCAAGGAGAGAAGGAAAAGGGCATTTGTACACTCGGGGACTGAGGAAAAATGCATCCTTGGGGCCAGGGATAGTCACTACTGTGGAAATACAAGTGAGAGGTCATACTGGGAGAGGAAAAAAGGCAATAGGAAAAGCTAGATTAAATGACAGTTGGTCAGCTGGGGGGAGTGGGCACAAACCTGCAACCCTAGCATTTAAGTGGTGGAGGCAGGAGGGTAAGAAATAAAATGCCAAACTTGGATATATCAGATCCTACCAAAAACAAACCCAAACAAACCCAAACATGGGTGGAGCGATGGATCAGTGGGTAAAGGTATTTGCCACCAAGGCTGAGCACCTGAGTTTAATCCCTGGAACTCACATGGCAGAAGGAAAGAACCAACTCCCTCAGGTTGTCTTCTGATCTCCGTGCTTGTGTCATCGCACAGACACTCGTATATCAACACAGAGAGCGAATAACTCAGTGTTTTTGCTTACATATAAATCGACACAGAGAACGGATAAATCGGTGTTTTTGCTTGTTTGTCTTTTTCTTTTTCTTTTTTGTTTGTTTTGTTTTGTTTTGTTTTGTTTTTTTGAGACAGAGTTTCTCTGTGTAGACCTGGCTGTCCTGGAATTGCCCTGTAGATCAGGCTGGCCTTGAACTCACAGAGATCTGCCTGCCTCTGCCTCCTGATTGCAGAGACTAAATGCGTACCCAGATGTGGTTTTGCTTTTTTAACTGGGAAAAAGGATAGCAGGTCATTGTCACTTGGAAATTTCCTCCCTAGACTTTACATTTTTTTTAAATCTAGAGAAACTACCATTTTCTTATTGAAGGACTTAGTTCCATGCATCTATGTGCTCTGCAAAGGCCCTTTTTATGCCTGTGCAGTGGGTGGAGGTCAGCTCCCTGAATGGGACCTATGTCCAGTGGAGTCAGAAGAATCAAGACAAGAGGGTTGGCTTGAACTGTTGGCTATTACCCCATGATTCTGAAAACAAAAGGACTATTACTTGGGAGATGCACAAACACAGCAAAACCTCTTTTTGGGGGGTGAGGCAGGGTGAGGTTAAGCGAGGGTCTCGTGTAGCCCAGGCTGGCCCCAAACTCATTCTGCAGCTGTGATGATTGGTTTTATTGTCCACTTGACACAGTGTAAAAACACTTGGGTAGTCTTCATGTGGGGGCCAGTCTATGGAAGATTATGTTGATTACATTAATCAAGACTGGGAGGCTGGCCTACTCTGGGCAGTATCATTCCGTAGAAAGGTGATTCTGTTTGTGGTTGTAAGCCTAGTCTTTTTTTTTTTTTTAAAGCCCATCATGGTTGAATTGGAGTTACAGACAGTTGTGAGCTGCCACGTGGGTGGTGGGAATTGAACCCGGGTCCTTTGGAAGAGCGGACAGTGCTCTTAACCACTGAGCCATCTCTTCAACCCAAGGCTGGGACCCTGAGATGTATGAAAGTGGAGAAATTGAGCTGAGCATGGGCCAGCTTACACGCTTTCATTCTGTCTGCCCTCGGCTGTGGGTATAATGTCATCAGCTGCTTCAGTTCCTGCCATTTTGACTTCTCTACAATGACAAACGGTAATGTGGAATTTGAGCCAAAAAGCCCTTCCTTCCTTATGTTTCTGTTTCAGGGCACTTCTTCACAGAAACACAAAAAGAAACCAAACCAAAGCACTAGCCAAGGGTGGCTTTGAAACCCCCTTTTTTCTTTTTTCCATTTGTTATTATTATTATTGATTATCACTGTGTATTGCTGACTAACCTCGAACTCACAGAGTCAGGCTGCCTTTGCTCCACAAGGGCGGAGATTATAGGTATTCTCCACACTGCCCGGCTCAGAATATTTCCGAAATGAGGAGATGGAGTTTCCTGGGCAAGGGAAACCCAGCCAGGGCCATGACTTCAGGTTGGTTTGTCCCAGTCTCATTCTCAATCATTTTTCAATCTTTACCTCAGCCTACTACAAGCCCATCATTTTGCTCTGAAGCGACATTGGCCAGGGTCCCCCCGCCTCCCTCTCCAGTCTGGGTGGTGTTTACTAGGTCCTCAGCCTTGAAGCCGTTTGTGGCGCTGTCCGCCTTACTGAAGAAAAATGGACTCTGCCTCAATTCTTCATTTCCTGTTTAAATATTTAGTTTAATCAGCACAGACCCAAGTGCCTTTCCATTTCCCTGGATGCCTGGGAGCCATGCTGACACTGGAGTCATAAATACTGCATCTGATCCGAGCAACATGCCACTGGCTGGGGGTTCCCCCATTCCTCAAGCCTGCCCTGTCCCACAGATGCTTCTGGGAGCTATGGCGTAATGGGGAAGCTCTGACGGACTGGGCCTCAGGGCTGCTGCTAAAAAGAGCCACTGTGACTCCAGCCCAAAAGAGGGGCCTCTGCGAGAGTGTGGGGCCAGTTAGGTAATACTGGAGGGAGGAAGTAGGTGCAGATATCACAGCTATGGAGTGTTGAAGCCCTTTCATTTCAACCATCTGAGGGCCCCTTAGAGAAGGCCCAAATTAGGCTCTGTGTGAATGCCAGGGTCCAGGGAGAGAACATCAGATTGGCATTTGGTGGCCATGTTTAAGGATAAAAATGCTGGAAGCCATGAACTGCTGGAACCTTCTTTCCCTGCTTTCAGAACTCTAATATGGCTCACCCTTCATTTAAGGACACAGTTGAGGTTTCATTGAGTTGTCTGTCTCCTCCTACAGAAAGGAACCAAAGGTGGGATTTGCCTGGACAGGTTCTGCGTATCCTTAGCCAAAACCTCAAAAAGGTCAGACTGCCTCCAGGTGACCTCTCTTTGGAGCCTGAGCTCTGATCTGGGCAATTAAACACGAAGTGTTGTGTCAGTTGCTCCTAATGACACACTCCTGGCCTGACTGTGTAACAATGATGTCTTGGAGGCAGCTCTGTAATGTAGCCCCCCCCACAAAAAAAAAAAAAAAAAAACTTGTAGAGATAAAAGGAGACAAAAACAATGATTTATTTATCCAGAAGTTCAAAGTTTAGCCTTGAGCTCTCCAACATTTTTAGTTCTTTTTGAAATCAAGAGAACAAATAAGCTGCCCTCTTTCTCTATAGAAAGGGCAGCCACTATAAACCTACAGATAAAGATAAAAGGAGTGGATGAAAGGAACAAATTCAAGTCTGTCCCTTTATTTGACTGAAGGTGGGGAGGATTAATGAGTCTTCCTCCCTGTCCTCGGAGTCACGGCTAAAGCCTACCAATTTATTTCCAGCTTCCAGTAGCAGAGTTAAAAACAAAAGAAGAACCTGGGAGTTGGTCAAGGTGGCAGATGTCTATAATCTTAACCCAAGGGAGGTCAGGGATGCTTTAGACTAGGTTAGACAATTTAGTAAGAGCCTTGTTTTGTTTGTTTTTTTTCGTGACAGGCTTTCTCTGTGTAGTCCTAGCTGTCCTGGAACTCTATTTGTAGACCAAGGATGGCTTGGAACTCACAGAGATCTGCCTGTCTCTGCCTCCTGAGTGCTGGTATTAAAGGTGTGTGCCGCTATCACCTGGCTGTTTTGTTTGTTTGTTTGTTTTGTTTTGTTTTTTGAGACAAGGTCTCACCACGTAACGACATACTAAAACTTGACATATAGACCAGGTTGGTCTCAAACTAATAGAGGACCGCCTGCCTCTGGGACTAGGGCTAGGGCATTCCACACCATGCCTGGTTTATAAGGCTCAGTTTTAAACTAAGTTAGAAGAAGAGTAGGAGGGACAGGGATCTAATTCAGAGGTTGATCACTAGCCTAGGATACATGAGACCCTGGGTTTAATCTCTATATTTGGCCTTCTCCAAAGTGTGTGTGTGTGACAGTGAGAGCTATCATTCGACTCCAAACCCTCCTCATCTCTTTTCTTGAACTAAATTAGTCTCTTTGCTAGTGTTGGGGTATGGTCTTGTGCAGTGTGTATTCACATGTTGATTTCTATGCCCCAAGATCAGATTACAATCCAGATGTGGGCCTTGTCATTTCTAGAAGAATCTCCTGTGTCAATGTTATGTAAACAATGCTCCCCAGTTATCTCCGATTGGCTAACAAAAAGCTGAACATCCAATGACGGACAGAGGAGATAGGAGGTAGGACTTCTGTTCCCAATCAGTAGGTCTCAGGTAGGGATCAGAGGAAGGAAGAAGAGAAGAGAGGAGGAGGTTGCCATGGCAACAGAGAGACTCAAGGAAGCAGAGGGCAGAAGAGAGAATAGATGAATATCTGCCCAGTTATAGTGCTTAAAGTTTGTTAAATAAACCTAGTAGATCTCTCTGTCAGTTATTTGGGAGCTAAGGAGGGTATTAGAAAAGGGCCCTACTAATATGGTAATTCAATATTTGATGCCCCCATATCTAAGAATATTTTCTGTAGCAATGTGTTAATGCTCCCCAGGTATCTGATTGGTTAATAAAAAGCTAGTTTATGCCTTCCCCACCATGTGTCTTCTGCAGAGTTGCACAAGTGATGTTTTAAAAACATAACTCATGATCTGGAGAGCTACCCAGGAGTTTGGAGTGCTTTCTGTTCTTGTAAAGGAGCAAGATTTGGTTCCCAGCACCCACCACAGCAGGAAGTTAAGTTTGTGTGACTCACATGGTAGGAGAAAAATCAACTCTTGTAAATTGTCCTCCAATTCCCACATGGATTCCATGGCCACACACATGCACACAAATAAATAAATAAATACCTTTTAAAATAATAATAATAAAGCCAGGTGTGTGGTGTGCATCTTTAATCCCAGCAATCAGGAGGCAGAGGCAGGCAGATCTCTGTGAATTTGAGGCCAGCCTGGTCTACAAAGAGAGTTCCAGGACAGCCAGGACTGTTGCACAGAGAAACCTGTTGTAGTACAAGAATTGCCACTCAAACACTTGAGAACCAATCTCAGTGAAATATTGATGGTTTATTGAATGCAACACCCGAAGACTGTCATTACCAGGGACACAGAAAAGAACTCATGAGCCCTAACTATGATATGGACCCATATTCCAGGGTCAGTTTATAAAGGCAAAAACTGTGATTTGCTCATACAGGGGGTTAATGGTGGAACAGGGTGGTTGGCTCTGACTCAAGTTATTTTGCTAACAAGCAGTTCTAGCTGACCTTGAAAGTGTGCCTGGCATTGGGGCTAGCTGTGATTATGGTTCAGGAATTTCTGGAAATGACAAGGCCACATAGTTTCTCATTGAACATAAATATAGTTTATGGTCAACCTAACCTTGTACAGAGATCCTGAACAAAGATTCTTTTACATCAGCAATGAGCTGACATGATTTGCCTGGTGGGCCTAAAACAAAAAAATGTCTATACTTATACCGAAGGGTCCAGGCTTCAAAATTCGTCACTGTCTTTATGGACATAAATCAAATATTTGATGATAATGTAAGGGACATAAAGCATAACCAAGACAAATAGGACTAAGAGCCCATTTGCCCCTTATGCTAGCGAGCCCTTTATGTACATATAAAGCATTTCAGCCTGTTAGGTGGGATAACAGAGGATGTATTCTCTTTTGTAATTACTTCCATCTGGCATTAGGACATTGTTATCAGGGGTCCAGGAAGGCTGAAATGCTAGTCAAAGGCTGGGCAATGGGGCGTTTATCAGAAGCATCTGGTTAGTTGATCCCGTTAGTTGACAGGGAGCAATTACATTGGCTGGGCTGGCTTACATCAACTTTCAGGAAGTCCAGAGCTCAGCAGTTTGCAGTCTGAAGGTGATCCCTGGATGGAGTCTGTCAGCCAAGTAGAAATCTCCTGAGACAAATATTGACTAGGGACAGAATTAAAATTTCCTACTAATTGGGGAAGGTGAAGAATCCCAAGATCAGGGAAAATTCCATTTTCAGGAGCAGGTAAGTGTACTTATCTGAAGTCCATTTGAATTCTGGCAGCTGGATCCATGTCATTTTCTGGAGCTTACAAGAATCTTTTTAAGTTTATGAAAGGAGACAGCTTGGCTTGGGAAACAATTTAAAATCTGATTAATGTTAATGTTCTGAACAGTATTTTTTTTTTACAGGTTCAGCTTTTTATTGGACATGTTAACAAAGATGCTTAGTCAAAAAGACCAATGCCCATGTCATCATCAGACTTCTCAGATTCTTCCTTCTTTGCTTCCATTTTCTTCTCCTAAGTGGGGCAGTGGTGGCAGGACCTCCTGCTGGCGCAGGACCTCCTGCTGGCACAGCACCAGCTGCTGGAGCCAGCCCACCAGCCCCTACATTGCAGATGAGGCTCCCAACGTTGACACTGGCCGAGGCCTTTGCAAACAAGCCAGGCCGGAAAGGGTCAGCATTGACACTGGCTGCTTATTGAGGGCATTGATCTTATCCTCCATGACTGTCACCTCCTTGTCATGAAGGATGAGGATGGAGTAGATGCAGGCGAGCTCAGAGACTGAGGCCATGTTTTGGACTGCCAGCACGGTGCTAGTCCCCGGATGAAGCGAGGGCCTTAGCTCCCTCAGAAGGACCAAGCACCTTGGCAGCAGCTGAGGAAAAAGTCTGACAGTTTTAATATTACAGTGTTTTAAATCATTTCTCCTTATTGAAGTTTTTACATCCTCCAATCTTTTAAAAAAATGATTTATTGAATTTGATTTTACATGCCTTAGTGTGAAGGAGTCAGATTCCTTGGAATTGGCATTACAGGCAGTTGTACGCTGCCTTGTGGGTGCTGGGAATTAAACCTAGGTCCTTTGGAAGAGCAGACAGTGCTCTTAACCCCTGGGCCATTTCTCCAGCCCCACATCCTCCAATCTTAGTATCAACATTAAAATATCTTTTTTAGTTACCAACTTTAAAACATCTTTTTAGACTCTCAAAGTTTTTTTCTGACCTTCATAGCTTGCATTTAAAGTACCTTCTTAAACCCTCAAGTATTTTTTTTAATAACTCCTCTAACCTTTATAACTTGCATTTACCAACCTTAAAATATCTTTAAAAATCTTTAGAACTTATATAAAATTTATATTTTCTGAAAAGGCAGCTGACGCCTTGGTTTCTGCTGTTAAACTGATCCTTAAACCCATGAGAGGGATACATTATAATCTAATGGCCTATATATTAATTAAAATGACAAAGGCTCACCCAGTATTTAGACAGCCATTTTATTAGGCTGCAGTCATTTTGATGGCTTCATTGGAGACACAGGTTCCAAGGCAGCATCAGTCTTCAGTTGCTAGGCCCAGCAAATCTGAGGGACCTTCTTATGAAGAAGGGACTTGGGAGAGACTGACCTCTCCTTGTCTTGGGCAAAATGAGACAACTCCCTTGGTGTCCTCTTTGTCCATAGTTCAGATCAGGCCCTATCAGCAAGCAAGGCAGTGGAGCAGCCCTGCCCAGTGGTTATCATACCACAGTTGAGGTGCAGTCCTTTGTCATCATGCCCATATCTTCTTGAAATATTAGGGTCCCCACTAGGAGCTGGGTCTCTATCATTTTAAGCTTTTTCATTAAACATTTAAATACTATATTCAGCAGATCTCTGAAGTATCTGAGGACCATCCATCTATTAAGTACAGCTGAGCTAAACAATCTATATTTATAGTTAGTTACCAAGTCTAGGCTTAACCATGAAAACATAAAGCAAGAGACTAGATAAAGCTCCATGACTTACTATGAATACACTATGAACACAATAAAGGGCTTGACTTATCTGGTAGACAATATTAATCTTTTTTAAATGTATGAGTCAGACATTTTTGCCTTGTTTAATTTACAATATAGCAAGACTTTTTCATGCTGGTAAGTGTAGGTACTGGCACTTACTTGCAACGGGCCAAGGCCACCTAATTTGGCTGATAAGAAATGAGTCTTAACCAGGCAGGGATAGAAGGTTTTAAAGTAGCCAGAATGATTTAATGCATGAGGGAGTGCCTTGGTTTCTCAGGAAATGAAAGGCTCACAGTGTCCAGGAGCTATGGAATGTACACTGAAAAACCAATGACATGTTTTTCAAAGCAGCTAGACCAGGCCAATTCCAATTCATTGCAGTTTCCTTTTTATTCATAGTTTTAGGGTATGCAAGCCAATCTTTCAAGCATACATAGAGTAGCAAATTAGTCTCTCTCTTTTTTTTTAATTTATTTATTTACTATTTATACAGTGTTCTGCCTACATGTGTGCCTGTGCACCAGAAGAGGGCACAGTGTCTCGTTATAGATGGTTGTGAGCCACCATGTGGTGGTTGGGAATTGAACTCAGAAAGCGCAGCCAGTGCCCTTAACCTCTGAGCCATTCTCTCCAGCCCACCAAATTATTCTTAAGGCTGTTATGCTGCCCCCTATAGCCAACAACCAAATTCTCAGAGAATGGTTATACTTACCCCCAAAGGACCAGGTCTCAACAAAACCCTGTCTCAAAAAACAAACAAACAAAGAACAACAACAAAGAATTAAAAACAATCATAAATCAAACTAGGTATGGTGGAACCCAGTTGTAATCCCCACAATTGAAAGGATGAGGATGTGGATTCTGAGTTTGAGGAGGGGCTGAATAAGAGTGTTTTAAAAAATTCACAGGGGTTGTAGAAATAGCTCAGAGTTTAAGAGGGCTTGCTGTTCTTGTAAAGAGTCTGAGTTCACGTCCCGACACCCATGTCAATTGGGTGTAAACGGCCTTTATTTTATCTCTAGAGGGTGTGGTGCTCTCCTCTGTCCTCCACTGGAGCACACACACATGTGGCCCACACATACACACACAAGCAAACACATACACCACTAAACTGTCATAAAGTAAATCACCATCACTCTATGTTTAAGCTTTCTAATCGCTGTGTGTGGTGGCACACACCTTTAATCCCAGCAGCTGGGAAGCAGAGGCAGGCGAGTTTTGGGACAGCCTGGTCTGCATAGGAAATGCCAGGACAGGCAGGGCTACATATTGAGACCCTGTCTCAAAAAACAACAGCAAAAATCCTTCTAAACGCATCCCGTTGTGGGTAGACTAAAATCCAAGCTTTTCTAAGCCACAAGGCTGTGTGTGACCCTGACCCTAGTCACCTCTCTCACTTTACCTCCTACCCACATAGGCCATACTAGGTCATCATCAGGCCTAACAGCTTCTAGGCGTGGGGAATTTGCAGGTGTGTTTCTCTCTGCATGGATGTTATGCCCCAGATGTTCCAGGGTTCTAGCCTCTCATGGAGGTTTCTGGTTAGTACTTACGGTATCCCAGAGGCTTTTCCTGGCCACATCAACTTTTTGTTGTGGTTGTTCTCTAATTCTGATTTTAATCTCTGTAACATTTATCATTCACCACCATATTATTCTATGTGTACATTTAGCGTCTATTTTTTCCACTAAAATACACGCTCAGGAGGCAGGTTCTTGGTTCAGCTTGGTTTCCCGTGCATCTGCCAAGCCTTTCTCTGTGTTCAATGTGTATTTGTTGGTATTTGGTGAATAGAAAGCACTTTTTACCCCCTTTTATTTTCCTTTCTTTCTTTCTTTCTTTCTTTCTTTCTCTCTCTCTCTCTCTCTCTCTCTCTCTCTCTCTCTCTCTCTCTTTCTTTTTTTTTTTCTGGGCAGAGTTGTGCGCACCACTAATCCCAGCACTTAGAAGGGAGAAGGCAGCTCAGTTTACACAGCAAATTCAGGGCCATTTAGGATCCCCAGAAATTAACAAATAGAGGCTGAAGAGATGGTTAAGTTGGTTAAGTCCTTGCCACACAAGCATGAAGATCCATGTTGGGATCCCCAGAACCCAAAACTTGTGTATATTGGTCCTGTTTCTGCAACCACAATTCAGGGCAAGGGAAGGGGGACGTCAGACTCAGACAGAGCTTGCTGACCAGCCAGTCCAACTGAGTCAGTGAACTCCAGATTCAGTGAGCAATCCTATCTCAAAGGTGGAAGGTGACGGAGGAAGACCTTAACCTCTGGCTTCCACATGTTCTCATGTACCCAAATGCACACACAAACATTCGTTCGTGCACAAATACACACCCCTCCCTAAAAACAAACAAACAAACAAACAAACAAAAGAAAGGAAAAGGCATTTTGCAAACAGGAGTCAGATGGCTTTGCTGGTGCCCATTCTGCACTATGGAAACATGGACTGGCACCCGAAGTGCTGGAGGCTCCTCGACAAAGAAGCCTCATTAAGGCATTAACTGGGGCATCCCGATGTTGGTGCTGCACTGGTGGTCGTGGGGACACGTGATAGAGCTTGGGTGTAAGAACTCCACTGCTCCCTCTGGTTCTTAATGGAGATGTCTTCCTTCCTTCCTTCCTTCCTTCCTTCCTTCCTTCCTTCCTTCCTTTTTTCTTTTTAATTTAATTTAATTTTTAAAGTTTGTTTATGTGTGCCTGCATGCCAGAAAAAGGCATCAGATCCCATTATAGATGACTATAAGCCACCATGTGGTTGTTGAGATTGAATTTAGGTCCTCTGGAAGAGCAGAGCTGAGCCATTCTTCCAACTCTGTCTTTCTTTTTAAAAAAGATCTATCTATCTATCTATTTAATATATATGAGTGCTCTGTTTTCATGTGCACTAGAAGACGGAATCAGATTCCATTACAGATAGTTGTGAGCCACCATGTGGTTGCTGGGAATTGAACTCAGGATCTCTGGAAGAGCAGCCAGTGCTCTTAATCGCTGAGCCATCTTTCTAGCATCCTCTTTTTCTTTCTTTTTTCTTTTTTTTTTTTTTAGAGACAGGGTTTCTCTGTGTAGCCCTGGCTATCGTGGAACTTACTCTGTAGATCTGCTTGCCTCTGCCTCCTGAATGCTGGAACTAAGGGTGTGCTCCACCATGCCCTGCAAACCCATTTTGTTTATTTGTTTTTGCCTTTATCACTAAGCTCCCTGTATCCCGAATAGGAGAAACACTATGAAAGACAAACAAATTAGAATGTTTCTGTGAAATTGCTTCAGCTTCTTTATATGTATTTCTCTTTTATTTTCTCATTTTGTTTAATATCTTGTTGTTGTTCATTTGAAGCATGTGTTTCTGTAACCTAGGCTTGCCTCAAACCTCAAATGTTTAGCCAAGCTAGCATTGAACTTCTGATTCTTATGCCTCTGAGTTCTCTCTGCTGCAATTTGTGGGGTGGGCTACCATGTCCCCCAACCTGGCTTTTCCTTTTTCTTATCGTGGTGCTGGAGAGAGGACCCAGGGCCTTAAAATGGCAGGCAAATATTGCACCTCTAGGTTCTGCCATTTGATTTTTGTGCCCTTTTGTCTCTGTAGGCTCCAATCCACACTCTTCCTTTATAGGGCCTGCTCTTCAGTATTGTCTCTTAATCTGTGTCTTGACATTTGTCTTTGGATTTAAGGCCTTCTCTAATCCAAAATGATCTCATTTTGATATCTTTAACTTAATTACATTTGTAGACAGTCTTTTTTCAAATAAGGCCATAGTCATAGTTTCCAAGTAGGTGTTTTTTTGTGTTCACCCCTCTTGGATGAGTTGAGTGTTATTCAACCCAGTATACCCTGGGAGGAAGGGTGAGGCAGAAAGGGTGAGGAGGGGAAGGCTGGGGAATTAGATTGGCTCTTTTAGGCTTTGGTCCTTCTCCTTTTCTGTTCTTTTTTTCCTCTCTACCACAGGGGCTAGAAGAACTGAGGGTCAAGGCAGGACTCTATCAGGGCATACTGCATATGCTTCTGGCCACAGTGAGAGGGGCAGCCCTGGGGACTCTGCTCTGGGCAGTGACTTGTGTGACTGCTCATGCCCTACCTGTTTGCACATTTGGACCTTGACTTCTGTGGGCAGAACCCAACCTGTAAAACCTGTTTCTGCTCTAGGGAGCTGCTTCTTCCCCTCAGGCCAGGGTTTGGCTTAATTCTGAGACCAGACAGGCTGGGTTTTGGGCTAATGGAGACAGGAAAGACAAGGAATCCAGTTCTCATCTTTCTCCTACACTCCAGGCCTGTCCACCCCTCTTCCTAAAGAGGATCTATCTACCTAGACATTTCCAAAGACACCTGGGACCAATCTGTCCATCACTGAACCTGGTCTTGTCTCAGCTCCTGTATCCTGCCTAGTCAGGGACCTTCACCTACCTGTCTCCAACCAGTTGCACATAGGCCTTGTGTCTCCCCTTTCATTTCAATCTGCCTGAAGCCTTCAGATCTCACTGTTCCTTCCTGGATGAACTCCAAACTCATGAACTTCTCTCTCAGCCAATTGCCTTTGTACTAGGCCAGACTGGCTTCCCTTTTACCCATCTCATGCCTGCTCTCCTGACCTGTACCTCTTTATCTTTGTGAATTATTCTTGGCACTATAGCCTGATTCGTTCCTTTTCCTTTCTTTTTTTTGAGACAGAGTCTCTCTGTATAGTTCTGCTGTCTTGGAGCTCTCTATCTAGACCAGGTTGGCCTCGAACTCATAGGGAGGGGTATTTCTGCCTCTGCCTCTTGAGGATTCCCTATGAATGCTACCACAGCAGGCTCTGGTTCATTCTTGCAAACGTCCTTACTATATCTTGTATTTCTCCCTTGATTTTTTTTTTTTTCTCATGACTCCATACCCCTATTTGGCAAACCTTCTCTCATTCAAATCCATATCAGGCTGAAAAAGGAAGATGCCAGAATAGGTCATCGAATAGTCAATTGCTGGCCCTCTCATCCAGGCTCCCCTTGTAACTTCCAGACCTAATTCCATCTTCACTGGAGAAGGGAGCCCTCCTGGGTTTAGAACCCAAGGGCTCAGCTCATGCCCTCTGAGGGCATTGGGGAACTGATGGAATCTCAGCCAGGCCTGGCAGTGTGTGTTTTGAATCCCAGAACTTGGGAGACAGAGGCAGGAAGAGCTCTGTGAGGCCACCCTGGTTTATACATAAGTTCCTGGCCAGCCAGACTGCATAGTATGACCACATCTCAAAGAAAAATAAAGGAAAGGAAAAACAAGCCCTTCTGAAACCAGACTTTGATGCTTTGAGCCAGGGAGTGGATGGGAGCTGCTACCGGAGAGACTGTAAAACTCTGTGCTGGTTCCTGTCCCCTCAGGGACATTCTTGTTTTGCTTGTTGATGTCACATGCCTCTCTTCTAGGATTCATTTGTCCATTTTTACAGCACAGGCTGGACTTTTCCAAAGGAATTTTCTAAAAAACAAAATAAGTTCATGAAAGGGAGGGGGTGATAAATCATAGAAAACACAAACAAGATAGAGTTTGGGCTCCAAAGCCTGGGCTCCAGCTACAGATTAATTACACCCCAGGCCCCAGGCTTCTCTCCTAAGTTCAATATCACAAGGCTCCCAGACTGCAGCCAGAACACAGAACACACACACACTTTTTCTTTTCTTTTTTCATGAAAAATTTCCTGCCTGAAGAGAAAAACTGAAAGAAAAAAAAAACAAAAAACACATAAAACAAAACCAAAATAAAAAATTTTGTCTCCATAAATTGAGACAAAATCTAAATTCTCTGTCTCATATATATCATTTTTTTTCTTTCTTCTCTTTTACTCTTTGTCTCTTGTTTATTTTTATTTTTAATTTTTTTTGGAAACAGGGTTTCTCTGTGTAGCCCCGGCTGTTCTGGAGCTCACTCTGTAGACCAAGCTGCTCTCCATACATGGTGGAAGGAAAAGCAGCTCTTGTAAAATTGTTCTCCAACCTTCCACATGTATGCCTCGGGGACTGGACTCAGATCTTCAGGCTCGGTGGCAAGTGCCTTTACCCTCTGAGCCTTCTTGGCAGTGATTTTCTCTTTGTCTTTACTTCAGATAAGGTCTCATGTAGCCCAGGCTGGGCTTGAACTCCTGGTCCTCCTGCCCCTAACCCCAGAAAGCTAGGATCGTAGGTATATGCCACCATCCCTGGTAGCATTTGCAGCTTCCTTGCAGCTGAAAGAATGGGATCATGGAGACAACGGAGGGACACTACGGGCCTCAGGCAGTGCCATCCACATGCTTTTTTCGCCATGCTAGGAAGCCTCACCCATGGGAGATGGCTGAAGAAATGAGACACAACAAACATGGAGTTCTTAACATGCAGCATCACGCCTCGCTTATTCAGTGTTGGGAATAGAACCCAGGGCTTCCTACATGCTGGGTGTATAGCCTACCAACAGAGCTACGACCCCAGCCCCCCCTTTTATGTTAAGATTTTATTTATGTGTACATATGTGTGTTTGTGTGTAGGCATATGCGCGTGAGTGTAGATATGTGCAAAAGCCAGAAGATGTTGAATCCCCTGGAACTTGAGTTCTAGACAATTGGGAGTCATCAGTTATGGGTTCGGGGACCCTAACTTAGGTCGTCTGGAAGTGTGTGTGTATAACTGCTGAGCCACCCCTCCTCCCCCATTCTTTAAGATACTGAGCATTTTCTTTACACAGGAGCCTGTCTTGGAGCTGGAAATAGAAGGGGCTTAACACAGAGACTCCAGGGGAGGCAAAGGAGTCTGCTCTGGCCTCCATCATTTCTACCTGCTCTGGCTTAGGTCTCTATGTCTTTAATGGGGGCTCCAGGCTATGGCTGCTCCTAAGAAGAAATGTTGAGTATTGGATGGGCGTGGGAAATGTTCTTAGCACTTTTCACACACTTACTGTGGTAAGTATGAGGACCTCAAAAACCTGAGGAAATGGGATTAGCAAACAAGGAAGTAACAAGAATATAGAAATATTTTGAGGAAGACTTTACTTTTTTACTTATTGACTTTGAGATAGGGTCTCATGTAGTCCAGCATGGCTTCAAATTGTGTAGCTCGAAACCCCTGCCCCTCTCCCTTGCTCTTGCTCATTTATTACTTAAAAACAATAAGAAAATCTCCTAAAACTTATGATCCATTTCCTTGAAGTTGTCAGGCAGCATACTTACGAGAAGACAGACTTTGTGGTTTGTACTGTCGTGGGCCAGAGGGAAAAGGACTGAATTACATTTAGTGCTGATGTCAGGAGACTGTTCCAGGTGAACTATTCAGCCTGTTTGTGTGTCAGCTCAGAGATGGAGAGTGGTGTCAGGTAAGCCACAGTATATTTTTGGTGGGATCCCCAGTAAAAGGGTTATGATAAACAACAGCTACGCTGTCATTGTACTAGAGCACGTTTGCTTTCTTCTCGGGGCCAGAAGGGCTGAGGGCTTAGAGTTTGGGAGTATGCCACAAACTCCCCTGGAATCCTCGGATTCCAGAGGTAAAAAGGGTAAAAAGGAAGGACCAGGCGCCTGCTATTTGCACAGTGCTTTCCGCTGTCTGGTTTACAAACTGTCGTCAGATATCATCATAACCAACCCTTAGCACACCTGTGCAGTGGAAGTGATGTCTCCATTTTATAGATGAGAGAAGAGGCCAAAGAACAATCAGTGTCATGCTGGCAGAGTCCATTTGTTTATTTGCCCCAGCTATTCATAAAATAACTTTCCTCAATATTGTGTGATAAAGGAACATCAACCAAAATGCAGTCTTCTTTTCTGGGGAAAACCCTGTCCTGGCACAGATCTTCAACTCAGTACCACCTGGCACTCCAAAGCCACAATAGGGAACCATCATCTTCATGTTTATTCTGCAGTCATGTCTAGGTGTAGCTTGGAATGTCTCGGCTTCCCTTGAGGAAGTTATGTGTTCATTTGCCAGTCAAGATCTTGCTCTGTGAATCCCAAGCTGGCCACAAACTCGAGAGCCTCTTGCTTTGGCCCCTGGGGCACTTGGACCGAAGATGTGCACTACTGTGAGGGCCTTCTACACTCAAAACCCCGCAAAGGGTATGCGGAATGTCAGCACAGGCAGATCAGCCATTTAAAGCTTTCCAGTGGAGCCTTATCCCACAGGTGTAATACAGTCCCAGCAGTTGAGAGGCAGAGGCAGGAGGCTCCAAGAGAAACAAATAAGGCTGGTGAGATGGCTCAGCAGGTGCTGCCTTCAAACCCCGGACCCATACGACAGACTTACACATATGTGTCTTGGCATTCATGCCCCCACATGATAAATAAATAAACGAATAAACAAATAAAGGTGCTACATATTTAAAAACAAACGAACAAGCATGAACGCTGAAACTATAATTGAGTGCCTAGCATGAGCAAAGCCCTGTCTTCAATAGCCAATACTGGAAAAAAAAAGGGGGGGGGGGCGGGGAGCTTTTCGACTAGTTAGCCGACACCAACCCCAAACTGTTTGACAGGACCTCCTTTTGCTGGGGATCAATGGCAGATTATGGAAACCATGTTCCTCTACCAGCAAAGGAAGCCCTCCAGTGCTGACGGTGTCTCCTGGTCAAAGCACAAGCTGTACACAGACACCTATTTAGAGGCAGGGCCTGGGGATGTGGGGGAGTCGGTTCTGTTCAGCTCAGTTTTGGCACAACCACGTAGACCTGTCAATGTGGTTGGGGTGAGAGAGCCAGCTTCTAGTTCTTTCCGTTGCTGGATCTCAGACTGGGCAAGGTGCAAGCACGTAGGGTCTTCCTGGCCCCGTGGCCTGCAGGCTCTAGAGCCACCAAACAACCCTCTCACCACGAGGGAGGGACGCAAACATCAGTCGCCTGCATTGACTGCATCGGAGAGTTGCACCCAGAAGGGCGTTCACGTGCTTGAGGTCACACATAGAGAGGTGTCCCTGGGGACAGAGGCAGGAAAGGAGAACCTGTCCCAAGGTGGACAGGTGACGCGGGCAGGAGAGACGCTCGGAGGGCTGAACCTCTGTCCCCACCCTGGTTCCTCCACAGCCCCTGGCCCCGGTGTGCAACCCGAGGCTAGTGCGGGTGGCCCCGGGGTCGTCGGCCCCCCGCAGCCTGTCGCCCCGTCCCCGCTGCGCTCCGGCCTCCAGGGCCCGCTCGGCGTCGCTCGGCCGGCGCTGGGGGCGGGCACAGCCCCCTCCCTCGGTGTCCCCTCCCCGTTCCTCCCCCTCCCCCGTGGCGAGGCGGCGGCAGCGGCGGCGGCGGTCGAGGCTGAGGCGGCGGCGGCGGCGGGCGGGGCTCGGCTCGGGCTCCGCGGGCGGGCGGGCGGACATGGCGGCCAACATGTACCGGGTCGGAGGTAGGAAGGCTCGGCCCTTCCCGGCCCGTCGGGGAGCGGGCGGCGGGAGCGGGGGTCCGGGCGGCGCACGCGATCCGCCGGCAACCCGGGAGCCCGGGCCGAGGGCGCCGCGGGCGGGGCGCGGGGGGCTCCCCACCCCCACTCCCCTCCCCCACCGCTCCTGCCCGGCGTCCCAGGGCCAGGCCTTTTCTGGGGCCACGCATCGGACAGCCCCCGTACGAACGCCCCAAAGGGATAGGGCCCCTGCAACCCCCCTAGCCCAGTGGCCTCTCCCTCGCGTGGCTTTTGGGCACTGGGGGGGCTGGGGACACCCCCACACCCCGTTTCTGCTTCTGTGTTAGTGTGGGTTGGGGGCTGTGGTGGCCCACATAGGGGCACAGCCGGACAGGCCTGTTGGCAGAGCCAGGGGCCTGCACCTTCGCTGCTTCGGTTTCTCGTTCTGCCCCCCCCCCCCCAAGAGTGGGGCTTGTGTGGGGCCAGGGAGCCGCAGCCCCCAGATTCGGGGAACTGAGCTCAGCCAGGACGTTGGCTCTGCTGTCTGTCTTCCCAGCCTTCTGCGGAAGAGAGAAATAAGGTCAAACAAACTTTCCCTGCTCACGGCGCCCTCCCTCCCTCCTTCCTGGTAAAATAATAATTCAGATAAGTGGCGTGTTTGTGAGTGAGACTTGCTCTTCCTTCTTTGCTCATTAGCTGGTCTCCTGATGGATGGTGGTGGAGAATGGCCTGGCTAAATGAGGCCACTTAGCAGCCGGGAGAGAGCCGCGAAGGTAGACGGTGACTGTGCAGTCTAGTCTCCTGTAAACACACAGTAGGAAGTTTCCAGCGACACTGTGGAGGAAAAGCCACACTTGGAAAATTTCTCTACGTTTGGTTGAAAACTTGCCATGATTTCTTTATTAAGAAGGGCCTAAATGCGGTCGGATCACATCTCATAGGTTAAAAATCCCAACACCCTCTCTAGAGGGGCTCTGCCTCCCAGCCAACAGTAACTTGCCTTATTCCTCACCTTCCCAAGTAGAGTGGAAAAGTTAGTTACCAGGTTTTCTCTCATCCACTCTGCCTGCCGTTTTTTTTTTTTTTTTTTTTTTTAAGTTGGTGCTTGAAAATGAATTGGGCTGGTAAGCCTTTCTTCTTGCTCTGAATTTGTCTTAGGTCTACAGTTTTACGTAAGAAACATTCTCCAGGGCTGACTGGATTGGAGGGATAGTGCAAGGAAGCTGCCCTGGGAGAGTCCTGATAGTAGTGATGACAGTCTGCCTGTCCTGTGGTTGTGGTTTTTTGTTTTGTTCTGTTTGAGACATGGTGTCTACATAGGCCTTACTGCCCTGGCACTACTACCTAGACCAGCCCGGCCTCATAGAGATCCGCCTGCCTCTGCCTCCCAGCTGCTGGGATGTAAGGCTTGTGCTTTTGTTTGTTTGTTTGTTTAGGCAGACTCTGAAGCTGGCCTCAGCTTTGTGATCCTGCCTTTGTTCCTTCCCCTCAATTACACCAAGTCAGGCTTTTTTATTTTTTTTTTAATTAAAGGATTAATTTAAGGCTGGGTATTGTGGCACATGCTAGTAAATTCACAATGTAAGAGGTGGGGGCAGGAGGCTTAGGAGCTAAAGGGTGGTCTCAGCTACATAGTTCTTGTCAGCCTGGACTAATGGAAAGCTATTTCTAAGCGCGGAAGGAAAAAAACAAACCAAACCAACCAACCAACCAAACAAACAAACAAAAAACCACCAAAGCTTAAGCAGGATGTGGTGCCTAGTGCACCACTAACCCCAACACGTGGGAGTATGAGGCAGGGGCATGTTGAGTTGGCCTACTTAGTGAGAAGTGGGAATTCTAGGAAAGTAACAGATGTGGAGCGTCGTGCCGAGGCTGCATTAGAGGTGAGGGATTACCTACTTATTAAGGTGAATTGCCTAATATAGAGAGTCGTAGCCCAATAGATTGCTGTGGCCCTTAATCGCAGCACTTCAGTCCCAGGCAGAGGCAAGCAAGTCTCTGAGTGTTTGAGGCCAGCCTGGTTAACGTGGCAAGTTCTAAGACATCCGGGGTTACACAGTGTGACCCTGTCCTCCCCCACCCCCCATATGTTGTGAGAACTTTCTGTTGAGAAGATCTGTAACTTTTTGATTGCAGATTATGTTTACTTTGAGAATTCCTCCAGCAACCCATACCTAATCAGAAGAATAGAGGAACTCAACAAGGTGAGTAATGTTGCATCGTCTACTGAACATTAAGGGGCTTTCCCTTTAAGGGTTACTGGGCGAAGGACCTGAGAGGTGATTTTTTTACTTTCAGTTCCAGACTACGAAAGTCAGACTTTCGTAAATTACAGCGTTCTGTAGGCGTCTGAATATTTGTTTACTTTTTATAAAGATCTTTGTCTGACGTTCTTGAATAAAAGATTGCAGATGTCTTCAAATTGCTTTGAGCCTTAAAGCTCAGGTCAGTTCTGTAATTCACTTCCTGTTCCTGTTTAGAACTATAATGTGAGCTGGGCTCAGTGGCACACACCAATAAGCCCAACAGTCAGGGAGGCAGAGGCAGGCCGATCTCTGTGAGTTCTAGGCCAGCCTGGTCTACAAAGTGAGTCCAGGACAGCCAAGACTACCCAGAGAAAAGAAACGAAGCATGTATTTTTGTTTCTTTGGGACTAAGTTTTCACTAACTTCAAAATCTCACTTCTCCTGCCTCAGCCTCCCTGAGCTCAGTGCTTCACATTTGTTCGTGAATTTGTATTTTCCTCCTCTGGCTTCAGAAGAGTGAATCTAAACTAAGCTTGACTGTTTCAGTTTATATATAGTCAAGCACATGGGAGCTCTGTGTCAGCCTGGACTACAGAGTGAGACCTGGTCTAAACCTCCCCCCTCCCCCAACACACAAAATTGTCAAATGACACAGGAACTTTATATCTACTTTGAGTCTGGCCTGGGTTGTATTACTGAGACTGTCTTAAGCAACAAAATGAGAAGCTGGGGAGATGGCTCAGTTGATAAAGTACTTGCTTTGAGCATGAGGACCTGGGTTCAATTCCCAGAATCCGTGTTCAAAAAGAAAGAAAAACCGGTTTAGTGACTCATGCTTGTAATTCTTGCCCTGGGGCTTACCAGCCAACCTGGCTAACCTACTTGGGGAGTTCCAGGCTAGTGAGAGCCCGGTCTCAAAAACCAAAATGAAAGGAAAACAAAATTTAAACACACACACACACACACACACACACACACACACACACACACAAAATGTGGCCCACACCTTTAATCCCAACTCCAGGGAGGCAGAGGCAGGTGGATTTCTGAGGCCAGCCTGGTCTACAGAGGAGTTCCAGGACAGTCAGAGATACACAGAGAAACCCTGTCTCAAAAAACCAAACCAACCAACCAAACAACCAAACAAATGATCCAAGGGACTTGGTGAATAGTAATAGTACGTATAAATGTAAACATGAGACAATTTAGAAAACCATTAGTTCAACAAGTATATATTTAATGCCTGTAACTATGTGCCACACCCATTTATGATACACGCTAGTTTGGGAAAACAGGCAATAAAAATAAACACAATACAGTAAGTATACATTTATTTGTGTAGGTGTGTTTTCCTGTACACGTTTTTTTCTCCAAAAGTTTCCTGTTATCTCATCTGAGTATAGACTAGGGGAAAGAAAAAAAAAAAAAAAAAAAAAGAGAGAGAAGTTTCTGCTGTCTTGGTTTTGGTTTCTGGTTTTGCCACAGGGTTTCGTGGAGCCCCGACTGGCCCAGTGTTCTTGCCTGGGCCTCCCGAGTGGAGGGATTACAGTCATGAACCACATACAGCAAAAGAAGAGCACAAGGTTAACAGCATTGAACTATGTTTGTCAAGAGGTTTTACTTTTGAATCTAAAAAGTTCCAGAATTTTAAGGAGACTGTGCAAGGTCCTGGGTTCTATCACCGTCCTAACTCAAAAGAGGCATCACCATACTGGAGTCAAGATTTCATGTTTACACAGTGCTGTCCTGTGTGTGACACTGTAAATACAGCACTTCTGTAATTTTGCTTTTATTTGGGAGACTATGGCTAATGTCTTCACCTCTTAAATACATGTTTTACATCACTTACACTCTTCTAGTGTCTGAAAGTGCCAAATACAGCTCAGTTGGTAGAGTGCTTGCCTAGCAGGCATAAAGCTTTGGGTTCAGTGCCAGCTTTGAAACCACTGGGTGTGGTGGCGCATGATAATCCCAGTACCGAGGAGATAGAGGCCGGGGCGTAGGGATTATTCATCAGCTAATAGAGGGTTTAAAGCCTGCCCGAACAGTGAGAGGCCTTGTCTCAAAAACCAAAAATGCCTCCTGCTTGCTTTTTTTTCTATGTAATTTATCACCTTCAAATACCTAATTCAAGGCCGTATGGCCCAGTGGCCCAGCACTTGCTTATCATTTCTAAAGCTGTGGGTTTCGTCCCTAGCACTGTGTACAGAAGAAAAATCTTTTCAAGGAAAAGAGAGGGCCAGTGAAGTGGTTCAGTGGGTAGAATTGCTTGCCACTGAGCACAAGCCCCTGAGCTCAATTCTATCCCTGGAACCTACATGTTAGAAGCAGAAAGCCAACTCAAGAATCTCCTATCTCTTTGTACACACATACACACACAGACAGACATAGACACACAGATACACATACAAACAAACAAAGATTGAACCTGCGTGCTTTATCTTTTGAGATGGGGTGTGTAGACCAGGCTGATCTCAAAAGCACGGAGATCTGCCTTCCTGTGCCTCCTGAGTGCTAGTATTAAAGGTGTGTGCCACCACAAGTCTTGCTATGAACTTTTTTGGTGATTCATGCTGACCTCAAGTTTGTTTTTGTTTTTTTTTTAAAGCAGCATCACATATAGCTCAGGCTGGCCTTGAACTCACTATGAGGCAGAGGTGGGACTTGACCTCCTGATCTCCTGATTGCTGGAATCACAGTAGGGCCTTGACACGCCTGACTGTGCTGGGGTGTTGGCTATACTTTTCAGCTTCATACCTCTCCCTACCACACTACTCAGCCCTAAACACTGAGCACAGGCCCTTGTATATGCTGGGCCAGTGTGCTGCCACTGAGCTGCCTGGTTCCTGAGACAGATTGTCACAGTGTGTGTAGCCCTTGGAATGGAACTTGCAGTGTAAACAGAGCTGGCCTTGAACCTGGAGCAATCCTGCCTCTGCCTACTGAGTGCTGAGATAGCATTGGGCCTCTACTGAGTTACCCAAGCATATTTAAGCTTTTGCAAATAATTCTCAAAGATTCCCTCAAGCCATTTCATGGAGCCTTAATCAGGATCCCTCCTGCCATCTGGGAACTATTGGCAGTAGGCATGGAAATTAGGAAACTTTCCCATTGGTTTCCCCACTCTTCATTGCCAGTATTGGGAATTGAACCCAGGGCCTTGAACATGCTAGGCCAATGCTGTATCATTGAGCTGTGTTTACAGCTCTTGTTGTTTTGTTTGTTTTTGTTCTGAGACAAGGGCTCAATGTGAGGCCCAGGCATGTGTTCAATTCTTGATGGTCTGTCTCTGTGTTGGTAGTTCACCAAGCTCAAAAGTAACTCTTTAATATTCATAACAATGCACCCCAATGCTTGCACTCCCTGCTGTAGAACTTCTCTTCAGAAACTGTACCAGACTAGGCACTGCTCAATGGATCATTGTTTGGAAGAGCAGAGCTTCAGAGAAATGGTTTGTATGCATTTTGTGGGAGGGAAGAACCATGGTGTCCTATAGTCCTGAGAGAAGAACAATACTGTACTATTGTACAACCCAGGAGTCAGGAGTGTGTTGCTGGGGAATTCAACCTGTGTACATGTTAAAAATGTACCCCATCCCCAAGCCACACCCCTTAGTCCTGAGGCTATTTTTATTACTGCTATTTATTTTATTTTTATTTTATGGGCATTGGTGTTTTGCCTACATGTATGTCTTTGTGAGGGTGTTGAATCCCCTAGAACTGGAGTTACAGACAGTTGTGAGCTTCCATGTTGGTGCTGGGATTTGAACCTGGGTCTTCTGGAGGAGCAGCCAGTGCTCTTAACCTCTGAGCTATCTCTCCAGCCCCAAAGAGTTCTTCTCTTACTCCCTCCCCCAAGACAGGGTTTTTCTGTGTAGCCCTCACTGGCCTGGAACTCGATCCAGGCTGGCCTGGAACTCGTGTAGATCCACCTGCTTCTGCCCGCTGAGAGCAGAGGCTAAAAGTGTGCACCAGCCCCAACCCCCGCCGGCCCTGCCCAGCTATTATAATGTTCAGGTATGATGCTGCACACCTATTAATTCCAGCACTAGGTAGGCTGAGGCAGGAGGATTGCCAGTTCTAAGCCAGCTTGAGTTATATAGTGAGATCTTGACTTAAAAAAAAAGTTAAGAGGAGAAATTTTCTGAACTACATCTTTACCCTCAAGCAGGGTTATCTGAGAATTTAATCATCTCTGTAGTGTTGCTGTTAGGAGAACACACTAATAAGACTGAAATGAGAAAGCGTGGAGAGTAAAGCCCTAGATTTTATTTACATGGAGATACCAGCCTGTTCATTTAGCACAGGGCTCATTGCTTCTGGAGGATGAGTTTGATCACAACATTATGAAATATATTGGCATTTGGGAAGAAATTTAATATGATTTCAGTTTGAAGGGGCAATAGCTCCACAGTTCCATTTCTCGCTAAAATAATATTGCTGCTGATCTTGGTAAAACTGACAAAATTTATTATGGTATATATGTTCTTTATATTTGAATAAACCTATAAGTCCAGATCTACTCTGAAATGTGTGCCACATATGGTGGAAATTGGACATTATAGTGACCTTTTATTGTAATCTTTGTGCTTTTATGAAGAACTTGCCAGTGACCTGCTTGAAAGCCTGCAGAATTTATAGAGATTAGAATAGGAGCCTGGGCCTCAGCTGCAGTAAATTACAGCTGAACAGAATGCTGAATGCATTCTAGACTAGTCAGAAAGACGTCAGAGCGTCTTAGAGTTTTGGATATTTTTCATAAGTGAAGGTAAACTCAGAATATTGACTGTGTGGAGGGTATTTTTCCAGTTCTGTTCTACATGCTGGCTACTGACGCCTGCAGAGAGCTAGGGCTGGGTGATCTTATACTTAATCTGTGCTGTCTGGGGATGGGTTTTTGTTCAGTGTCGTGAACAAATTATTTGTGACTTTTAAAATTGGAAGGATTAATCTGCCTGATATGGTTGTACGTGCCTGAGGATGGTGGTAGAGACAAGAGGATAGCGAGTTCAAGCCCAGCCTGGGTTACATGAAACCCTGTCTCAGAACACACATACACACAAAATTAGGGGAAACTCTCCCACGACCTGCCTCCCCTTTTCCTTCCAGGTTTTGCTGTTGTTTGCTTTTTGAGACAGTATCTTGCTCTGTAGCCCTGGCTGGCATGGAACTCTGTGTAAATCATCTGACCTCTAACTTTGTACAGTCCTTCCGCCTTAGCTTTCCAAGGGCTAAGGTTATGGGCAAGTGCTGTTACAGTCAGTGTTTAAGCTTGTCTCATCTTTGAGACTTCAGGTCCCATATGACTTCTGTTTTTCTCATTTCTTAGACTGCAAGTGGCAACGTGGAAGCAAAAGTAGTATGCTTTTATAGACGACGTGATATCTCCAACACGCTTATAATGCTTGCCGATAAGCATGCTAGTAAGTGAAATGGCTTTCTTTTGGGTCAAAAATAATGTTTTGTGTTTTTCATGATGTGAAGAGAATGTTTGCTTACCATGAAGCTTTTTCTTTCTTTTAATTATTTGTTTGTTGTTTTTTAAATTTATTTAATTTTTACTTTGTGTGTGGGGGTGTTTTGCCTGCATGTATGTCTGTGTACCACATGCATGCCTGGTGCTTCAGAGGCAGAAGAGGGTCTAGGATCCCCTGGAGCTGGAGTTACAGACAGTTGTGAGCTGGCATGTGGGTGCTGGGAATTGAATCCAGGTCTCCTGGAAGAGCAGCCAGTGCTCCCAATCTTGGAGCCAACTCTCTCTCTAGCCTTTCTCTTAAAACAACAACAACAACCAAAACCAAAACTAACTTAATTTATATGTACGTATGTGTGATTGTATGTGCTATCATGTCTAAGTGGAGGACACCTTTCAAGATTTCTCTGTTCTTCCAAGCTCTTGTGGTTCTGTGGATCATCAGGCTTGGCAGACCCCTTTATCCCCTGAGCCATCTCCCTTTCTGCATCTTTTAGTTTTCCTTTTGGCTGAAGTTTGGGTAGCATTTGTCTTCTTTCTCTTCTCTCTGTGCTCACACATGCATTGAATGTATGTATACTAATATGGTCTATATATTTATAGTATCTGTGTGTGTTTGGGGGGAACCCAAGACCTCGTGCATGCTAGGAACTCGCTCTGCCTCTGAGCTACATCCCAGTCCCAGGTCACACTTGTTTACATTATATCATGCATACTTGTGTTAAGAAGTTAACATATTTGAATAAAATTTTTGAAAGTTGTCGTTAGCAAACCATCAGGGTAGTATTTTTGTAACTGCTTATTTTCAATAGTTTCTTGTGAGTATAGATTTGAAGAAATTTATATTCCATCTTGAGGTGTTTCAGTGGAGTATACTTTCCTTGCTCTAAAACAACTGGGCAATATTTTGATTTGTTTTTGTTATTTTTGAGCACCAACTTTGTGTATACTAATCATCTTCTTGCCTCAGCCTCCTAAATATCCCAAATATATTACCATTCGAGCAAATATTTGCAATTTTATCCTATTATTACACATTTATAGTATTAGGTGTATAGGAAAATAAAATTTTACTAGAAAAAGTACTAAGTCTGATTTAGATATAGAGAATTCCTGTAGATACTACACTTGGTGGGGTTTGTTTTTTGTAGCTTAAAAATGTGTGTGTGTGTGTGCGCGTGTGTGTGCGTGCGTGCGTGCGTGTGTGCGTGTGTGTGTGCGTGCGTGTGTGCGTGCTTGTGTGCGTGCGCACACACACACACGTCTGGGGACCAAAAGTTGACGCTGGGATGTTGTTTTAGTTGACTTTCCTATTGCTGTGATAAAGCGCCCTGACCAAGACAGCTTATAAAAGAAACCTTTAATTAGGCTTATAGCTCTAGGAGGTTAGCGTTCATGATGGCGGGAGATAGCACGGAGTAGGCAGCAGACATAGTAGGGCAGAGACTGAGAGTTCAACTTACATCTTGGCCCACAAGCATGAAGCAGAGAACACACTGGGAATGGCCTGAGTCTTTTGAAACCTTAAAGCCAGCCCCTAGTGGTACACCTTTGCCCACAAGGCCACACCTTCTTATCCTTCCCAAACAGTTCCACCAATGAGGACTGGCTATTCATGCATATGAACATATGGGGCCATTCTCATTCAAGCCTTCAAAGGTGTCTTTCTATTTTTTTTTTTCTTTCTTTCTGCTTTTGAGACTAGTTTTCATTGTATCCCAGGCTGGTGTTGAACTTACTACCTAAGTGAGTGTGACCTTGTAATCCTGATCTTCCTGCCTTCACCTCTCAAGTGCTGGAATCACAAGTGTGCACCACCACACTTAGGAGTTCGTTTTTTCTCTATCTCTTTGAGATAGGGTTTCACACTGTACTGCAGGCTTGTAGCCCAGGCTGGCCCCTTGGCAATCCTTTTTCCCCCCAGTCCTGAGATTACAGGTGTGAGCTACCAAGTCTGGTTTGAGTTCTTTATAGATTTAAGATCTTTAATCCCCCATCAGATGTTTACTTGGCAAAGATATTCTTTCATTATGCAGGCTGTCTGTTCATTCTGGTTTCCTTTGCTTTCCTTTTAGTTTTGCAATCCCATAAGTCAATTAAAAAAAATTTTTTTTCCCCTTGAGATAGGGTCTCACTATGTAGCTCTAGCTGGCTTAGAACTCCTGTGTACACTTGGGAGGCAGAGATGGGTAGATCTCTGTGAGCTCAAGGATAGCCTGGTCTAAAAGCAAGTTCCAGGACAGCCAAGGCTGTTTGTTTGTTGAAAAACAAAACAAAACAAAACAAAAAAAAAAAAGAAAGAAAGAAAGAAAGAAAGAAAGAAGGAGGAGGAGGAGGAGGAAGAAGAAGAAAACCTTCCTATTTATGTAGACAAGGCTGCAAAATCACAGAGATCTGTCTGTTTCTGCTTCCAGAGGGCTGGGAGTAGGTGGTATGCCTACGTTAGTCAAAATTTTTTTTCCTGATTTTTGTTTTTTCAAGACAGAGTTTTTCTGTAACTTCTGGCTTTCCAGCTCTGTAGACCAGGCTGGCCTGGAACTCACAGATATCCGCCTGCCTCTGCCTCCTGGCTGCTGGAATTAAGGATGTGCACCACCATTGTCTGGCTATTTATTTTTGTGTGTGTGTCTTAGAGTTTTATTGTTGTGAAGAGACACCATGACCAAAGCAACGCTTATAAAGAAAAACATTTAATTGGGCAGGCTTATAGGTTCAGAGGTTTAGTCCATTATCATTATGGCGGGAAGCATGGCAGGGTGCAGGCAGACACGGTGCTGGAGGAGCTGAGAGTTCTCCATCTGGATCTTCAGGAAGCAAGAGACTGTCAGCTACGCTAGGCCTAGCTTGAGCATCTGAGACGTTAAAGCCCACCTCCACAGTGACATAGGTTCTCCAGCAAGGCCACGCCTCCCAGTGGTGCCACTCCCTATGAGTGATGTATTCAAAAACACGAGTCTATGGGAGCATTCCTATTCAAACTACCACAGTGTGTGTGAGTGCCTTGCTGCATGTATGTATGTGGACTACATGTGAGTTCGTGGTACCTGTGGAGTTCAGAAAAGAGTAGCAGTTTCACTGGAGGCGGAGTTATGGAAGGTTGTGAGCCACTGTGCGGGTACTTGTAATCCAGGTCTTCTACCAGAGAAACAAGTGTACTAACCCAGTGAGCCGACTCTCTACGTCCCCTTTCCATCAGTCACTCTCGGTGTTATTTCTTGAGCTATTGAAGGACTTTTCTCCAATTCCTTGCCTAGATCTCTGTCTTGAAGTGTCTTCTCTATGTTTTCCTTTCAGGCTGCACATTAAGGTCTTTGATACAGTTTGCATTAATCTTTGTACAGGGTGAGAAGACTCTAGTTTCATTCTGTGTGTTCTACATGTGGCTCTCCAGTTTTCCCAAGCATCCTTTGCAGAAGGAGCTGTCTTTTCAACTTAGGTGATTCTAGTTGTGTGTGTTTGCTTCTGATTCTCTCTCTTTTTATACTTTTTAAAAATTATTATTTTATATGTGTGAAGTTTTGCTTCCATGTATGTGTGTGTGCCACATGCATGCCTAGTGCCCACAGAAGCCAGAAGAAAGCATTGGGTCCCCCTGACTGGAATTACAGATGGTTGTGAGCTGCTATGTGGGTGTTGGGAATTGAACCCAGGTCTTCTGGAGGAAGAGGCCGTGCTCAGCCCTGGGTTGTCTATTCTATTGCATTTGTCTGTGTGTCTGTTTTGCACCAGCACATGCTGTTTTGTTACTATGGCTCTAGTGGAATTTGATGTCAGATATTTAAGACCTCCAGCATTGCTCTTCTTAGGATTGCTTTGGTTATACAACATCTTTGTGTTTTCATATGAACTTTAGGATTGCTTTTCTTTTTCTGTGAGGGCTGTCATTGGGATTTTAATGGGGATTGGACTGAATTTGTAGATCACTTAAGGTTATACAGCACAGGAAGCCTTTCTATCCTCTGGTGCCTTCTTCACTCTCTTTATGTTTTATTTGATTTTATTTTTACGACTGAGTCTCCTGTTGTCCAGGCTGGCCTCAGACTTGCAGTGGAGCTGAGGGTGATATTGGATGTCTGATCATCCTGCCTCTGCACGTGTGGAAGACTGCTCTTGGATTTTGTGGTGCTGGGGGTGGAGGTCTGGGCTTTGTGAATCTGTGAATCCTGGGGCAGCACTCTTCCTGCTGCCAGTCCTCTTCAGCTTCTCTCTTCACTGTTGCCGTTGTCCTCCTTGGTTAGGCTTACTATTAGGTAATTTAATCATTTAGTATTTTGTTTTGAGACAGTCTCAAAATATCTGGGGCTAGCCTTGGACTCACTGTGCAATGGAGGATGGTCTTAAGTGTAGACCCCACCATTTGCAAATGGGGACAATCTGGCTTTTTTCCTGCTTGCACCCTCTTTTTCCTTACTCTTGAATAATTGCTCTGCTGGAGAGTGCAAGCGCTATGCTGAAAAGAGAGTGGACACTGCTGCTTTTCGAGCAAGTGTTTTAGCCTTCTCTGTAGCTGTAGTATTGGCGTGTGCCTGCCATGTCTCACCGCTTTGCTGTGGTGGGACCCTTCTGTTTCAAATTCCTTCAGGCTTTTTGTTGTGAACCGATGGGGGACTCTGGCAAAGGTCTTCTCTGTGTGTCCTGAGGTGGCTGTTTACCATTTGTCTTGGATTTGATTTATGTGCTATGTTTTATTTATTAATTTCTATGTGTTGAAAGGGGAATTCTTAGAATGAAACTGACTGGATTTTAGTGTGTGGTCTCTAATATTTTGCTGAATTTGCTTTGAAGGCACTTCAATTCATTAACTAATTTGCACTGGTGGGGATCAAACATATGGCCTTACTTGCTTTATGATTTCCCAGTGGTTTGCAGGTATTTTATTGGGAGCGTCTACATTTATCCAGGGAACTGGGCTGTAGCTTTTTGTCCCTTCTTTGTTGCTGTACGTTACTTGGTTTTGGTGTCAGCAACCTTGCCTTGTGGAGTGGATCTGTGGTCCTTCCCTCACTACTTTCTGGAATAGTTTGGGGACATGTTCTGTTTCTTCCTCCTTGTCACTTCTCTTAACTCCTCGTTGCCTCTGGGTGGGGGAGGGTATGGTACAGGGTCTCATGTATTGCTTCTTGTCTCTCATGTACCACCTCTCCTCACTTCTAACTCTCTGTATAGCAGAGGATGACCACAAACTTCTAATCCTCCTACTAGTCCCTTCCAGTTATAGCATTTATAGGCTTGTGCGGCTTCACCAGGTTTACAGTGAGGATCCAGCCCAGGTTCTGTGCATCCTAGGCAAGCATTACTACCATCACCAGCTGCCTCTTGCTGGGGATGGAGCCCAGTTCCTCGTACATTCTAGGCAAGCATTCCACCATTTAGCTATATCCCAATCCCTAGTTGTCCTGTTGTGTCCCATAACCACCCCTCCCTGCCCCAAACCCACACACACGCACACACACACACACACACACACACACACACACACACACACTAAATCCCTTGAGACTAAATTGCTTAGTCTCAAGGTCTGCTAGAATTCAGAGAATGTTGCTACTCCAGCCTCATTGCTCTGGCTGTGGTGCTCTGCTATATGTTCTTCAGTCCTAGCCTTCCGGTAGGAGGAGTCACTGTCAGACAATGAAGTTCAATGCCTGATTCCATCTACTCTTTAAGGCTTGTGTTTCCGAGGCTAGAGAGGTGGTTCAAGGATCTTTAAGACCATTGGCTGCTCTTATAGAGGACCCTCATGGCTGCTCACAGCCCTCTGCAACTCCACTGCAGGGGATCTGATGCCCTGTTCTTCCTTGCCAGGCACCCAGTGCACATGGTGTACAGACACACATGTAGGCAAAACAGTCATACACACAACATAAACACACTAATGAAAACGTATATACCTATGCATACATGTCCGCACGCTCATACACGCAAGCTAAATACATTGACGAGAACATAGAAGAGGCTAATTTCCTAATCCTGCGGCTGTTTACTCTTCTCTGCTTATGTGTCAACAGAGCCTTTATTTTTCCATTGTGTTTTCACTTTGCTGAACTATTGTCCTTATCTAGTTTTTTTCCCACAGAATGTGTTGATGGTAAATGCTCTAAATCTTTATATTCCTTAAGATGTTTTTATCATCATATACATTGTTAGTTTGGGTCTTTAGAATTTTGGTTTCAAAATATCTTTCTCTTAGAACTTTGAAGAAATTTGCTTGTTCTGAGGTAGTCATTGTCAAGCATGGTATTGGTTCTTTTTTTTTTGAGTCAGAGTCCCTTTCTGTGTATCCTGGCTGTCCTGGAACTTTCTGTGTAGATCAGGCTAGCCTCTCACAGAGAGCTGCCTGTCTCTGGCTCTGAGTACCAGGATTAAAGGTGTGGATCACTACACCAGCTCAGCAGATTTAATATTACTCTTTTGTAGGTACTGCTGTTTTCTCTTCCAGTACTTTGTCCTTTATAAAGCGTAGACGTTCTGAAAATTTACCAGAACGTCTCTGTGTGAGATTTACATCATAAGCTGCTGTGTATCTTTGGTGACATTTCTGTTCATCTCTGGGGATTTCTTCCAAGATGCCTATTTAGTGAGATCTGTTCTGTGATGTGCAGTCCTTTTGTTAATTTTTTTGTTGTTGTTGTTGTTTGTCTAGAGACAGGGTGACTGTATAGCACAGGCTGACTGCCAACTCATGTCTCCCTGGCTGGCCTTGAACTCACAGCCGTCCTCCCGCCTTCGCCCCTGAGAACCGAGACATGTGTGTGACTGCACCTGGTTTCTTAGAGCTGACAGAAGCCTGTCCTAGCGAGCCTCGTGTTTACCCTTCAAGTCAGGCCTAAGGCTCTGCCTGGAGTCACGGTGCCTGCCTGGGCTCCAGGCCCTTGGGAGTGGAGGCAGGAAGATTAGGAGTTCAGGCTGGCCTGGGTACATAAGACACTGAAAAAATAAAGACCCTCTGGGACAGCGATATAGCCGTGCCCTCGGTGGCATTTCTCACTTCCTTGTGGACTGTTTTCTGTTGCTTGATTAGAGTTGACATAAAATCTATTTTCTATCAGAACATTAAAGTAATAAACTTGCATCTCTCAGGTTATTTTCCTCTCGCTGTTTTATGATGTTTTTATTTTTGTGAATGACATTTTATAATTAGCAGTTACAGTGAGTTTGTGTCTTATTAGCTGGATTATTATCAACTGTAAATATTACAAAGTTTTATTATTTGACAAGTTAATTATGTTTTATGGTATACATTTTCTTATTGATCTGCTCTTTTGAATGTCAATGGTTTCTATTTTTCTAAACAGCAAGTACTGTGTTCCTACTTTAAAATTTATGTCACGTTGCTTATTGATCACCAAATGAGACATTCTAGTAATTGGGTAATTCCTATGGTTTTTTTTTCAGGGCTCTATGCTGGTTTTACCTTTATAATTATGTGACATGATTTATGGGTTGGAAAAATATGTCCTCAGGTTTTATATTTTCATGAGTAGTTGAATGAAAGCCATTTTTATAATTGGTGTAGCTAGTCTCCAGTTTTCCACAGATGATGTTTTCTGTTTGGTTCTGTTTTATGAGATGAGGTCTCAGTCTGCAGTCTGGAACTCACAGTGTGGACCAGGCTGTGCTCACACGTGGAGCAGTCGTCTGGCCTCCACCTCCCCAGCACTGGGACTGCAAGTGTGCAGCACCTGGTTCTCTTTGCCAAAAGAGAGTCGTCCGAGGCTGGGGATGCAGATGAGTTGGAAAGTGCTCATCTACCACGGAGCCTTGACTTTGGTCCCCAGCACCTCATAAACCACGAGTGGTGACGAGTGGCCATGCACGGCTCTCAGCTCGCACCAGGGGGAGGCAAGGGAGCAGAAGTTCCAGGTCATCCTCAGCTACAAAGCAAGTGTGAAGTCAGTCTAGGCTAAATGAGACCCTGTCTCAACATACAAAAAAGAACAGAAAAGAAAACAACAACAAAGAAAATATTTTTATTGAAGTATATAGTTGTCTTAGTCACTGTTCTATTGCTGTAAAGAGACACCATGGCCAAGACAGCTCAATTTTTTTTTTTAAGACAGCTCAAATTTAATTGGGACTTGCTTACAGGGTCAGAGGGTTAGTCCATTATCATTACAGAGGGTGTGGACTAGGTGCTGAGAGCCACATCCTGATCCATAAGCAGAGAGAGTGAGAGAGAGCAGATAGACAGTAGGACATGGCCTAAGAACAGGAAAAAGAATCCAGAAAAGTTAAAAATCTACTTAAGGGTTTGGTACATGGTACAAACATACATATATACACACACACAAACACGTATTCTTTCCCTTTCCTTCTTCCTCTCCTCCCTCCCTTCTCTCTCTCTCACTCACTCATAGCTATTACTTTCTATTAGTGAAGTTGTCCTTAGGCCCACAGGTATTGGGGTTCCTCTGGCTTGGCCACTCATATTGAGCAGTGAACACAATTGTCTTCTGTGAGATCTGCTTCCCATGTTACAGTATTATGAGAAGTGAGTAGCAGAGAGAGCCCCGGGCAGTGGTTGCTGAGAGGAGAAAGAGGCCGTTTTCCATACTGTGTGACTGAATCCATCTTGTAGAAACGGTCTCAGACATAAGCGCTCTACGTGGATCGTGGCTTCACCACACACTGGAACACTATACAGATGTTTGTTTGTTTGTTTTGGTTTTTTGAGACAGGGTTTCTCTGTGTCACATTAGCTGTCCAACTCACCTGCGTCATCAGCCTCAGAAGACTTTCTTTTGACAAAGAGAGCCGTGTGTTGCACACTTGCAATCCCAGACTCACTTTGTAGATCAGGCTGGCCTCACAGAGTTCTGCTGCCCCTGCCTCCCCGAGTGTGCAGCAGCATGCCTGGCTTACACATATTAAAAGCACACGAGAACCAGGCATAAGGGTGTGCACTGCTCCTGCAAAGGAGCCATGCTTGATTCCCTGCACCGACATCAGGCAGCTCACAGCCACCTGTAACTCCAGCTCCAGGCCTCTGCACATGTATGAACACACACACACACACACTTCATTTAAAACTTTAAGGTAAACTGCTGAACAAGGTTATAGAGTGACTCAGATTATACATGTGTTTAACATCTATATAACACACGGTTCTATCTATGCATGTGCCTCCATGTATGTGACACACCTCCTTCAACAAGGCCACACCTCCTAATCCTTCCAAACAGTTCCACTGCCTGGCGACTAAGCATTCAAACATATGATCCTATAGGGGGTCATTCTTATCAACCACTACAATGGCTTTTTCAGTAATTGTTTTTTTAAACATAATCTTGTGTTGTTCAGGCTGGCTTTGAACTCAAGCTCATAATCCTGTTTTTGTCCAGTGCTGGGATTACAGATGTGTGTCATTACATTGCACTACTTTAGTAAATTCTTTATATTCCTACTGCTACTTAAAACATTCTGTTTTGGTTTTTCCCTTCTGAGGAAGTGTTGGGGATGGAACCCAAGGGCTCTTACATCCTAGGCTGGCATTTGTGTGTGCCTGTGAGTGTGTGTATGCGTGTGTGTGTGTGGTGTGCATACAAAGGCTGAGGACTTTTTCACACAGGGGTTCTCGCCTTCCACTGGCAAGCTAGCTGGCCAGGGAGTCTCCTGGGCACACTTCCCTGCACAGACTCGCACATCCATTGTTTTCACATGCGTTTTGGGGATTCAAACCAGTGCTTTTACCCACTGAGCCATCTTTCCAACCCTTAATTAATTCCCTTATCTTTTCAAAGGCCTCATAGTGTTTTCAATTTTCCTGCCTTGTGTGGGGCTTAAGTCAAGTTCCTCAAAAATCCTAAGAGATGTGGAAAACAGTAGTCTCTGTATCAGTCAGAGTCAGCGAAAGAAAAGAAGCAGCCTGCCTTGAACTTCTCACTAACGCTGACAGAACAGATTCTACTTAGGGTCTTGGGGAAACTCAAGCAACCCAGGAAACTGACCTTGAGGGCACCCAGTCCCTCTGAAACAGTCTTTGGAGTTCTGCTGACAGCGTGCTGTTAGGTGACTCAGCCGTGCAGGTGGGAAATGGTCTTCTGAAGATTGGAGCACAGTTTCAGGTGCTCTGTCAAGAATGCCCATGCCTTTTTTGGGTAGTAGGAATGCAGCACAGAAAAGCTCTCTCAATTTGGATTGCATGAGATGACAACTTAGATTCCCTGGAATGTGTCGCCATGCATCCTGTGAGGAGGTCAGAGGACACCCATGTGGGTTGTCCACCCTGTGGGTCCTGGGGATCAAGCTCAGATCACTAGGCTTGGCTGAAAGGGCCCTAACACACTGAGCCATCTCACTGACCTTGAACTTCTGATCCTCCTGGCCCCACCTCCAGACAGCTGTGATCACAGGCCTGTGTATGCTAGGCGAGCAATCTATTAACTGAGCCACATCTCCCACCTCTAGGGCAGCTCCTTTGAGACTGGTCTCACCATGTAGCCTTGGCTGGTCTGCCTCTGCCTCCTGAGTGCTACAATTAAAGGTGTGTGCCATGATGCCTGGTCATAGGGCAATTCTCTCTCTCTCAGCAGGATCTCCCTATGTAGCACTGGCTGTCCTGGAACTCTCTATGTAGGTCAGGCTGGCCTCAAACTCGTATATCTGCTTCTGGAATTAAAGTTTCATAGGGCAACTTTTTGTAGTTGCTGTTTTTGTTTTTCCGAGACATGGTTTCTTTGTGTATTCTTGGCGATCCTGGACTTGCTTTGTAGACCAGGCTGGCCTTGAATTTACAGAGCCCTGCCTGCCTCTGCCTTCCAAGTGCTGGGATTACAGGTGTGCCACTGTGCTCTGCAGGCTTTTGGCCTGCAGCTGGGTGATGTGAAGGCTGAGGTAACAACTAGCTGTCCTCCATTTGCATGGGAGGGACTGGAGGCTATGTAGACAAGTGCCTTCTGGTTTTGCCCTCCCAGGTGACTTAGCCAGATGTGGCAGTAAAAACAGAACTTTGTCAGCCCAAGCCTGAGCACAGATAGGACCCAGGCCACCTTCACCCAGGGCTTGTGTTCTTTACTCAGGAAGGACAGGAGTTCGCCTCCTACCCACTTGTCCTTCCAGGTGGCAATCCGCATAGGGGCTCCAGGAGACCTCTGCATTTCCTCAAGCTATTCTGGCATCCGCCATCTTGCTTCCAGAGCTCCCCTCTGCATGTTATAGTACTTGCTGCTTTTGCCTGGAATTCACAGTGATGGTGGCAGGCAGATAGACTTTGCTTTATGTTTTGCTTAAGGTCCAGTAGAGGGAGGGCATGGCTTCCATGAAAACATACGGCATAGTTGATGCTAAGATTTATAATCACTCAAGCTTTTTTTTTTTTTTAGTTTTTGTCTGAACGGTGGCTTCCAACTGTAAAGAGCTTTTAAAAATTATTTATTTAAATTATGGTTTTTGAGAATTTTATACATGAATACACTATTTACATCATTTCTACTTCTTTAATTATTGTTGCCATACACACACCACACACACACACACACACACACACACACACACAGCCAGGCCCAATATGTGTTGCCCATATGTGCATGTGTTCAGGGCTGATTTCTTAGGACTGGGAAACGTATCAAGGGGTTTTCCTTGGAAAAAAATGATTCTCCCTCAGCAGCCATTGATTTTGTAGCTCTTCACCAAGGGATGAGGCTTTGTTAGACCTTACCCCATCTGCTGGGCATAGTGGTTCCCTGCCTTTGATTCTAGCACTTAGAGGCAGAGACAGGAGGATCTCTGTGAGTTGGAGGACAGCCTGGTCTACGTAGTGCTGGTAGTGAGCTGGGAGGAGGGTGAGATGCAGCGGATGACTTGGTTACTTGTGCTGGTTGGCTGTTGTCATCTTGACACAAACCTAGAGTTACCTGAGATGAGGGAACCACAGCTGAGAAAATGCTTTGATAAATTGGCCTGTCTGACATTTTCTTGATTAACAATTGATGTGGGAGGAGGGCCCAGCCCTCTTGGGGAGTGGGCAGGTGGCCCTAGGTTCTATAAGAAAGCAGGCCAAGCAAGCACAGAAAGTGTGCCAGTAAGCATGGCCTCTGCTTCAGTTCCTGCCTCCAGGTTCCTGTCCTGCTTGAATTTCGGTCCTGACTTCCCTTAGTAGTGGGTGTGACCTGAACCTTGTAAGCTGAAGTACACCCTTTCCTCCCTGAGTTGCTTTTGGCCATGGTGTTTTATCACAGCAATAGAAACCCTAGCTATTTTTTTTTTTTATTTTGTTTCTTAAGTTTCACAGTTTACAGCAAGTGGAAAGTTGCATGGTGGCAGGCTAAGGTTGCAGAATTCCAGATGGACTTTGATTTATTATAAGATTGGGCAGCCTTTGCCAGATGCAGTGTTCTTTGAATAAATGTAAAGCAGAAATAGCTTAAATTTTTGATGGGATCCTAACTTGCTGTAGAACAACTGATGAATCACTGTAGCTAACTGTGTGAAAGGAACATTTCGGAGACAGACTTCTTTTAGTGGTTGACTTCCTGTGCATTGGTTGGTCATTTCCTACTCCCTTCTGTGAGGTCAGTGAGGTCAGAATAGCATTCAAAGTGACACTAACCTGGCACCCAGCTGCTTGCCAGCCTCTCATGCATGTGCCATGGACTTGTGTGGCGACTGGATGGCATCACTTTCCCTGCTAATGGAATGTGTGCTTGCTGTTTGTTTAAAACTTCTTGGCTGTATGTAGTGGCACATGCCTTTAATCCCAGCACGTGGAAGGCAGAGGCAGGCAGATCTCTGTATTTGAGGACAGCCTGGTCTACAGAGTGAGTTCCAGGACAGCCAGGGCTACACAGGGAATTCCTGTCTCAAAAAACAAAAATAATTCTGGGGCTGGAGAGATGGCTCAGAGGTTAGGAGCATATTCTCCTCTTGTAGTAGACCCGATTTTTGTTCCCAGCTCATAAGCACCTATGGCCCACTTCTCAGTGACCCGATGCCTCATGTGCACATCCTCACCCTACCCCCCTTGAGTTTAAAGAAATAAATTCTGCTTTTAAAGGCTATGGGGATAGCTCATATTGCTCTCGCAGGGGACCTGAGTTCAGTTCCCAGCATCCACCTTGGGCCCTTTGTAACTGCCGGTATCTCCGGCTCCGGGGACCTAGCTCCCTCCCCTGGCCTCTGCAGGCACTTGTAGTCTTGGGCACCTGCATTAATATGCATATCCTCTCATACACATAATTAAAAATAAGTCTTTGAGGAAATGCTGCTTTTTACAGTAAATCTTGATAGATATTACCTCCATTAACAAAAGCTTGAGGTCTTCACGAGTCCTAAACAAGTAAACATGTCTTTAGGCTGCCTAGCTGGAGCGCTGCTGGATAGGTGTTCTGTCAGAAACATGCATTCGAATTAGGCCTAGAAAATATTTAAGGGTCTGGGGACACTGCTCAGTTAGTGCTTCTCCATCATGCTTAAAGAAAGCCTTGCACTCGACCTCCAGACCATGTAACCTGGAGCAGTTGCTCATGCCTGCAAGTCTAGCATTCAGGAGGTTGGGGAAGAAAGATCCAAAGTTTCAGTCCATCCTCAGCTATAGAAATTGATCAGTGCTAGCCTTCGGTACGTGAGACCCTGCCTCAAAAGAAGGAGAAGGAAGACGAGGAGGAGAGGAACCCTCCCCCAATCATTTAATAAGGATTAAATAAATTTTTTATATGTGTGTGTGTGTGTGTGTGTGTGTGTGTGTGTGTGTGTGTGTGTGTATAAGTGAGCAGCATGCAAGTGTGTGGAGGCCAGAGGTTATGCTGGTATCTTCCTTAATAATTTTTTTTGCTCAGTGTTCTATTGCTGTGGAGAGAAAGGAAAGCATTTAACTGGGGCTGGCATACAGTTCAGAGGTTTAGTCCATTCTTACTGTTGGGGTGGGGAGCATGGCAGCATGCAGGGAGCCTGGTGCTGGAGAGGAGCTCAGAGTGCTGCATCTGGGTCAACAGGCAGCAGGGAGAGAGGGGAGGGAGAGCAGCCAGCCAGCCAGCCAGCCGCTGGCGTGGACCTGGGCCTGGTGTGGCCTTTTGAAACCTCAAATCCCACCTGCCTTGACACACTTCCTCCAACAAGGCCATACCTACTTCAACAAATAGTGCCACTTCTAAGCAATCAAATATATGAGCCTGTGGGGGCCATTCCTTTTCAAACCACCGTAATCATACTCTATATATTTTTGAGGTGGGTATCCCTGAACCTGGCGCTCATGGGCTGGGCTAGACTGCCATCCCTCAAGCTGCAGGCACCAATCTACCTGTCTGTGGCTACAGTATCTTCTTTTTTGATATTATCCGTGTAAGCACACAATTTTAATATGGGATCCGATTTATCTACTTTTTTTTCTTGCTTATGCTTTTGCATATAATAGCTAAGAAACCACTTCCTAGTCTAAAATGTCATGGGGATACCTGTTTTATCTTGAATCTTAGCTCTTACATTTGGCCTTTTGGTGTACTGAGTTGATTTGGGTGTATGGTTTGAGGTGTGGGAGTCCACGGGTGTTAATTCTTTTACATATAGGTGTCTAGTTGTCTCAGCCCCATTTGCTAAAGGAAGCATTGTCCATTCTCCTACTGATGACTGGTCCTTGTCACTTAGCTTAAAACCCATTGATTGACATTCAGGCTCTGCACTGTCTGTCCTCCTCTGGTCACCCATGCATCCTCCCTATGCCAGTTCTGCACGGTCTCAATCGCTGTAGAACTGAAGTGTGCATTCAGTTTGTTCTTACTACTCTAGGTCCTTAAATGCACATATGAATGATCAGATCTGTGTCGATCTTAATGAAAAGGGCAGCTGCAATTTCATTTGGAATGGCGCTCACCTGCATATCAACTTCGGAATTTTCTGTGGTTTCAAGCAATGTTAGCTCTTCCAACAGTGAACATGCGTTGTTTTTCAGTTGATTTGGTCTTTGACAATGTTGTTGTTTTTAGGGTCCAAGTTCTGTGATTTGTTAGCTGTAGTATTACCATTGCTATTGTGGTGAGACAGTCTTACTGTGTACCCCAGGCTGCTCTCAAACTTGAACTTGTAGGACCATCCTCCTGTCCTCTGTTGGGATTGCAGGGTATGCGTCCATGCTTCTGTGGTGATTTTCATCTTTGGTTACACTGTACTTTATAGATAGCTGTTAGTACTTACAACCATATGTTACTTCAGCTCCAGAGGATCAGATCTCTCTGGCCTCCTCAGGCACCTGCAGCCTCGCGTGCACACACACACACACACACACACACACACACAGCCATGCTCACAGTTTGTTTTTTTTTATTATTAAAAGTTATTTGTATATGTGTGGGTGTTTTGCTCTGTGCATGCTTGGTGCCTGTGACTACCAGAAGAGGGCATCACACCAGATCTCCTGGAACTGATATTACAGGTGGTTGTGAATATCACCATGTGTATATTGAGAATCAATCCTGGGTCTTCTGGAAAAGCAGCCAGTAATATTAACCACTGAACCATTTCTCTAGGCGTTCACAAACACACTTAAAAAAGAAAAGGAAAAGCTGGGAGTAGTGGCACACACCTTTAGTCCCAGCACTTGGGAGAGAGAGGCAGGCCGATCTCTGTGAGTTCAAGGCTGGCCCTGTCTATACGGTGAGTTCCAGGACAGCCAGAGCTACATATTGAGACTCTGTCTCAAAAAACCAAAACCAAGCAAAACAAAATTTTAACAGGAGTATAGCTCAGTGATAGAGTGCTTGCTCAGGAGCCTACATCCTTCATTTTATCCCATCACTGGGAAAAAAAAATCCCAAAACAAAAACAACAACAACAAAACAGTTCGGCATTTGGTAGACTGAGGTAGGAGACATGCCTTGAGTGTATGGTCATCCTAGACTATGTAGTGAATTCCAGGAGAGCTTGTGCTATAAACAGACAAACTTTGGGAGGCAGAGGCAAGCAGAGCTTTGTGAGTTTAAGGCCAGCCTGGTCTATAGAGAGAGATTCAGGCCAGCGGGGCCACATAGTGAGACGCTGTCTAAAAACAACAACAACAATAAATGGGATGTTTTAAGTTATGAGCTATTCAGAGAAGAGCCTAGCTATATGGCCTAGGTATTTGTAAATATATTATATTTTGAGTCTCATGAGTCTTTATTCTGGAAACGTGGAGTCAGGAAGAAAACCCCCCACAATAAGAACTCAAAGGTCCCACACCAAAACAACAACAACAACAAAAAACCAACCTCACCTCCCCGCAAAAAGCCTTGTTTGCTGTTCTTACTATGATATGTAATGGTGCTTTTTTTTCTCTGTGGGACACCATTAGAATTCAGTTAGCTATGTCTTTTAGAGGAACAATTTATCAAATTCCAATTAAGTAAAGAGCATAATTTTGTATGTGATATTTGCTGTACTAATAGTGCCAATGCAGCAATAACTTTATCGATCTCCTCTGTTGAGATGTTATTAGGCCTGGCTCCATTAGTGCTGTTTCTCTTTGTATTCATCATTAGAAAGAACATTCAAGGAGCCTTGAATTGCCTTATTCTTTGTTTGAGTTTGGTAAGACTTTAGCTTTCTTTTATTATTTTGATACTGTGTGTGTGTGTGCGTGTGCGTGCATTGCATGTGTGTCTTCATTTCCACCTCTGCGAATATGTAGAGGCCAGAGAACAACCTGGGGGAGCCAGTTTTCTCCTCTCATGTGGGGCCGAGGGATTGGAACACAGGTCATCAAGCTTTCTGGCATGTGCTTTTCCCTGCTGAGCCAATTTGCCTGCTCGTAGGAGAGGCTTTTAAAATCAGTCAGTTTTCCAGGCTTGTTTTCAGTTCAGACCTTTACAGTTTGAAATAGAGAAGATGACAAGCCCTCATGCAATTGAAAAGGAATTGTGGGGAATTGTGTTTGATATAATGCCTTCTGTGGTCTTGGATCCTAAAATAAGAATTTTGGCAATTGAGCCACCTTTAATCCCAGCCCTTGGGGGTGGGAGCAGAGATCTCTGTGAGTTCAAGCCCAGCCTGGTTTACAGAGCTAGTTCTAGGACAGCTAAGGCAACCCAGAGAAACCCTGTCTCATAAAAACAAAAACCGAAACAGCAACAAAGGATTGTGACAGTTAGATAGGCTGCCACCCACCTGGCACCTGGCCTCCCAGTTAAGGGTTCTACAGTGAAACCAGATGTTCCAGCTCACTCTTGAGTTGTGCAAAGGGCAGCCAACCCTCTTCCTGTTTCCTGCAGCCTCTCTCTGAGCCTCTGAGCTCCCACTATTCCCCCTAGCCACACGATCTGCCCCAGGTGAGGCTGAGAGGGACCAATGAGCCTCCAGAGGCACTGTATTTTTTTTTTTTTTTAAGTTGTGGAGCTCAAATTAATCAGAATTAAGTCTTTGAGATCAGTGTCCCCTTCCCTTTAAATATATTAAATGTAATGTCAAAAAAAGAGCTTGTAGACAAGTGTATACTCCATCATCTCAATATTCAGGAGAGAAAGGCAGGCGGATGGTGAGTGTGCTCGATAGTTTTTGTCAACTTGACACAAGCTAGAGGCATTTGGAAAGTGGCATTTTCAGTTGAGAAATTACCTCCTTATGGTTGGCTTGTGGCCAAGTCTGTTGGCTGTCGGGTGTTTTCTTGGTTAATGTCCCACCCCTGGGCAGGTGGTCCTGAGCTGTATAAGAAAGCAGGCTGAGCAAGCCATGGTGAGCGAGCCAGTAAGCAGCCATTGCTTCTGCTTCAGCTTCCTGCCCTGACTTTCCTCAGTGCTGCTCTGTTACCTGGAAGCGTGGGTGAAATGGGCCCTTTCTTTAAGTTGCTATTGCTGTTGCTGTGCGTGCTCTCCCAGCCAGAGAAAAGTAACTAAGAGAGTGAGTGTGAGGTGAGCTTCCGCAACCTGGCTAGAGCGCCTCAAGAAATAAGCGACAACAACAAAAAACCCAACACATCACATAGAACTTCATCTCTTGGTTTTTTGCCGGTGGTCTCCAGCCCTGCTCCTCAATGGCCAAGGCTGAGCATCATTTCTCAGTCACTGCCCCACATCTCTGAGTGTCCCTAGCACCCTGAGTAGCACGTGCCTCACTCCTGCACATGCCCGTTGAGCAGGTAAAAGGCCCTCTTCACTCTGCTCGCAGACTGGTGACCTGCTTACAGCCCTAGGTGGGCACCCTTTGCTCTCCTCTTGGGTGGCCTTGTGCCGCCGTCTTTATACCGGGTCGCCAGAGACAAGTAGCTTCGCCTCTGACCCAGTTTCTCATGTTGCCACTTTTAAACAAGTGTGTGGAGGGCACTGGAGGTGAGTCTTCTTCCAGAGGGAAGGGGTTTCCTGTAGTTACCTCACCCTTGCCTGCCTGCAAAGATAGAAAGATAGAAAAGACAGCCATTTTCTTCTTTTTATTTCTGGTACTTTCTTTTTCTTCTCCTTTTTCCTTCTCCTCCCCCTCCTCCCCCTCCTCCCCCTCCTCCCCCTCCTCCCCCTCCTCCTCCTCCTCCCCTTCCTCCTCCTCCTCCCCTTCCTCCTCCTCCTCCTCCTCCTTCCCCTCCTCCTCCTCCTCCCCCTCCTCCTCTTCCTCTTCCTCCTCCTCCTCCCCCTCCTCCTCCTCCCCCTCCTCCTCCTCCCCCTCCTCCTCTTCCTCTTCCTCCTCCTCCTCCCCCTCCTCCTCCTCCCCCTCCTCCTCCTTCTCCTCCTCCTCTTCCTCCTCCTCCTCCTCCCCCTCCTCCCCCTCCTCCTCCTCCTCTTCCTCCTCCTCCTCCTCCCCCTCCTCCTCCTCCTCCTCCTCCCCCTCCTCCTCCTCCTCCTCCTCCTCCTCCTCCTCCTCTTCTTCTTCTTCTTCCTATGAAGTTGGTCTTTATAGGTTTTTGCTTTTGCTTTAGAAATAGGGGTTAGACTCAGTAAAGCCAGGCTGACCTTGAACTCCACCCCCCTGCCTCAGTCTCTGGTATTAAAAGCATTTTTCCCCTCCCAGAATGACTTGGCTTATAGAGTTCACACAGACAGAAAAGGGTGAGTTCTGGTTTCTGAGTACGCAGAGTAGGGTATGAGGCCCTCCAGTACTGGGTGCACGCTATTTGTTTTGCTTTTTGCGACAGTTCTCTTGATCCTCGGCTGGCCTTGGGCTATTGCCTGAGGTGATAGGTTCTTCCCGACCCTTCTGCTTTTTTCTCTTGCGTGCTGGGGATTCAGCACTTCTACTCCGGGGTAGTGCTGTCCTGGGGCTCAATGTGAGGGTCTCCTGCACGCTCTGCACTGGAAGCTCCATGCCTGGGCTTTAAAATGGCTTAGTTTTCTTTTAGCCATTCATTTCCTGCTTCAGTTTCTAATTTCTGTTTGTTTGTTTGTTTGTTTGTTTTTGGGGGGAGTGGGTTTCTCTGTGTAACCTTGGCTGTCCTGGAACTCATTCTATAGACCAGGTTGGCCTTGAACTCACAGAAATTCACCTGTCTCTTCCTCCCGAGTGCTGGGATTAAAGGTGTGCACCACCAGTCAGGTTCTAATTTCTAAGGCTATTTCCTCAATTCTCATGTTTCAGTTGGTGTTATTCAGTTGGAAGTTCTTCCTTTTCTCTCTTTCTCTCCCTCCCTCTCTCTCTCTCTCTGTTTCTGTCTGCCTCTCTTTGTCTTTCTGTCTCTTTCTCTTGTTTATTTTTTTAGATAGGGTTTCACTATGTAGTCATTGCTATCCTGAAACAAACTATGTAGACCGGGGTGGCTTTAAACTCACAGAAATCTACCTTCCTCTGTTTTTCCGAGTGCTGGGATTAAAGGCGTGCACTACCACAGCCGGCTTCATTTGTATTTTATTTTAATTAATAAAATAAATTTTTATTTTAAAAAACATAACAGATTTTTGAGATCTTAGCCCTGCATCGTTTAGAACTCTCCATCTTCAGCCTCCTGAGTGCGGGGATTTCAGGCGTGTGCTACTGCCAATCCCATCTTAGCTGTGAGTTTTTCAGTCATTTACTTTTAATTTTTCTTTTTTTAAAAAAAATAAATAAATTTATGCCAGGCGGTGGTGCCGCACCCTTTAATCTCAGCCCAGCCTTTGGGAGGCAGAGGCAGGCAGATCTCTGACTTTGAGGCCAGCCTGGTGCACAGAGTGAGTTCCAAGAGAGGCAGTGAAGCCCTGTCTCAAAAAACCAAAATAAGAAAAAAGAAAAAAATAATTATTTGTGTGTGTGTGTCCACATGTGTGTTTGCTGGTGTGTCTGCATAAAGGAGGAGGGTGTTAGGTGTCCTCTTCTGTTATTTATTCTCTGTCTATTCCAGTAAGGCATGCTCTAGGTCCATCTTGAATCTTGACCTTAGGGTTGGGTTTTCTCTGCTAGGCTGGAAGGCAGCAAACCTCAGTGGTTCCTTCTCGCCCAGCCCTCCCTCCCCACCCCCCCCCCCCCCCCGTCTCTGTTCCTAGAAGTGGGGCTACAGGTGTTAGTAAGGACACCAGGCTTGTTATGTGGCTGTCCTAATCCCGGTCTTTGATTGTGCAGCACGTGCCCTCAACCGCAGAGCCAGCTCTCCAGCCACTGCTCTCTCGCCCACTCATTTGTTTTGTTTAAGGCAGGCCTCATTGTGTAGTGCTTGTTTACTTACTGGCTCACCCAAATAGGCTTTGAATTGGTGATCCTTCTGCCTCAGCTGGGATCACAAGTGTGAATCACCATGACCGGTTCTTCCATTTTAACATTGGTGTCTGCCTTCTTCCTTGGCAGCCCAAAGAGCTTCACCTAGGATTGGGATTGCAATGAAAAGTTTAATGCGAAGGTCAAAAGTGATTAGTTTGAAGAAAATATCAAATTTACTAATCTGACCTGTCTGTTCATTCTATTTTAATATCCCAAGAGACAGCATGAGTTGTAATAATGGATTCTATGTATTTTGTTTGTGTAGAAGAAACTGAGGAAGAGACTGAGACGACAGTTGAGGCTGACTTGACTGAGAAGCAGAAGCACCAGTTGAAACATAGGGAGCTCTTTCTGTCCCGCCAGTACGAGTCCCTGCCTGCAACACATATCAGGTGAGACCTTTCGGAAGTTGCTCTTATGTGCCCTGGAACACTGTGACCAAGCCCAGACCAAAGCCTTCTTGGAAGTCCTTTCCAAACTCTCTTCAAAGTCTTGCTCAGCCTGGCATCCTGCAAACTTCATGCTAGGATGTTTGGAATTGATGCATGCAAACTTCATACATCTTGGAATTGATAGGGGGTTTTAGCATACAGAAGGCCTGAGCACGTTCTACAGTCATGTTGGCGTCTCCTCGCTGTTTCATCACTAACAGTTTATTTGAGTGTCCAGTAGCATCACACACGGGAATGTCTATCAGATACTCTTTGGGAAATGCTGGACTTCTTCAGACTCCTAGCACATGATACAGTAGTGAGGACGAAAGGGCTAGAACACAAGCAGAGTACAGGGTTTGGTTTGCAGACACGCGATGTTAGCTCTCATAGGACACATGGCTTTTCATTTTCTTGTGAGTATGTCTGGGATGGAAACCTTGTTCTTTATTACTTGATTACTGGCATCATCTCTGTGCACTTATTTAGTTTAAAAATTAATAGATGCATTTTTCAGTGTTAGAAATTGAAGCCTTGCACAGGCTAGGCAAGTGCTCTGCCACCGAGCTGTGCTCCACCGAGCTGCGCTAGCAAGCTTTCTCTGTGTCTTGGTGGGATCTATCCCTACTCTGTAATTTGGAGGATTGCACTAGAGTAGCAGTTGTCTCTTTTGATTTACTGATAGTAATTAAAGATAGATGCAGGGTAGGCAGTGGTGTGCATACCTTTACATCTCAGCACTCAGAAGGCAGAGACAGGTTTGTTTCTGGGAGTTTAAGGGCAGCCTGGTCTACACAGTGAGTTTTAGGACAGCCGGGGCTACATGGAGAGACCCTGTCAAAAAAAGAAACAAACAAACAAAAAAAGAGATAGATGCCATTGAGCTTTTTTTTTTTTTTTTTTCAGTGTAGTCTGTAGTAAGTACATTTTAGCAGTATAATAAAATGTTTGGACTCAAACTCAGGTGGCTTCTGGGCCCGGGGATGGAGCTCTGTTGGTAGACTGTTTGCTTAGCATGCAGTCAACCCTGAGTTTGCTCCCTATCTTTGTGGGGGTAGAAGCAGGAGAATCAGAAGTTCAAGGTGGTTCTTGGCTATTTAGGGACTCAAGGCCAGCCTAGGCTCCATGAGACCCTGTCTCTACAACAACAGGATGGCTGGTGAGATGACTCAGGACAAATTCGTATGCTCCCAAGCCTGAGTTCAGTCCCTGGAACCCATAAAGTGGAAGGACAGAACTGATTCCTACAAGTTGTCATCTGACCTCCATGTGTGTGTGCCGTAGCATGTGTATAATACCTCCTCTACATGTATTAATAATGGTGCCCTTAAATTAAAAAACAAACAAAGACAGGTGGCTTCTGACCCTTGAGATCAGTGACACTTTAATAGTTGCCATAGTTCCTCACTTTGAATACCTCGGGTAGAGGGAGCTGGTGAGCATGGGTTGTGTGCAGAGGGTGCTAGCTGGAGTCCAGGGCAGTGACTGGGAGGGATTCAGTTTTGCTGCCAACTTAAACCTTCAGTTTTAGTTCAGAACCTTTGTCTTTCTTTTCTTTAATCCAGCTCCTTGCTGGTTGTGACAGTAAAAACTTTATAATAGAAAAATACTAACTGTATTAGTGACTACCCCCTCCTGTTTCCTCCAGTGTTTTTTTGTTTTGTTTTGTTTCTTTGTTTCCTCCAGTGTTAATCTTGAATCTCAGTCTGCATTTTTTGCTAGAGCTCTGATGGGGACCTTCTACCTACAAACACATGCTAGCTAGTCTTATGGCAGCTTGACACACAGCAAGAGTTATCTGAAAGGAGGGAACCTCAATTGAGAAAGCACCTCCATAAGATTGCCCTGCAGGCAAGCCTGTAGGGTGTTTTCTTAAATAGCTCAGCCCATTGTGGGTGGGACCATCTCTGGGCTGGAGACCTGAGTTTTATAAGAAAGTAGGCTGAACAAGCCATGGGAAGCAAGCCAATAAACAGCACCCCTCCGTGGCCTCTGCACTAGCTCCTGCCTCCAGGTTCCTGCCCTGTTTGAGTTCCTGTCCTGACTTCCTTTGATGATGAACTGTGATGTGGAAGTGTAGCCAAATAAACCCCTTCTTCCCCAACTTGCTATTGGTGATGGTGTTTTGTCACAGTAATTGAAAGCCTAAGACAATATACAAGCTCAGCGTACTTGGTCCTCTTTCCTGCGTACACAAGCTCAAGAGTCCTTTGTACATAGCTTATTTTTTCATGACTGGACACAGAGAGAAGTTCCAGAATAGCGAGTGTGTGATGAAGGTCCCAGGAATCCATTTTTTGTAAATAGTTCCAGAAAAGTTGACTCCTTCTGTAGTGAGCATTCTGTTGCGGCATTCTTTAGGAGTTAATGCATTCTGTGTGACTTAAGTCCTCTACAAGAAAATACCATCAGACCAGGCAGGTCATATTGAAATCTTTTCACCAGTCAGGACATTTTCAGAAAGAAAACTAGGTATGTATGTTAATAATTTTGACCAAAGAATAGAACATGAAATCATTATAAGATTATTTTATTTCAGATTTTATTAGCATATATTAATTTCACATAATAATAGTTTTCATTATGGTAGTACCATATATTATTTTTCACCTGTGCATATTTTTTTGAGATAAGGTCTTTTATAGCCCGGGCTGGTCTTTAACTACCATGTAGCTGAGGCTGGCCTTCAACTACTGGGATTATAGGCATGCCCAGCTGAAAGTTTCTTAAAGATGTACATAACTGATAAATACTAAAAAGCCATACGTATTCATTATTTAATTGGAAGAAGTTAGACTGTAAAGATTTATTCTGAGCTCAAGAAGTTGTGGGGCTAGTCATAGATTCTTGTTAGAACACGAATCTGACAAATGGTTTAAAGACTGTATCCAAAACACACAAGTGTATTTTTAATTTACCCTTCTGATAGCTTGGAATCTGTTTACAAGTAATGTTGGTTTTCTTTAACAGATTGCTTGGAATGGAAAAATGGTGTTTTTCATCTTCCATAAGGCCTGAGAGAGTGTATTGGAATATAATTATCAAGACACTTATGCAGGGCTTCACCTAGTGCTGAGGCTTTGGATTATGCTGAAGAGACATATATGCCTTTCTCTCTGTGTTTTCCCAGTTGAGAGGGAGGAGTACAGAGCTGAACTTTCTCCTTGATGGCTCCCCTTTGCAAACAGCTGAAGGCAGTTAGAGGCAGTCTCTAGCCAGGCACAGAGCCTGGCTAAACTGCCCACATGCTGATGTAGAACAAGTGCATGGCAGAGTGGTCTTGACATTTTGCTGGTGTTGAAGTCCTGCCCTATCTGCTTCTGCTTTAGAAGGAGAAAATTGCCGAAGCCCCATTGTTCTTTGGCAGCTAGAGGGCTAATTTGGTGAATACTGACTCTTTGTTCTCAGAGACACCATCAAATGCCCAGACTTTCCTTCCTGCTGAATGGAACACAGGGGAGAGCCTGACTGTGGTGTTCTCCAGCCCTCTGGAGTAGGTGAACTTTAATGTTCACTTTCTGTAAGCCTTCCCAGGAGGCTCAGAAGCAGCTCTTTGTTCCTCTGATGCCACCGGGAGTGAGAGAGACAGTGAGACCTGGGCTTGTTCCGGGCAGAGATTCACTTGGTATTTGCGAGATGGGGCGTGGGCAGTGCGCACCCCTCCACCGCATTCTCGGGTGCAGGAGCAGGGCAGAGCCAGGACCCTTAGATTTTATGCTGCACGTACACAAAGCACAAAGACTTACTGTTTATTTTACTCTATCAAGTTTTTTTTTTTTTTAATGTGTATCCAAAGGTTTTTGTACAGAGAGCAAATGCTGCATGCTCTTTAGATGAGTGTCATGGGATTGACGAGCGGTCCTTCATCCATCTGTAGTAGACAAAACACTCTAAGTTTGAGGAAGGCAACGCAGCTATAGTTGGAGAGGCCGATGTGCCCATTATTTAGCGCTGCCACTTCATGTCTAAGTGTAGCCTTCTTTTTGCTTTGTGGTTCTGGGGCTCCTGTATTCAGTCTTACAAATGGCCCAGGCTTATATGTGGTTCATATTCTAACAGCTATTGAGCTTTTTATTGTAGGGCTGCTTTTCATGTATTTAGTCCTCACAGCAACCCTACAAGTAGATCTGTTATTATCCCTGTTTACAGATGAGGGGGCCAAAGCACAAAACAATTATGCACTTGCTTAAGTCTCCGACTTCATAAATTGTGTGTTTTGGTTTTGTCTGATCCGCACTTGCAGATATTCAGCATCAATGACTCATACACAGCTAGCGCTAGAAAAATAACAGACGCAATGAAAACTACAAAGTAACTTCGAGTAGGTAGGCTTTTTGAATGTCAACATCACATCATTCTTATATAGATTCAAGTCAGTTGGTCCGATCTAAAATTAAAGCTATTTAAGCATAAAAGTTGTTTTATTATTCCAAAAGATAATGTTACAATGCTAGCCACATGTAGAAACCAGGAAATAATCCTCTTAACCTATACATTTATAGATGTGTCCTTTCTATATCTGACATTGGCTTCTCCACATCTCAACTGCACTAAGCCTGGCTTTTTAAAAGCTGCTAATTACAGCATTGGAACATGTAACGATTACGTCTCTTCCAGGCTATGGCACAACTAGTCACAGTTAAAAAGAGCTAATTCTTTCCTCCTTGTCTGGACCACAGCCTTTGAAATTGGGCTTCAGTGTGTCTTAATTTTCCTTAGATGCCTGGTGATTGTTGGTCCCAGTATGTTGTCCAGTAACAGGTTTTAGACCTGATTATTTGTTCTCCAAGCTTTCCTTGTTGCAAAGCGGGAGCAGTGTTGGAGACATCCATTATATCCTCGCTAGTGGACCCTTCCCTAGTTCAGGGGCCCTGTCTTCCTCACTGTTTAACTCTGGCCGTGCTGGACACCACATTCACTGATACTCTTCCACCCCGAGCATAAGTACCGGGATTGGATCCAGACTCCTGTGTGTCTTCAGCCTTCCTGTGCTGTTTTTGTTTGTTTTCCAAGTTAGGGTTTTTCTGGATAATCACCCTGGCTGTCTTGGAACTCAGAGATTTGCCTGCCTCTGTCTCATTCCGAGTGCTGATGACATTAAAGGCAGGGTCCAACATGCCTGGCTGTGCTTCCTATTCTTATTATTAAAAAAAAAGTACTTATTGAATTTGTTTGCTTGAAGACAGCTTTACTCCATAGAGTGGGCGGGGCCGGCATGCCTGTCAGTCCTCCTGATCTCAGCTTACCAAGTGCCGGGACTGCGTGCCCACCACCTGCTTGCCCAACAGTGTTACTTTCTTTTTTTAATTAAAAAACTCTTTTATGTTTATTTACTTATTTGTGTGTGGGTTTACTATGTCTGTGGGCCTGTGCATATCACAGTGTATGTGTGGAGGTGACTTGTTGGAGTCAGTCTCTCGTTTTTCCATGTGGGTCCTGGGGTCAAACTCAGGTTGGCCTCCTTAGCTGGTGGCAAATGCCTTTACCACTGAGCCATATTGCTTTCTTAAAGGGGCCAGAGAAACTATTTTCAAACCTAATTTTGGTAACAGTAGTAAGATAAGTTTCCAAGACCCAGGTGTACAGTCTCTGTGCTTCAGAGAAAGCCTGGGGCTTCTGCGAGCGGTTGCCAGGTTAGTGTACAGAGTACAGACCTCACCGTCCTTCCCTGCCACCATGCAGAAGAATGGCTACAACCACCATCTGCAGAAAACTTCTTTGCCTACGGATGCCATGTGGCAGCTCCAAATGAGGAGTTGTCTGTCTTAATTCAGTTCTGAGAGGCTTGAGCAGCTGTTAAAAATCTTGCACCTTATGCAAAATTTGCCTAAATAGTTCTGCCCAGACTACATCTTAGACTGTGAGATCTCGGAGGTGAGCATCTTGATGTCTCTTTCTCTCCACTGTGGCGAGCTGACACACGGGCCGTTCAGAATTGGCAACGTGCACAGAGCCTGCATTTAACTTTTATTCTTAAAGAGAATAAACACCATTAGCATATAATAGCTACTCTCTTCTCATTTACAGTTGACCTTACATAGAATTTGAGATTGAGAATGACAATTACAATTGAATTTTATTTAAATCTCATTAGAATTAGAATTAAAGATTGGGTGTATGACAGACAGGCTGCTCAGGACTTTGGGGAGGGGGAAATGACTAACGTGGAATGAATATCAAACTTCTAGATGGGCCACAAGGCAGAGATGATTGGTGTGTGGAGGGGGAGGGTCTCTTTTTATGTAGGCTGTTGCCTGTTACCAAACAGAATCATCTAGTGAGCATTTTACAGCAACCATGATGGGAGAAATGAAAATGTGTCAGGACAAGAGGAGGTTTGTGGGAGGGACTACATAGTTCTTGTGTTAGTGTCTGTGTCTGTGAGGGCGGGGATCCCAGTGGCGTGTGTCTGTGTGTCTGTGTGTCTGTGTGTGTGTGTGTGTGTGTGTGTGTAACCCTTTTCTTTCAGACAGCTTTACTGTAGCTCAGGCTGCCCTAGAACCACTGTGTAGTCCAGACTGATCTCAAATACGCACCAGCAGCGAGCGACGAGGTTGAGGTAGTCTGGCTCTGACTGTGGGGGAGGGAACACCTGCTTGGCTATGAGCTGCTCCACCATTGCTCATACCTTCTAAGTGCTGGGATTTAGAACAGCAAGCCTGGCTCTCGTACATAAACATGTATTATGTAGCCCATACGTACATGTGTGCGTGTGCCTATGGATGCCAGAGGGCAGGCGTGGACATTGTTCCTCAGGTGCTGCCTACCTTTAAAAAAATATTTAATTATATTTACTATTTGTGTGTGGGTGGAGGGGTGTATGTGGCAATTGTGGGGATGATGACAGAGGCCATGTCATCATGAGGGCGTCAAATCTTCCTCCGCTGGGCTGCAGTTAGAAGCAGTTATGACATATGTACTGGGACTAGATACTGGGCACTCTTGGAGAGATGGCCCACTGGCTTTCACTCCGTTTTGAGACAGGGACTCTCACCAGGACCTCAGGTTTTCCAGTGAGGCTAGGGCAGGCTGCCAGTGAGGACTAAAGCTCTGCATGTCTCCACTTCCCAATGGCTCAGATTTTAAATGTTTGCTACCATGCCTACTCTTTTCCTGTTGGTTTGATTTTGTTTTTTGAGTCTCTCTGTGTAGCCCTGGCTGTCTGCAGCTTGCTCTATAGACTGGGTTGGCCTCAGATTCATAGAGCTGCCTTACTGCTGCCTCCCGATTGCTGGGATTAAAGGAGTGCGCTGCCATTCCAGGCTCCCCTTTTGTAATTTATTTATTTTTATATTATGTACATTGTAATTTTGACTGCATGTATGTCTATGTGGGGGTGTCAGATACCCTGGAACAGGAGTTACAGACAGTTGTGAGCTGCCATGTGGATGATGGGAATTGAACCCAGGTCCTCTGGAAGAGGAGCCAGTGTTCTTAGCTGCTGAGCCATCTCTCCAGCCCCGTCTTCTTTTGTTTTTTTGTTTTTTTTTCTTTTGTTTTTTTAAAGAAGTGCTTTGTAACGAAACAGAAAGTACACATAAATTCACTTCTGCTTATTGAAGTGTGATGTTGTCTTGAGAGAAATGGTCATAGGATTGTTTGAATTATGGCTGTTTCATGGAACACCATTTTTATGTGACATAACCATTGAAAGATAAAATCTAGCTGTTTAGGTATTTTTAGCTGACTTGAAAATGAAGTGCACCTTTTACACGAAAGTCTAGTTGTCAGTATTTCCCAAAGTGTGTATCAAACCATCACACACATTAATGTATGCTTTTTGTATATTATTTCAGTGAATTCTGTCTCTTAACCTAGAAATTGAATATCTGCAAAAATACCAAGCACTATTACTTTTTATCTGAGGGAGTGTTACCTATAGCCTGGCTGGCATTTAGCCCTGGCTGGCGTAGTACTCACTTTATCGCCTCACCTGGCCTCAAACTCTTTCTCCTGCCTCATTTCTAAGTGCTGGAATTACAGGTGTGTGCCACCCCACCTTGCAAAATAATACTTTTCATTAATTTGAAAAATATACTCATATTTTTCTTCGAGCCTCTAACATGGAAAATTGTTGACAGATATAACTCACATGAGCAGAAGGTCTTTGCATCATCAATAATTTTTAGGGCTAGAAATTGAAATATAATGTCAAAAAGTTTGAGAGCCATTAATCATGCTTGAAAAATGATGTAACAATAGAATTTGTGTTGCTTGTATTAGATATTAAGATGATTGTAGAAATTATGGTTATGATAAGGGAGTTTGTGCTAGTTAGCTTTTGTCAGTTTGACACAAACTAGAGTCCCCTAGGAAGAGGAAATTCAGTTCAGGAATTACCTCAAGTTGGCCTGTGGGCATGTCAGTGGGGTATTTTGTTGATTAATGATTGATGTGGGAGGGCTTAGTCTATCGTGGGTGGTGCCATTCCTGAACAGATGGTCCTGGGTGGTGTAAGAAATTTAGCTGGGCAAGCCAAGAAGAGCGAGGCAATAAGCAGCACTCCTCTTTGGTCTCTGCTTCGGTTCTTGTCTTCAGGTTCCTGCCTTGAGTTCCTGGCTTCCCTGCTTGCTAGACTTGGCCCGCTCCATCAATGACATCTTAACCAGCTTTCTGTGGTTCATGGTTTCCTTCACTGCTTAAGTTTTCCTTTAATTTATTTTTACAAAGTTGGAAGCTTAGCTGGGTATGGTCTTACCATGAGGTTACCACTTCCTTTATTCCATTTAACATCAGGATTTTCTCTAAACTTCATCTTTTTGAGTACTGGCCTTAGCTCCATTATATGCCCTGGTGCTCCACTCCTTTGTATATTTTGTATTTCTACTTGCCCACATACTCCTCTTCATTATAGATCTGCATAAGGTTGGCCACAGGTAACATGTGCTACAGCCAGTACTAGGCTGTCTTGAAATCTCCTCTGCCCAGTGCCAGTAACCCAAAATTCTTCAGTTTAGCCTCAGGCAGATTTTTAGAAAAAGGGGCAAAAACAGGCTCATTCTTTGTCATAACATCACAAGAATGGTCTCTAGGCCACCTACTGTAATCTTCCCCTCCAAAACTTCTTGATCTGGGTACCTGTATTTCAAGTTTTTCTCAGCACTTTCATGCTAGGATGGCTCATTAAGTCCCATTTAAAGCATCCAACCTCTTTTCTAGTTCAGAGTCCCAATGCCTTCCAACAAACAGCATGGTCAGACCTACCAGAACAATATCCCAGAGTGTGGTACCAATTTCTATCTTAGTCAGTGTTTTATTTCTATGAAGCGACACCATGACCAAGGTAACTCTTATAAAAGAAAGCATTGAATTGGGGGTTAGCTTACAGTTTCAGTGGTTTAGTCCTTTATCATCATGGCAGAGAACATGACAGCAGGTAAGCACGGTGCTAGAGAAGTATCTAAGAGCTACATCCTGATCCAGAGGCAGAGAAAGAGGGGGTGCTGAGAGACCAAAGGATTAAAAACTAGCTATTAATTAAGACCTGAACTAGCTGGGTGGCAAAGTCCAGGAATGCCCTGAGGAAGTGCAGGAAGGGCCACCTCACTGCATTCTTTCCCCACTCACTAGAGATACAGTTGCTAGGAAACTGGCCCATCCCCCTAGGGAAGGACATCAGGTCATTATGGTCTGGGGACCTTCCTATAGCCAATCAATTAAAAATGTAGCATTTTGACCAATGGATGCTTGCCAGGCAGGAATTGCCCCTGCCTTGGGCATGCTGGGATGGACGAGAATCTTTAAATCACCCAACTAACCTGAGCACGGCGCTCGGCTTCCACCGCTTCGGTGGTGGAGGGTGTGGGCCCAAGCTGCAGCTTGTAAATTGTAATAAAAAGAACCTCATGTATTTACAGCAGAGTCTGTTTATTCCTTGTCTTTTGGGGTTCTCAAACTGGGCAGAACAGTGTATGTTTGGGTGGAGGAGAGACAGAGGGACAGAGAGACAGACAGACAAATATGAGACACTGGGCCTGATTTGGGCTTTTGAAACCTCAAAGCCCACCCCGAGTGACATACTTCCTCCAACAAGGCCACACCTCCTAATCCTCAAGTGATGCCACTCCCTGATAATGAAGCATTCAAATATAATGAGCCTATGGGGCCATCTTTATTCAAATCATCACATGCTATTTGGGTGTCTTGTTTTGGGGGTTTGGTTGGCCCTTTTCTGCTGCCTAGAGAACCATCAGTTGATAGCAGTATGAAGTGCTGGTGATCTAGGATCACACTGTTCTTCTTTGTAAAGTCACTGGAAAAGTTCTATGAAGAAAAACTTCCTTTGTTAAGTATTTGATTGTGTTGGCATTTCAACAAAACTCAATTACTTTTATGATTAGAAAATGAAAATGAGCACTAGTTCCTCTTATTCAAAACCAGATGAGGGGCTGGGAACATAGCTCAGTGTGTGCAAGACCTTGGGCTCCATGCCACACTCCAACCTGAAACCCCCAGCCAGACAACTAGTGGTAATTCCCAAGGGACCAGTGCGCTCGGGCTGCCTGTCTGTGGGCCACTCTCTAACCTGCATCTTCTACCATAGAGCACGAGGTACTCCTTCCCTTTTCCTTTGGGGTGTGTATCCTTTAATTCTTGGATCTGAGTGGAAAGTGCCATTTCCCTGTTGATTGATGTGCTCTGCTTAGCCTCTTCTGTTTCAGTACTTTTCTGAAATATTTCATCTGCTGATGGAACCCTGGGTTTCGATTCACAGTTGTTTGAGGCCTTTTATTTGAATTCTCTTGCTATTACTTTAAAGGCATCTCAGAAAACCCTCATGTGGGCTCTCCTGCCATTTACTGTTTAATTCATTTCTATTGTGTTGATACTCCAAAACACTCCTACTCCTATCCCATTGGGATGCCTGAAACTTATTTCATTCAGGCCAGTGAATTAAATTATTTTACAGTAGGCATGGGTGTAGCTGAACATGTTTCTGAGGCTCTGGGTTAAATATATATTTATTTACTATATATTATTTATTTAATATATTTTATAGAGAGAGATATAATATCTCTCCATATATACAGAAAGAGAGAGACAGAGACAGAGAGAGATATGGAGAGACAGAGAAAGAGATGGAGAAGAGGGAGAGAGAGAGGAGAGATTTACTATTTTGGGACTTCTCCTTTTTGAAAATCCATGTGACTCAATTTACTCAGCATGGGTAAAACATTTTCATGCCTAGAACAATAAATGTTTGAAGACAGAAGTTTTCTTTAGGTGGCTGTATATATGGAAGCTACTAAATAATTGAAATTCTATAAATAAATAAAATGTTTTAAATATTCTGCATAGCTGTAGTTAGTAGATAGGGCTTGCTGGGTAGAGTGGATGGAAATGGGCAGTAAGGAGGAGTTTTAGGTGCTTTTGTAACCCGGAACTCAAAGACAGGTGATAAACTAGCCCTTTTATACGTTAAGATCACAGGAAACTGATAAGCCTCTCCACCTCTCAAAAATGGACACTTTCATTTTTGGCAAGGTTGGGGTATGTGATAAATGGACAGGTGTTGACTTAGATTTTTCACCAAAACTACTTTATTTAGGCTTCTTAAAAAACTCCCTCCCAGTGCCTTCCCCCCCTCTCCCTCCTTAGATAGGAGATTCACAGGGAAAAGGGCCGTGGACCTCTTTTATGTACTTCCTGCTGATTAGGGTCGATGGGTCTGTAGGGGATTACCAAACTCAGCTGTTAGGCTACCAGCAGTCCAGTCTAAAGGCCACCACTAAGCCGCAACTCAAATCAGCACCACAAGTCAGGGCAACCTGCAAGACTCAGTTGGATTGCCCCAAGAAGTTCTCTGGAATGTTTCTCTCTGCAAAATTAAGTGTTGAGACATGAAGATCAGCACAGTGATGTTGATCCAAAAATCGAAGTCTCACTGTGCGCGTGCGCCTATATCTCTTCCCTCCTCAAAGTCCACCCAGGGACTTTCTCAGCTGGCCACACCAGCCACGCCCCTTGTACAAGAGAGCTCACAGCAAAGCATCATGTGCCCAGATTGCAGCAAAACATCACTTGAGAAAACTGAGTTTAAAAAGAAACCAGAAACTTCCACTTCAGACAGGGTTCAGAAATAAAAATAAAATGGATGCAGAATAATAATGATATCTCACTTTTGCAGAGCCCATCGTTGTTTCTAGATTCTTCTGAAAAGGTCCATAAACACTTTGCTGAAGCAGAAGCAATGAAGGCTGAGCAGTCTGTGACCCTTGTTAGCAGTTCTCTGTGATGCTGTTATGCTGTGCCCTCTCCCAGCACCACCCCAGCGCCATGGAATGGAACCCAGGCCTCGTGCTTGCTCAGCAGTCACTGTGCCGTTGAGCCACACGTCTGGCCTTGCCACATTTCTTCTTCCAGTACTGGAGATTAGTCCTGGGTTGTTGCACATGCCAGACATGCACTGTACACCCAGCTAGAGCCCCTGCACTTTTTACTTTTCCCTTGACACAGGATCTTGCTGGAACTCACTCTCCAGCCTAGAAAGTCTTGAACTTAAGACAGGGTTTCTCTGTGTAGTTCTCTAGCCATTCTGGAACTCTTTTTGTAGACCAGGCTGGCCTTGAACTTACAGAGATCTGCCTGCCTCTGCCTCCTGAGTGTCAGGATGAAAGGTGTGCACCACCATGCCTGGCTTTTGCTCATTATTTTCAGAAATTAGATTTTTTTTTCAAGTTTCTTTGTAATCTGCAAGTAAAAATTGAATTAGCCAAAAGGATGACATCAGTGGCTGTAAGTAGTGCTTCCGGGTTCTGGACTCAGGCACATACCTGCACATACATACACCAACACATACACACACACACACACACACACACACAATTTTTTAAGTTAAAAATAGTATTTTCCTTTAAAAATAATTTTAGCATGATTAAGTTACTTAGTGCACTTAATTCTGCTCTTAGTATTATCAGCAGAAGGGACCTGAGTGGGGAAATCACACCATGGCTTATATATTTAAGTCCTTCCCTTAATCTTTGCTTTTCCCCTTCTTTGTAAGGCCTCATGCACACTGCGTAGGCATTCTAGCACAGGTTTATTCTCAGTCCCTAGCATGCTTTTCTTAGAAAAAAATTGATTAAATTTTTTATACAACTTTTTTTTCCCCCAAGGGTTTTTTTTACCCAGTTTCTCTGTGTAGCCTTGGCTGTCCTGGGCTCATTTTGTAGACCAGGCTGTCCTTGAGCTCACAGGGATCCACCTGCCTCTGCCTCTCCGAATGCTGGGGTTATAGGTGTGCACCGTGTTGCCTGGCCTGTAACATATTTTGATCATAGTCTTTCCCAGCTCTTTTCAGATCCTTCCTACCCACTCACCCACCCTACTTAATTTCTCTCTTTTCCCCTTCCTCTCAGAAATAAGAACAACAAAAACAACAAAACAAATATCAAAACAGACAAACTTAAAAAAAGTATCAGTGAGAACAAAAACTCCCCAAGCCCCCCCAAATAAACAGACAAACAAAAGAACAACATAAAGGCCTGGGTGGACATGGGGTCTGCTCTGCAGTGTGGTTGATACACCCAGTGACACCCCATTGGAGAACACAGACCTTCCCTTTCCCAGCAGGCATCAATTGCAAATGGCAATTGGTTAAAGTGGGACCCTGTGTCCGTTTCTCTTTCTCAGTGTCGGGATTTTGTCCGGTCTGAACCTATGCAGGTCTGGTGTGTGCTGTCCCGGTCTCTGAGAGTTCATATGTGCGTCAGGCCTGCTGTGTCTGCAGTCACCCACCACCGGTGGTTCTCACAGTCTTGGGCAGGTGCGGGCGGAAGGCTGGTGGGCACACTCCCACCTTAAGGACTGATGTCTGTTTTTCCCCATCTGCATCTTGGTGTGGAGGAGCACAGTCTGTTCTGTGCGATGTTCACTGTCCTGATGTTGTATGTTTTCTGTGGAGCTCTCCAGCTTTTCCTGCTGTTAGCATGATGCATCTGTCATGTGACCTCGGGCGGAGCTTTCCTATACTTTCTCTGAAACTTCCAAGTCCTCTTATGAAAGGGGACAGGGCTCTAGAGGAGGGCTCTCCTTCTCTGTGACAGCTTCTTTTCGTCTTGTTACGAAGTCTGTAGTCTTCTTATGCCGTTGCCACTGCTTGCTGTTCTCTCTTATTTACAAAATCCCCTGACATTAAATCTAAGCTTCAACCTTCTTCTCTTGGCTTTTTAAATCCTTTATTTAACACTTTCTCAAGCAGTGTTGAGGTTTCTTCCCAGTGCCATTGTTTGTTTTTATTTTTGTTGATACAACGTTTCAATTACCCAGGCTAGGCTTGACCTCCTTAGGTAGCCAAAGATGACTTTCCGGTTCTCCTACCCCTACCTCCCAAGTCATGGGACTTTAGGCTGGCATTGCCACTCCAGTTTATGAAGTGCTAGAGATCAAAACCCAGGGCTTCGTGAACACTAGGCAAGGACTCTTCTTTTTTTTCTTTTCTTTTTTTTTTAAAGATTTATTTATTTATATGTACATTGGTGTTTTGCCTGCACGTATGTCTGTGTGAAGGTGGCAATCCCTTGTATCTGGAGTTACAGACAGTTGTGAGCTGTCATGTGGTGCTGGGAATTGAACTCAGGTCTTCTGGAAGAGCAGCCAGTGCTCTTAACTGCCGAGCAATCTCTCTAGCCCCAAGAGCTTTTTCACCTGGGCTGTATCTTCAGCTTCTCAAATCCCCTTCTTTTAATTCTTGTTAACATCCATTAAAGTATTACAACAGAAAAAAAATTATTACATCAGAAAATAAGTATTTGAATAGAAATGTATAGAAGTATCTATTTCTCTTTTTTGTTCCATTCTTTTTTTTTTTGTAATCTAAAAACCTACAATATCACACTCTTTACTTGGATAAGCACTCTCTAAAACATTTGGGCTTATTTACCCCTGCATGTAGAACAGTGGCTCTCAATTGACCTCTCACAGAATATTACATAGACCTGAATAGTTTTGTTTGTCGCAGTGGGGCACTGCTTTTATCCAGGGGTAAAGCTGGCAGTAGCTGTTTCCCATAACACAGGCCCAGCAGCAAAGACTCACCTATTCCCAAATGCCAGTCAATGGTGCCACGCCCAAGAAAGCTGATGCAGAATTAGCCATTCAGTGTGTGTGTGTGTGTGTGTGTGTGTGTGTGTGTAGGCCTGCCTGTGTGTATATGTGTGGGTGTGTGATGTAAACTTATCTACATGTACCTGTGCAGTTTACCTGCTCAGATCCTTCCTTTAGTTTTAACTTAATTTTTTTAAAAAAAAATCACATACTATTCATTTACCTGGTCTTGATTCAGCCTTGGTAAGTGGAATCAATCAAGAAAATTGTCTATTTCATTTAGATTTTCAAATTTTGTTGTGTATAGGCTTTTGAAGTAAGACCTAGTGATTGTGTGCTCAACCATGTTTGAAGCAGCTTTATTTGTAATAGCCAGAACCTGGAAACAACCCAGATGTCCCTCCATTGAGGAATGGATACAGAAACTGTGGTACATTTACACAATGGAATACTACTCAGCAATTAAAAACAAGGAAATCATGAAATTTTCAGGCAAATGGTAGGAACAAGAAAAGATCATCCTGAGTGAGGTATCCCAGAAGCAGAAAGACACACTTGGTATATACTCACTCATAAGTGAATATTAGACATATAATATAGGATAATCATACTAAAGTCTGTGCACCTAAAGAAGCTAAGCAAAAAGGAGGACCCAGGGTAAGATGGTCAATCCTCACTCAGAAAGACAAGTGGGACAGGCATCAGAAGAGGGAGAAAACAGGGAACAGGACAGGATCCTACCACAGAGGGCCTCAGAAAGACTGTGTTCAGCAGGGTATCTAAGCAGATGCTGAGACTCATAGCCAAACTTTGGGCAGAGTGCAGGGAATCATATGAAAGAAGGGGGAGATAGAAAGACCTGGAAGGGATAAGTAGCTCCACAACGAGAGCAATGGAACCAAAAAATCTGGGCACAGGAGTCTTTTCTGAGACTGATACTCCAAGGACCATTCATGGAGATAACCTAGAACCCCTCACAGATGTAGCCCATGGCAGCTCAGTATCCAAGTGGGTTCCCTAGCAAGGGGAATAGGGACTGTCTCTGATATGAACTCAGTCATGTCAGAGGGGCTGGCTCTTTGATCACTTCCCCCTGAGGGGGCGGGCAGTCTTACCAGGCCACAGAGGAAGACAATGCAGCCAGTTCTGATGGGACCTGATAGACTAGAGTCAGATGGAAGGGGAGGAGGACCTCCCCTATCAGTGGACTGGGGGAGGGCCATGGGAGAAGAGGGAAGGTGGGTTTGGGAGGGGGTTACAGCTGGGATACAAAGTGAATAAATTATAATAAATAAAAAATTAAAAAATATTAAATAAAAAAAAATCACACACATGCCCCATGATATTCTTGATTCTCATTCTGTACTCATTTTCAGGTCCTCTGCAAGTGGCTTCCACACCCTTTCCCTGTTCTAGTCTGTTCTCTTCCTTCGTTTTTGAGGCACGGTTTCAAAACACACAATGGCCCAGTATATTTAGTTTCTTTTCTGTAACTGCGATAAAATGCCAGAGCTACAGCATCTCATAGAAGAAAGAATTTACTTGGGCTTATGGTTCCAGAGGGATAAGAGTCCACTATGGCAGAGAGGCATGGCAGCAACCTGCAGACACTGTAGCAGGAGCAGGAAGCTGAGAACTCAAGTCTCCAGTTGCAAACAGGAAGCAGGGAGAGGGAACTGGAAGGGGAAAGAAGCTGTAATCTGAAAGCCTGGGCCCCCAGTGATGTTTCCAGCAGCAAGGCTGTCCACCTAAGTTCCCACGAACTGGGAAACAAGTGTTCAGATACCCAAGCCTTGGGGCCATTTCCAGGGAGATCTGGAACTGACTGTGAAGCTCAGCTGGCTGTAAGCTTGTGATCCATCCTTAAGAGTCCCAAGTGCTAGAATTACAAGGGTGATGCACTATTCCTAGTTCGAAGAAACAAATTTAAGGGAACTTTTGAAAAGAAAGCAAAGTAAATTAACAAAACAAAAAAGAGGGGTGGGGGGAAGGTGTCCTTCCATCCCCCCAGGATCTTAGAAAATGTCACTTAAAAGTTTTACATTGTATTATTATTATTGTTGTTGTTATTTTGAGACAGACTCTCGCTCTGTAGCCTAGACCTTGCAGAGAGCTGTTTGCCTTTGCTGCCTGAGTGCTGGGATTAAGGGTGTGCACTGCTGTGCCCACTCAGAAAGCTGTTACTTTCTAAAATGTTTTAGCATTTTTAGTTGTGGTATTTATTTTGCTTCTAGTTTTTTTTTTTTTTCTTTGACTCATACTTCACGGTAGTAATCCATGAGCAAGACAGGATGGTCTTGTTTCTGGTCTGTGTATATGATGTTTGTGGATGTGATGTTTGGTGCTTATTGTGGCTTAGAGTAAAAATTTTAAGCCACTAGAGAATAATTTTGAAAGTATTCGTCATACATCCTTCTACCTTGGATAACCTTGGTTTTTCTCAGAGCTAGCGTTTTAATAGATTTTCAGCCAGGCATGGTGGTATACACCTTTAATTTCATCACAGGCAGATCTGTATCTGTGAGTTCAAGAATAGCCAGGGCCGCATAGTGAGACCTGTCTCAAAAAAAAAAAAAAGAAAGAAAGAAAGAAAGAAAGAAAGAAAGAAAGAAAGAAAAGAAAAAGAATTCTCATTTCTCAAGTCCCGCTGGGGCTACAGTCTGAGGCGCCAGACCTCAAGGTCCATGAGTGTGTAACTCTTTACTTTGCCCCTTGTTCTATGGTGGTTATTTGTGTTTAAAATTGAGCTAGCTGTTAAAGCAGTTCCAGTAAAGGTAAGTTGGTTATACTCTTATATGACTGTACAATATTTCCAAGTTCTCATACTGAGAGGCCTAACTCTTATTTTATCTGCTGGTTTATATGAGGATGATCAAAGACCCCTTGTGTGTGCTTTCACCTTAATGCTTTTATAGATTGAGAGTCACACTGTTAGCCTGAAGGCTTCATTGAGTTCTTTTCTTTTGTGGTGACTAATTAGGAAGAGCCTGCAGAGTGTCAGTTGTAATGATTTGCTATCTAGTAAGATCGCTGGAACTGGCTGGCCTCTATAAATGCCTGTAAATGCAGCTTTATTGTACAGGTTACTGAGACTAGGACCGTAGAGCTGGTGTGGAGAGTTTAAATATGTCCCTCCCTGCCATCTAGGTGTTCATCTACCCTTGAAGTCTGAGAGTTGCAGGCGTGCGTGATCACTGTGATGTAATGCCTGTCATGTGTTCTTGTCCTTTAAACAGGGGGAAATGCAGCGTGGCTCTGCTGAACGAGACAGAATCAGTGTTGTCATACCTTGATAAAGAGGTAATTTGTAGCCTTTCACTTTGTGTTTTCTCCCCATTACTCCATATGACATTCACACCTTGAACTCTATTTCCTCTTGTGCCGTCCTGGCAAGAGGGCATGGCCCAAGTGCATTTGGCAGTCACATTGTCCTGGCTGAAGTCAACAAAGGCAGTGGCTCTTTGCCACTTGCCAGTGAGAGGCTCCGGATGGAGATGGGGATGTTTATCTCTGGTTCTTGTTCCTTCTCCCTGTGGTCTTCTGAGTAAATGGCTCACACTGCAGTGGCTCTGCAGAATTCATAAGAATTGGTGGCCAGGTCACCGTGCTTATTAACTCTTGGCCACTGCTTATTAACTCTTTTTGTTCTGTTTTTAAAAGTTAATTTATTATTATTATATGTGCATGTGCCTGCACTCATGCTCATGTGTGTGATGGGTGGGTGGGGTGGACATAGATTCCACAGATGGAGGTCACAGGACAACTTGGAGGAGGCAGTTCTCTCTGTCTACCTTCTGATGTAGGCTGCAGGGGTCAAACTCAGGTTAATAGTCTCAGACTATAAGCACCCTTACCCTCTGAGTTGTCTTGCTGGCACTACTGAGCCTCTGAAGGAACGAGTGGGATGTTTTAATGTTGGTTGGTGGTAATGATGTGTTTAGTTACGCTTGTGTCTGTCTTTATATAAATGACTGTACATTACAATTGAGAAGAAAATGACAGAATTATAATAATTATTTTGGGATTTGTATAGTGATAGTAGCAAACCACATGTCAGGGGGCTACAGAGATGGCTCGGTGGCTAAGAGCACTTAGTGCTCTTGTAAAGGACGTGGGTTGAGTTGTCAGCACCCACGTGGCAGCTCACAACCATCTGCAACTCCAGTTCCAGGGGATCTGGTGCCCTTTCCTGTCCTCTGTGGGCACCAGGCGTGCATGGGTGCACAGATATAAGTGCAGGCTGACACTGATACACACAAAATAAAAACAAACAAATCAAAAATAAACTGCATGTAAGTTCCACGCTTATATATTTAGTCAATATGTGGGGCTTTTGTTTGCTTGTTTTGTTTTGAGTCAGGTCTCACTACGTATCCCTGACTGGCCTGGAACTCAGAGACCCACTTGCTTTGTCTCCTGAGGGCTGGGACTAAAGCTGTGCATCCTCACACCCCAGCTTTATTTTAGTTTTTGAAACAGGGTTTTGCTGTGTAGCTCAGACTGACCTCAAAAGACCCTGCTGCCTCAGCTGCCCTGCTAGCCAGCCCTGCTAGCTTGCAAAACTCCGCTTCAGAGAAGTTAATGGCTTTCTTCTATAGTAAAACAAATTATAAAATTTTATATTTTTCTTAAGGTTATTTGTATTGGCTTTGTATAATTTTGTGCGCGTGTGCATGATGACAGTATTGCCATGTCCCCCTTAAAGATTAATTTATTCAACTGGGTGGTGGCAGTGTAGGCCTTTCATCCCAGCACTTGGCAGGCAGAGACAGGCACATCTCTCTGAGTTCAAGCCAGCCTGGTCTGCAGAGAGAGTTCTAGGACAGCCAGGGCTACACAGAGAAACCCTGTCTTGAAAAACCATACACATAAAAAAAGATTAATTTATTCATTAAAGTGAAATTTTATGTACTCAGAAGTTAAATTTATATGTTTCACTATTGCGATATTGATTTGATTGCTTTACAAAAAGTAAAAGGAATTCAGCTTACTTAGGTGTTTTTCTGTCTTTTTCTTCTAGGATACCTTCTTTTACTCACTGGTGTATGATCCTTCAGTGAAAACATTATTAGCAGACAAAGGTGAAATCCGAGTGGGCCCAAAGTACCAAGCCGACATTCCAGACATGCTACCAGAAGGTATGTGTGCTTTGGGCTCAAGTCCTGGGAGAGTGGTGTCTTAAACACGATGGTTCCTGTCCTCATGAAAGAAGAAGTGTAAATGGAGAGTTTAAAAGTTTGAGCCTTCCGATTTTAGAACCATAAGTATCAGAGAATAATCTATTTTCCAGTTCCACTCCTTCATGATACCATGGCATGTTTGTTTGTTTGTTTTTATGGGTGTGTATATGTGTGTGTGAGTGACTGTGTGTGTGTATGTGTATTCTTGAATGTGCTTGCGTGTGTGTTTGTGTGTTTATGGTGTGTTAGTGTGCATGTGTGGTGTGTGTTAGTGTGTATGTGTATGTGTGTTCCACACACTAACGAGTCTGAGTGTGGGACAGGGCAGGCCAGTGGTCAGCGTTGGGTAGGGTGTCTGTCACCTTATCTTTTGAGACAGGGTCTTCCACTGGACTGCCTGGCAGGGACCAGGGGTCACCCCACCCCGACCCTCCTCCTAGAGCTGCATTACTAGCATGCACTGCTGTGCGCCGCTTCTTTTTCATATGGATGCTGGGGATAAAAGTGAGATCCTGTGTTTGTGTGGCAAGCGCTTCACCTGCTGAGCCGCCTCACGGGCTCTGCAGCTGGTTCAAGCTTTACATGTTAGTGTTGTGACAGGTGTGGTTGCACACGCCTGTAAGCACTTGGGAGGCAGCAGCAGGCTCATCTGTTTTTGAGGTTAGCCTGGTCTACAGAGTGAGTTCCAGGCCAACCTAGCCACGGCTACATAGACCCTGTCTCAAAAAACAACAACAAAAACAAAAAACCCCAAAACTTAAAAGCTTTGTTAGTGTTGTTGAACTCCGAGTTAATGTGAAATTCCTATTAGTTCATCTTCTCCCTTTCCTTCTCTGTACCCCCCACCCCAACCCCTGGATCAGGGCCTGATATGTACCAGGCAAGTGCTCTGTAACTGAGGTATATTCCCAGCCTCTGTCTGGAGATTCACAAATGCCTTTAAGCTGTCTAGCTCGGGGAAAATGGAATCTAGTGAGCAGTTCCATTTTGGTGGGAATTTGGCTCTTCTGTTATAGTTCATATAACTGAGAGAGTTACTATTTTACAAAACAAACTTTATTAGATTTATCTCTATGTGTATATATGGACCATGTGAGTTTATGTCACATGTATGTGGGTACCTGAGGGGTCCAGAAAAAGGCAAAGGGTCCCCTGGAACTGGAGTTACAGGTGATTTTTGTGAGGGATCTGATATAGATCCTGGGAACTAACTCAGGCTTACCCACTGAGCCATCTCTACCCCAAAGTTTGATTATTAAGCAAATCTTCCTGGAAAGATGTACTTAAGATGTACTTTCTTTTATTTTTGCTTGGCTTATTTTTAAAGTCATTACTAGTTACCTTTTTTTTTTTTTTTTTTTCCAGTCAGGGTTTCTCTGTGTAGCTCTGGCTGTCCTGGAACTTGATCTGTGCTCTGTGGACCAGATTGGTCTAGAGCAATGAAAAATTTTAAATGGCATTTTTCTTTAAGAGCTATAAATGTGATATTTTTAAAATGAAAGGTAAACACTAGGATTTTAAGAAAGAAGTTTATGAAATGTTTAGCTGTTAAGTGGTTAAACTACGATGACCCTAGATTCCCAAACTGGGTAAAATCTGGCTAATGGTCTAAATTATAGTCTTGGGAAATAGTTCAACCTGTCTGACTTAACTTTTATCTCTTTAAAGAAAGTATGTGGGGAGCTCAGTGATTAAGAGCCTGGCCTTTGCTGGCTGGTGGTGGCACACACCTTTAATCCCAGCACTCAGGGAGTCAGAGGCAGGTGAATCTCTGAGTTGGAGGCCAGCCTGGTCTACAAATTAAGTTCTAGACAGCCAGGGCTACACAGAGAAACCCTGTCTCAAAACAAACAAAACAAAACAATATATTACATTTTTATTTTGTGTATGGATGTGTGTGCATGTGTGTGTGTGTGTGTGCATGTGTGTGTGTACACGTGTGCCGAAGCGGCCTATGGAGGTCAGAGAACAGCTTCCATCATATAGATCCAGGGGATTCGAATTCAGGTTGTCAGGCTTGGATGCCTGTGACTTTACCTGTGGCCATCTCACTGGCCCACCATTCCGTTTAAAAAGTCAGAAATGAAGAAACGTTTGGATTCCTACTGCGGCCTCCCAGTTTCTTCTCATTTCTTCCGGGGCTCCTGGCTGGGTGCATGGATTAAAGAACCTCCTTTCTAGCTAATACTTGGAAGGGGAAAGCAGCCTAAGCATTAAGAGTAGCTGTATAAAGTCATGAACATGAGCCTGGGGCGTTGTGTGGATGTAACCCAGCGCTTGGGAGGCTGAGGCAAGAAGGTTGTTGAATTCTGTCCCGAATTACATGGCAAGGCTATGTCTTGAAAAATAAAAAGCAACAGACAAACAACAAGAACAAAACAAACTGCAGGCACTGCCCCTGCACAAGCAGCTGTATGCAGCTTAGCGCCAGGTTGCAGGGCAAATGAACAGTACAGCGCCACATTAGAGAACAAGCGTTCAGGACGCGCTTCGATTCGAGCTCACCAACCCTGCTGACTGCAGGGCAAATGAACAGTACTGTGCCACATTAGAGAACAAGCATTCAGGACGCGCTTCAATTCGAGCTCACTAGCCTGCTGACAATCTTCCGTGGGGGCGTTTCTGACCAGTGGCCAGATCACCATTTGCGTTGGCGTGGGAGGCAGACCTGGGATGATGTTCTGGGTAGGTGGCAGCAACAGCTTGCCAGAACCTGGTACAGGCTTGCTGGCTTGTTTTGTGAGGGTGTCCTGGATTCTAAATGGGTGTGTCGGTCTAGGATTCACTTATGGCTCCCTCTCCCTTAACAAGCACTTCAGATCTGAAATGTGAGTGTGTAGCTTGTAAATGAAGGTAAAGATTAGATGTCAGATGTTTCAGTAAATTCAAATAGATCACCTACTGTGAGTTTTCCAGAGAAGAATATGTCTTGTGGGAAATTTTAAATTATTATTTAAATGTCTTACAACACTACAGAGTTCTAAGAAAGAAGTTTATTCTATATAGGAAATGTTTAACTGTTAAGTGGTTAAGTCTAGATTGACTCTAGATTCCCAGATTAGGTAAAATTTGGCTAATAGGTCTTAATTTTAATCTTGGGAAATAGTTCAACCCGTCTGACTTAACTCTTTTTTTTATCTTTTTAAAGAAAGAGTATGTGGGGGGCAGAGTGGTTAAGAGCACTGGCTACTCTCCAGAGAACCCAGGTTCAATTCCCAGCACCGGCATGGCAGCTCACAACTGTTTGAACCTCCAGTATCTGACACCCTCACACAGATATACATGCAGGCAAAACACCTATGTACCATAAAAATAAGTAAATTATGAAAGGAAGAAAGGAAGGAGGGAGGGAGGGAGGGAGGGAGGGAGGAAAGGAAGGAAGGAAGGAAGGAAGGAAGGAAGGAAGGAAGGAAGGAAGGAAGGAAGGAAGGAAGGAAGGAAGGTGGTAGTGGTGGCACAGGCCTTTAATCCTGGCACTCTGGAGACAGAGGCAGGCAGATCTCTGAGTCTGAGGCCAGCCTGGTCTACAGAATGGGTTCCAGGACAGCCATGGCTACACATAGAAACAATGTCTCAAGGGGAAAATAAATACATACATACATACATACATACATTAAAATATCTGCCTTGGATTAAAGAGTGCTGGGATTAAAGGTGTGTGCCACCACCTTCAAGGAGGGGCTGTGTTTTGAGGGCTAGAGAATTCGTTTGTGCATAATTTGTTATGATTGGCTCCCTGGGTGCGGTGACACATGCCTGTAATCCAGCACTCAGGGTGGTAGAGGCAGGTAGGTCTCTGTGAGTTCAAGGCCAGCTTGGTCTACAAAGTGAGTCCAGGACAATCAAGGGCTAAAACCAAACAAACAAAAACCAAGACTGGCTCACCTGTAGTCATGAAACAAGAAAATCTTGGCAGATAGAGTAGGACTGGTGTCGGACCCTGCAGACTTCCCTCAGTGCTCAGAGAGACATGAGAGTTTAGAAGGAGAAGAGGGAATTCCAGAGGAGCCCTTCCATCCAGCGCAGTCTCCAGGAGCCTGATCTCCCATCTTCAAAGGCTGCTGCAGTGCTCTGCTATGGAAGAGCCATTTGGGAGGCTTAGCTTCTAGATAAGCAACTATGCTTGCAAAAGGGAAATCACTCCTGCACCTTGGATTTGGTTTTTAATTCCACTGAAACTCTGTGCCAGAATGTCAGTGTTTAAGGCTCAGGGTTTAAGGAGATAAAGATCAACCAATCTTTGTGCTCCCCGCAAATGTCAGTGGAGCCTTCATTTTGGCAGGGTTTGAGTCTTTAGCTGCTCTGAGGACAAGTTCCCCAGATTGTGAAAGTTCTGTCAATTTTCCCCATAAACCTTGTTATTTTCTCCTCTCCCTCCCCACTCTGATGATTGAATGTGGGGCCTCACACATGCTAGACAAGAGTTCAGCCAATGAGCTATACCCTTAGCCCAAACATGTTGCTCTCAGTGGCTAATTTTGTAGAATGTAGAACTCAGGAACAGGAAAAAGGTGAAGCCTGCTGCCAGTTTGGAGTCCTAGTCTCCAGGAGAGACTTCACAGCTTGTTTTGTTTTTTATGAGCAAAAGCTCACTGTGTAGCCTTGGCTAGCCTGGAACTCAGAGATCCCCCTGCCCAGTGCTGGGATTAAAGGTATGTGCCAGCCTCACACAGTTTTAATTTGCAGGAGAGTTGGGAGAAGTGATGGGCAGGGCCGCACCTTGACCACACCCTTTCTTCCAGCACGTTTAATTTAACTCTAAGCAGATGCACACTGCAGACATGTGCAACAATAATTCTCAAAAACAGGGCAAGTTTATCCCTTAGGGAACCTTAGGCAATGCATAAAAGTTACTGTCATCTTGGTGAAGGAAGTATGGTAGGTAGGTGGTGGTCTGCAGGCACACCTTAGATAAAGTCCATTGATGCTGTCAGATGCAGGAGAATGCACAGAGTGCATTTAGCCCTAAGCCTCAAGTATCTATCTTGAGAAAGCCTGCTGTAATGGCTTCTTGGGACATTCTAAGTGTTCAGTTAGTGTCAGCTACTATTTATATGATTATAATACTTATATTTTCAAATATATTACTATATGCTATAGTATATATTTTATTTTTATTTTTTGAAACAGGGTCTCATTCAGTTTAGGTTGGTCTCTTCCTACCTTCATCTTCTAACTGCTGGCAAAACCACCAAGCCTGGTTTTATGTGGTATTGGGGCTTGAACTCGGCGTTACCCGTGTTAGCAAGCATGTAATCGGCTGAGCTATGTCCCAGTCCCTGTTTCTGTACTTTTATCAACTCTTTTTGTTGTGTTGGGGATCAAACTGAGCTCAACATTGGTTTGCTGTTGCTCTATATTAGAATCCATTCAGAGTTAATGCTATTTCTTCCTAGCTTAATACTATTTGATTTGTAGATTAATAAAATAATTTATCTGCTTCCAAAATTATGTTCTTATAAATTTATACTATGAGAGAGTTGTGCAAAACTGCTATCAGAAAGACTTAAAACTTCACTGTTTATTTATTGGAATCATCTTTCCTTTGGAAGTTCTAATGATTGTATAAATATACTGCCAATGTTGTTTGTATTTCTTATTTTTACTGTCACAAAGAATGTGATTTTTTTCTTATATTTTCTTTGGAATTCCACTGAGCTTTTTATATTTATATTTATGATGCTATTCTAGTAACTTATTACTCCTTTGATTCATATCAGCCGAAGCTTTTCGAGCAATATTCAACAAAATGGTGATAAATGACATCCTTGAGTGTTTCTAATTTAAATACAACATAAAAAACGCCAGGCAGCGGCAGCTGGTACAGCTAAGATGAATTTTATTTAGGAAGCAGTTATTTCCAGCTGTCCAGGAAGGGGCTTCCAGGATGTGTGGAATGGCCTTGGCCCCTCCACGTGGGAGCACCCTGGGTGCTCATAAGGAATAGTCTGTGTTTCTGAAAATCTTGAAATGGTTGGAGGATTAGTGCTATGTATAAACATTTCTGGGTTCGCCTTTCTCCAACTTTATGTGATAAAAAAGGTGGAAAGTTAGGCAGTCTTGTAGATTAGTTTTGCTGTTGCTGAGCTAGAGCCTCAGTGTGTTGTCCTGGGTGGCCCGGAACTCCCGGCTCTATCTGAGCATTTCTGACATGTTAGTGAGCACAGTCGCCAACCATACGCTGCATGTGAATAACAGCACTCCCTTTCCTTGTCTCGGCAGGAGACTCAGACGAGAGGGAACAGTCCAAACTGGAAGTTAAAGTTTGGGATCCCAATAGTCCACTTACCGACCGACAGATTGACCAGTTTTTAGTTGTAGCCCGGTGAGTATGCCGTTACCAAGTCAAGGCTTTTCCTGAAAGAACTTACACTTATGTACAGTTCCTTAAAAGAAGACTTTTATTTTATGTGTGTGAATATTTACCTGCCTGCCTGTATATGCTCTCCTGTTGCTTTTGGAGACCACATGAGGGTATCAGATCTCTTGGAACTAGAGTCACAGACAGTTATGAGTGCTGAGAACCAGTCCTGGCAGCAATCTCAGCCCCCATTTTCTTCCTTCCTTCTCTCCTTTCCTTTCTTCCTCTCCTCTCCATCCTCCCCCCCCCCCCTTTTTTTTTTAAGACAGGGTCTTACTGTGTAGCCTGCTGTTGGCTTTGAACTTAGATGCATCTATCTCTGCTTTCTGAGTACAGGATTAAAGTTGTATGCCACCGTGCCTGGTATATTTCCTTTCTTTATGTTCTAGCCTTCACCTGGTTAGTTGTATTCTACTTTTTCTAGTCCTGTGAGAAAACCCAATGTATAGTCACATTGTCCACTGAATAATGTCATTAATTTGTTATAAGTGAAAATATTTAATTAATTTAGAGAGTGAAAGCCAGAGCCAGGGCCTGTCGCCCAGAGTACTTGCCTAGCATGTACATCAACAGGCTCGGTCCTCAGCACTGCCAACAGCCTAAGCCAACAGCAACCAAGAGGACCCGCCTAACATAAATAAATCTCAATACTTGGTTGTTTTAAAGTGGAGGCACAGCGAGGAACTTGAACACCTGAATCCCAGATCTTTAATGGAAGAAATGCCCTTTAGTGCATTGCCAGACTCTAAACTGGATTGTTCAGGTGTCAGTGGGAATGTGCCACCTACTCCACGGGTGGCAGCACACACCTGTAATCCCAGTACGTGGGAGGTGAAGGAAGAGGGATTGGGAAATTGAAGCTAGCCTGTGGCAGTAGTGAGTCCGAGGCTAGCCTAGGCTACCCAAGACTGTCTCAAAACAAGACAAAAAACCAAGCACAAAATGAAGATGGGAGGGAGAAGAAGGGGAGAGCAGCTGTGTGAGGCTGCTGTTTGCATGGCTTCCCTGAGTGCTTGCTCACCTTGCTTCTTCCTGGGTTCTTTTCTGAAGCAATGAACGGGGGAAGGATTTTATTTTTATTTCTTCAATTATAAAAGTAAATGAGGCTTGTGGGGAAAACTGTCATAAAAGAGAAAGTGAATGAGATAAACATACCATTGTAATGCTAGATAAATTAGAAAAAACCCTCAGTGGGCATCAGCAAGCAAATGATGAGTGAATGAATTACACTCATACAATGGGATAGTATTTTACTGCACGATTAAAATGAGAGAGTTTGAACTTTGGGTAACAAAGAGATAAATTCTCAAATGCTGAATGAAGGTTTATGTGTATATACTATGTTCATTTATTTTAAAAGACCATGTAGTGTGCAAAACACTGTTTTATTTTATTAATGGTTACATAGTGTACATTATGGATAGAAGAGACCGTAACTAAATTTATCATGTTTACTGCCTCATGAGTCAGCCAAGGCAGAATATTAGAATCAGTTCAACCCACAATGGGCAGAAGGGTCTGTTATACTAGTTTTCTGTTGGAAGTAGTATTAGACTGTCTTTACACATCACCGTTTATAAGGACTGTCTCCGTGCAAGGTCACACCCTGGTGGTGGCCAAACACTTAGGGGTCCCTCTCCTTACAGCTTAGTAACTGGATGAAGGCATTAGCTGCACCTTGCTGGCCCGCAGCGGGCCAGTGGAGTGGGGGTGCTGAAGTGTCAGCAGTGGCCGTGGGCGTGGCCGTGGGCGTGGCCGTGGGCGTGGGCGTGGACGTGGCCCCGCCCTGCGCTCAGGAAAGTCTGGTGGTGGATTGTTGGGGAGGCCTGCAGTTTACATGCTGGCTTTTTTTTTTTCTTTCTCAAACTGCGGTGTGTTGTCCACGTATGTGAAACAATTTTTTAATCCTTCTTTACAGATTACCTAGACCACTTTTGATTAAGAAAACTGTAGAAAGTTAGTAACTGCCACAGGCGGACGCCAGGTGGTGGCACGTGTCAATTTTCCACAGAGTCCTGCTTTGCGGGGTATCTGAATGCACTGCTCGGGGTCTCTGCTCAAACTTGCTGGAATCACTCATGGCAGATTTTAGTCCACAGGTCGCTTTTCCCCATATTTCTTTGTAAACTCTTCAGCATTCTTACAGAATTTTTTACGGTCCTTAGAGTATTCTTCAGCTAGGTCAGCCCGGAGTGGGTGCTCGGGCTGGGGGTCGTTCACCAGTGCTATGAGGGACTGGATTACTTGGTCAGTCTTGGTGGCTGGCTTCCAGTTTTCAGCACTAATTACTGGCAGACAGACCTGCCCCTTCTCATCGATGTTAGGGTGGTAGATCTTTGTTTTAAATGTGATCTTGGGTGGTTTGAATGGATACTCTGCTGGAAAGTTGATTTCAATTCTGAAGGCCCCCTTATCATATGGAGGGTTGTCAGGAACAATAAGCCACAAGGGGATCTTTTTATAAAAAATGTTTAAGCACACAAACAAAACCCCCAAATACCAAATCTAAATACAAATTAAAATCAATTATTTTTAGTTTTTGGTTTTTTTGAAACAGAATCTCATTTTGAGAGTAATTAATTTATCTCATTTTTAAAAAACAATCACTTTTTAAAAAATTAATCTCATTTTAAGTAATTACTTTAAAATTAATTAATTAATTTTTAAGGTAATTTATTTATTTATCAGAATCTCATTGTCTATAGCCAGACTGTCCTCAGATTTGTAGCAGTCCTCCTGTCTCAGCTTCCTGGATGCCCAGCACTGTCCCAGTCACCTAACTGCAGCGGTATCCACTCCTCCCCTCACTTACACAGTGCTGGGACTTGACTTCAGGTCTACTAAGCAAGCGCTCTGCGGTTAGACCCCAGCCCTGCTGAGGGTTAGTGCGGGTGTGGGACACTCGGCAGTGTCTGGTCCACCTGTGGGAATATAAACTGGCACAGCTGCTGTGAGCAAGTGCTTGCTGTTGTCTCCCACACACGCTGTCCGGTTCACTGCCAATACCTCACGCAGGAGAGAAGCATCCAGGTACTGGAAGTGCATGCAAACGGCTTTACCAGCAGCCTGGAACTCAGAGAGCCTCCTGCCTCTGACTATTGTATTGAAGCCCTGAGTCACCACGCTCATCCAGGGTCTTATTTTGTTTTTCTAAGAGTCTGGAATGGTGGTTCATTTGTTCGTGGGAAGGAGTGTGGGAAGAGTTGGCCACCTTTTGTTTCTTAGCTTTTTCTTTCTTTGTTTTGTTTTGATTTGATTTTTTTTTTTTTCGAGACCCGGTTTCTCTGTGTAACAATCCTAGCAGTCCTGAAACTCACTTTGTAGACCAGACTGACTTCAAACTCACAGAGATCTACCACGTCTGACTCCCCGAGTACTGGGAGCTTTTGAGTTTTCTTTTGTTTTGTTTTGCTGGTTTTTCAAGGCAGGGTTTCTCTGCCTAACCCTGGATGTCCAGGACTCCCTTTGTAGACCAGCCTGGCCTCCAACTCAGAGATCTGCCTGCCTCTGCTGGGATTAAAGGTTTGTGCCACCACGCCCAGCTTTGCTTTTTCTTATGTATTAGATTTTAAGTAAAATGAGGAAATGCTTCCCCCCCCCATCATGTTTAGGCAGTGTGCTTGCTGCACCCATGGGATTAAGGCTCCTTGGGTACAGAAAGGCTCTAGACTGTTGCAAATGGAAATCAGTGCTGTGGAAGTTGCTTTTTGAAAATGATACAGTAAAAAATGTATTATTTTGAGTCTCCACAGGAAGGGTTTCTGTTGTAACATTTTATGTGAGAAGCATTACTGGGATTTCTTGGTTGGTATTTAGAACTTGTTTTGCAGTGGTAGGCAAACTCTCAGTTAATTCCCTTTTCCTGTTTTTGAGCACATCTGAATACCAAATGATGTGCCCCATGGCATTTGAGACTCCATCTTCCCTTTCCTTCTCTATGACCACACAGATTTGTTGTTTTTTTTTTCTTGTTGAATGATAATTATGTACATATGCTCAAATGTTGGAACAGAGCTTTTCCGGAATGCAGGTTTGGTTTGTTTGAATTTGGCAAGTACATCTACGTGATGAGCTGTCTTGAGGATGGGTCCCAAGACTAAACATGAAACTCTTTTATGTTTCATATGTATCTTACAGAGCCTGAAAGGAATTCATATAACATCTTTTTGTTGTTGTTTTTGTTTTGAGATAGGGTCTCACTATGTAGCCTTGGCTGGCCTGGAACTCACTGTGTAGACCAGGCTGTCTAGTAACTCTTGGAGACCCTTCTGCCTCAGCCTCCTGAGCTCTGGGATTAAGGGGATGTGCCACCACACTGCCCTTCCTGCAAATGATTTTGTGCATGAAACAAAGTTTTCTAGAATGGATTTTTTATTATAGTGTCGTACTGAAACTCAACATTTGAAACTTTCAAAATTTTTAAAAATTTTACTTTAGGATTACTCAATCTGTATTAAATCTTAAAAGAGAAAAATACTTTTCAATTGATACTTAATTCCAAAACATCCAACAGCTTTTTCTCCCCTTTCTTTACGGTTTATTATTTACTACCTAAAAGTGCAGTCCTCCTTCAGGGTCTCTGCTTTGGTTCCTGCTTTCAGTCATAACGTAAGACAGGGCTGGGAGGTAGAGCTCACGCTGCTAAAGCCTGAAGGTCTAAATTCAGCCCTGGGGCCTGTGAGGAAAGCTGAGTGTGTGCTTGTGAGCCCAGTGCTGGGAGGCCCTGGTGTTCCCTGGCTTGCCGCCCTAGATGTAAGTCCTTAGGTTGTAGAATGAGCAACTGTCTCAAAAAGTAAGGGGGACAGCCCCTACCACTAACACTAGAGCTGACCTCTGCCTTCTGCATGCGTGAACATACACATGCATATGGCTTTGCCTCTTCCACAACACACACACACACACACACACACACACACACACACGACACCCTACTTAAACATAAATTATTAAAAGAAAAATAAGGACATCCTGCCAAAAGCAATCTACAGATTCAATGCAGTTCCCATCAAAATACCAACACAATTCTTTACAGAACTTGAAAGAACAATTCTCAATTTCATATGGAAAAACAAAAAACCCAGAATTGCTAAAATAATCTTATACAACAACAGATCATCTGGAGGTATCTCCATCCGTGATCTCAAGCTGTACTACAGAGCAACAGTAATAAAAAGTGCATGGAACTGGCATAGATATAGAATGGAGGATCAGTGGAATTGAATAAAAGACCCAGAAGTAAACCCACACACCTACAGATACTTGATTTTTGACAAAGAAGACAAAACCATACAATGGAAAAAAGACAGCATCTTTAACATGGTGCTGGTCTAAACTAGATGTCTACATATAGAAAAATGCAAATAGACCCATATTTATCATCCTGCACAAAACTAAAGTCCAAGATCAAAGACCTCAACATAAAACCAGACATACTAAATCTGTTAGAAGAAAAAGTGGGGAAGAGCCTTGATTTCTTTGGCACAGGAGACAACTTCCTGAACAGAACACCAACAGCACAGGCTCTAAGATCAACAATCAATAAATGAGACCTCATGAAACTGAAAAGCTTAGGTAAAGCAAAGGACACTGTCATCAGAACAAAACAACCACCTACAGACTGGGAAGGAATCTTCACCAACCCTATATATGACAGAGGGCTAAATATATAAACAAATCAAGAAGTTAGAAAGCAACAAATCATGTAATCTAATTAAAAAGTGGGGAATAGAGTTAAACAGAATTCTCAATAGAGGAATGTGGAATGACAGAGAAACACTTGAAGAAATGCTCAACATCCTTAGTCATCAGGGAAATGCAAATCAAAATGACCCTGAGATTTTACCTTACAACTATCAGAATGGCTAAGATAAAAAACTCAAGTAACAACACATGCTGGAGAGGTTGTGGAGAAAGGGGAACCCTCCTCTGTTGCTGGTGGGAATGTAAACTTGTGCAAACACTTTAGAAATCAATCTGGCACTTTCTCAGACAATTAGGAATAATGGTACTTTGAGATCCAGCTATACCACTCCTAGGCATATATCCAAAAAAAAAAAAAAAAGACCAAGTAGATATAACAATAACAAATATGATCAAGTATATAACATTGCTCAACAATGTTCATAGCAGCTTTATTCATAATAGCCAGAATCTGGAAACAATCCAGATGTCCCTCAGTTGAGGAATGGATACAGAAATTGTGGTACATTTACACAATGCAATACTACTCAGCAATTAAACACAAGGAAATCATGAAATTTGCAGGCAAATGGTGGGAACTAGAAAAGATCATCCTGAGTGAGGTATCCCAGAAGCAGAAAGACACACATGGTATATACTCATTTATAAGTAGATATTAGACATATAGGATAAACATACTAAAATCTGCACACCTAAAGAAGCTAAGCAAGAAGGAGGACCCTGGGTAAGATGATCAATCCTCACCCAGAAAGGCAAATGGGATGGACATCAGAAGAGGGAGAAAACAGGAAACAGGACAGCAGCCTACCACAGAGGGCCTCTGAAAGACTCTACTCAGCAAGGTATCAAAGCAGATGCTGAGATTCATAACCAGACTTTGGGCAGAGTACAGGGACTTTTATGGAAGAAGGGGGAGATAGAAAGACCTGGAAGGGACAGGAGCTCCACAAGGAGAACAACAGAACCAAAAAATCTGGGCACAGGAGTCTGAGACTGATAAGATAACCTAGAACCCCTGCACAGATGTAGCCCATGGCAGCTCAGTGTCCAAGAGGGTTGCCTAGTAATGGGAACAGGAACTGTTTCTGACATGAACTCAGTGGCTAGCTCTTTGATCACCTCCCCATGATGGGGGAGCAGCCTTACCAGGCTACAGAGGAAGACAATGCAGCCAGTTCTGATGAGAACTGATAGACTAGGATCAGAGGGACTTGGAGAGGGTCATAGGAGGAGATGAGGGAGAGGAGGTGGGATTGGGAGGGGACAAGGGAAGGGGCTACAGCTGGGATACAAAGTGAATAAACTGTAATCAATCAATCAATAAATTTAAAAAAAAAGAAAAATAAAGAAAACTGGTTAGTTTTCTTTGACAACTTGAAAAAGCTGGGGTCATCTGAGAAGGGGGAACCTCAGTTGAGAAAACACAGCTCTCAGATTGTCCTGTAGGTAAGTCTAAGGGGTATTTTCTTGATTACTGCTTGATATCGGAAGCTGTAAGCAGCATACCCCAGGCTGGTGGTCCTGGGGCATGAGAACAAACAAGCTGAGTGACCGTGGCAAGCACACCAGCAGCACTCTTCCATGGCCTCTGCTTCAGCTTCTGCTCCAGGTTCCTGCCTCGGCTTCCCTAAGTGATGGACTGTGACTTGGGACATGCAAGCAGATAAACATTTCTCTCCCTAAGTTGCTTTTGTTCATGGTGTTTATAGCAGCCCTAGACAGCAAACCGGGACATTGGGGCTGGAGAGATGTCTCTGTGGTTAGAGTACTTGCTGCTCCTGCAGGGCAGTTCCAAGGGACCCGACACTGCTCTCTGGCCTCCTCCTGCAGCAGGCATGCATGAGGTGCTCTTACATGTGTGTAGGCAAAATATTCATACCATAACATAAATAAGTAAGACAATCTTATTAAAGGAGTAGCAGGTTTACTGTTCTCATCTGTGTTTGGCTTTCTCAGTGCTGTCGGGACGTTTGCCCGAGCCCTGGATTGCAGCAGCTCCGTGAGGCAGCCCAGCTTGCATATGAGCGCCGCCGCAGCCTCCCGAGACATCACCTTGGTAAGATGCCTTTTGCAACTTGGGGTTATTCTTTTGCTGCTTGGTTAATTGTGAACCATTATAACGGTTCTGGAGACTTGGGGATTCTTGGCTGTTAGCCCTTGACTACTGAGTTGACTCAGGCTAGCCAACTGGCCTTCTGGGTCACCTCTTGTTTGTGAGACAAGACAAGTAAGCAGTGTTCAGGAACAGGTATAGAGCAGGGCATAGAAGTTGTGCGGGAGACATACCTCACCATTCTGGCATGCTGTTTCTTCTAGCTTTGTGCTTTTCCCTGTTCATCTACTTGGCTGTAGATCACTTAGAGCATTTTGTACTTTTTTATACATAGGGACCACTGTTATCACTACTGAGACTATTGCTGTGGTAAGCATGTATCAAGTTCTGGGTGAATTTTTAATAATTTTTAGTGCACAAAAAGATAATGGGTTTATTATGACATTTTCATACTTACTATATTTTGCTCATTTTCAGGCATTTCCCAACCCCCTTCTTTTTTAAAAACATATTTGAGACAGGGACTCAAGTAGCCAAGGCTGGCCTTGAGCTTATTATGTAGATGAAGGTGACCTTGAAACTGATCCTCCTGCTTCTGTCCTCAGTTCTGGGATTACTTGGTGTGGGTTTTATTGTTGTTTTATTTAACTTTTTATTGTGTGTGTGCGTGCACAGTGCACATGAATGTCATGGTTTGGGTAGACAGAGGACAGCTTTATAAGCTTGGTTCTCTCCCTCCACCTTTACATGGGTTCTGGGAATTGAACTCAGGTTGTCAGGCTTTAGCAGCAAGCACCTCTACCCACTAAACCATCTCTCCTGCCCCTATTGTTGTTGAGGCAAGGTCTCGCTCTAAAACCCAGCCTGATCTGCACTTGCTGGAAATCTTGCCTCAGCTTCTCAGATGCTGGGATTGAAGGCACGAGTGTCACACCCTGCAGCGCTCTTTGTATTTTGGGGTCGGGATGCTATGTACCTCAGGCTGGCACTGAACTCTCAGTCCTCTCATTTTGGCTTCCACCACTGGGATACTGGCATGAGTCATCTGGATGTTCTTTGAAGAAAGAATTGTGTGGGTTTTCTTTTAATTGTTTTATTTTTGTTTTGTTTTGGTGTTTGGGTTTTTTGTTTTGTTTTGGGGTTTTTGTTTATTTGTTTGTTTTGTTGTTTTTTTTTTCAAGACAGGGTTTCTCTGTGTAGCTCTTTCTGTTCTGGAACTTGCTCTGTAGACCAGGTTGGTCTCGAACTCAGAGATCTGCCTGCCTCTGTCTCCCGCCTGCTGGGAGCACTGTCTGGTGTGGCTCAGGTTTAAGATGGCCTTGAACTGTTGGCTCAAGAGAACCTCCTTCCTATGCCTCTGTGCCTGGTTCACATTATTCATGTTCTAATCCACCCATAAACATTTTCTTTAGCTGTTACTCATAAGTTTGCATTTTAAATTCCACAGCACTGTTTGTGAACGCATGTCCAATTATTCTCTGCTACAGCTGGTATTGATTGGAGTGCCGACTCCCAGGGCACTGCTCCTTTAGCATGTGGCCACATGTTGCAAAAATCACCCTGCATACCAGGGTGGAGATTTCTAACCCACGTGCCTCCTCAGTGTGATCTGCAGTTGTCTTTCTTCGTCTCTTCTGGGGTTTGGAGGCATCTGGCCTTGCTGTCACTCTGCTCCCATCCTTCCCTGATCTGTGGAGCACAAGCTGTGCTTTCTCTTCAGCCTTGCTGGGTGATGATGGTGGAGGCGATGGGATTGACCAAGCTGGGCATGCCTCCTATCGCTGACCGAGGCCAGCCAACAAATGCTTTTCCTTACCATCTTAAGAACTCAGGGAACCACCCCCTCATGCTGTATGCTCTTGCTTTGTATAGGTGGAGTGTTTTCTGTAACCAGTCCTTTGCTGTTCAACACCATTCTCAGGAAACTATGTTTCTCAGATAAAACTGGATATGCACTTCTATCACACTCTATCGAGTTCTTTCTGCCCTACCCAAGACCCAGAGTGGGAAAGCCAGTCCCTGACCAGTGCTGAGCCGTGTGTCAGTTGGTGGTGGTCTGCAAGGTGCAGAGCCTGGGAGCCACAGTGGCTCTTTGCATCCCACTCTAGTGAACACAGCAAGGGGATGTGTTCAGGAAGACGGCAGTTTAGTAGCATGTCTTGTCTGTGAAGGCTCCGCTATAGAATGTATAATATATAATATATAGTATGTGTTATAGCATATCACAATAGTATATGTGCTTTCCCCCTTGAGCTGAAGTCTTTCCATGTTGCCCAGGGTAACCTGAAACTCTTGTGCTCAAGACAACCATCCTGTCTCGGCCTCCAGAGTCAAGATGTCAGGTGTCAGCCACAACACCTGGCTGAGGACTATTTATAAAAGAAGCATTTTAAAAAGACCTATCGTATGTATCTGGGTACTCACTAGAAGAACTACTTTTATTTATTACTGTGTGTATGACTTGTGTGGAAGTCAGATGAGTCCTAGTCCTTCCACCTCCATCCTTAGGTGCTATTTGCCACTGTGAAATAGGCTTTATACTTACTATTTGCTTCTAAGAAGGCGCCTTCTGACTCCCCAGTGTCCCCATCCCTTTTTGGTTGTCTGTTTGGAGGTTATCTTTATATCATATGACATTTTCAAAATTATAGTAATCAATGATTTAAGATGAATAAATATTTATTTTTTTGTGTGTAACTGTATGTACATGCAGATGCCAGAGGAGAACATGAAATGTTCTGCTCTGTTTCTGTCTGCCTTACTCCTTTGAGACAGACTCTGACTGATCCTGGATCTCGGCTGGCAGCCAGTAAGCTTCAGGGATCTTCCTTTCCACTCGACCCAGTGCTGGGATTACCAGTGTGCATAAGTAGCTTTTTAAAAGTCCAGGCTCTTGCACGGCAAGAGTCAGGGCCACCTCCCCGGCTGTGTGTGTTTTCCAGTGTGTGCACACTTGTGCATGTCAGATGAAAAAGGGGAGAGTTAACTTTGTTGTCAGGTTTGGTGGCAAGTGTCTCTACCCACTGATCACTGTGCTGGCCCCAAAGATTGCCTTCTTTCTTTTAACATTTGTTTTTTCAGAAAGGTTTTAAGTATCCTAGCCCGGCCTTGACCTTCCTGTGTGTTGATCCTCCTGCCTCTCCACTCTGAGCACTGGGACCAGGGTGTGCGTCACTGGGGCGGGTGTTATTCAGTGCTGGCTGTTGGACCCAGGGCTTTTGGGCGAGTTAGATAAAGCATTTTACCAGCCGAGCCTCTTCAGCCAGTACTTCACTTTTCTTGAACCTCAGAATATCAGCGATTTGAATATGGGGAGAATATAGTAGCAAATTTAAAATACTCTAGACTTTTTGAAAGAGGTTTGGACTTAGAGACGTGAGCTGATAACAGCTTCTGCTGATAATACCTTTGTGAAACCATGTCTTTGTATTTGGGAATCTAGAACAGGACGAAGGCGCCCTGTGTTCCCATCAGGTTGACTCCACAGTCATTGCCTTATACCTCATCTGCTTTGTGGATTTTCTCTCTTTGGTCAGGAGACCAAAGGACAAACTTAGAACAAGTAAATGGAAGGATCTAACTGGCTCTGTCCACGCTTCTAGCATCTGGCATTTTATCCCTGTGGCCTCACAGAAACTGGGCCCTGGCATTTGTGGGTATAAGACTCCTATTGAGTTTGATCACTCGGCTTTAGCGGAAGGGTCTCCATTCTGACTGGTCTAGTTTGCAGGGACCTACTGCAGAGAGCACTCAGGCCAGAATAAGCAATGGCCACCTATCAATTTTAACTACATATGAGTTATTTAAATGGCCACTTGTCAATTTTTAACTACATGAGTGTTATTTCCAAACAGCTTGAGAGTAACTTTCAGAATACTATTTCTTTATTACTAAGTATTTGTTCCCTAAATAATAATTTTCTCCTGCACTAACATAGAATAATGTGGCAGTGTTACAATAGTTTAATGAAGGGGCTTTATTCCACCTGACCAGCTGATGCAGTAATGTCCATTAGGAAAGAAGCAGCAGCTCTTTTCTGGCCCTAAATCTTGCTAATCGTTTATGACATTTGTCATTTGTATGGTATCCTTTAGTACTATACTAGTGCTCAGTCTTTCTTTGTGGTTGTGGTTGTGGTATTTTACACACACACACACACACACACACACACACAGTTTTCCTTGATAGCTTTGCTGTACACCTTTTTATTCATAAAAATGAGATTTTATTGTATGTTTTCTATTAAATTTTCTTCTTTAAATTTTTTAATTTTATTTTAATTTTTATATGCATTGGTTTTTTTTTTTTTGCATGCATGTATGTCTGTGTAAGGGTGTCAAGTCTTGGAGTTACATGTGGGTCTTGGAGCTGAATACTGGGAATACTGAATACTGGAGGTGATTACTGGGAACTGAACCCAGGTCCTCTAGAAGAGCAGGCATGCTCTTAACCACTGAGCCGTCTCTCCAGCCCTTAATTCTCTTCTTTATTTTCTACTTTTAGATTTAGTTTGATACTCCTTTCCATGATTTTTTTGGGGGGGGGACAGGCTCTTGCTGTGGAGCTAGGTTGGCCTTGAACTTGCAGTCCTTTTGCCTCAGCCACCTAAGGGCTGTGTCTCACTGAGCCTGGTATTTTCTTAAAGGTCACTTTTATTTCTTATTTTTCTTTATACATTTTGGATTGTGAATGTTCCTCTACTGACTTGGCTTTAGAGTATATTGATTTATAGTATTTTCCTTATTATGTACTTCTAATTATTTCCTAATTTTATAACTTTTTTATTTGAAGTATTAGTTTATATTTAAATTTAATTTATATATTTATTTATTACAATTTATTCACTTTGTATCCCCCCTCCCAGTCCAACTGAAAGTATTAGTTTACTTTTGATAAGATAAACTTTGTAGCTTGATGGTGGTGGTGGTGCACACCTTTAATCCCAGCACTTGGGAGGCAGAGGTGGGTCTCTGTGAATTTGAGGCCAGCCTTGTCAACTGAGGGAGTTCCAGGACCACCAAGGATACACAGAGAAATCCTGTCTCAAAAAACAAAATACAGAAATATAAAGCTTATAACATAAATTAATTCTTTGTGGGGGTTGTGGTCATGGGAAACATGTATATTTCCAATTATTTTAATATGTTTCGAATTCTACTTTTTTGGAGGTTATCTCTAGAAGTTTCACCCTTCGGGGTGGGGGTCATGGCTAGGCAACGTCTGCCCCCTTCCTCATGAGGCCTCAGTGGCAAATCCTAGTTTGATCCCACCCAGTTCTCCCTGGGGAAGCAGCGAGTTTAGCAGGGTTACTTGCAGGGCATGGATAACCCAAAGCAACCGATCTGGGAGGTCTGTGTCCAGCGTGGATCAAGCCTCTGCAGAACTGCATAGATGGGAGCTGTTCCTAGAACCAGCACCCAGACTTTCCCAGCCTGTATACCCTGCCCTCCGCAAGGCCAGGCACACCAACGGCAACATTGCATACAGCTGGCTGGGAGACGTGGCTGGATAGATGAGGTGCCACAGCCTCCCCACCCCTCCTTCTGTTCTCCAGTCAGCAAGTCTAGCTGTGGTGAACATTTGCAAGGAGGCACAGCTGAACTCATGATGGTGTTGGCAGTTTGGCTCAGAGCACAGACCTGTACAACAGAGGGGCGTGAGGGCGAGAGTCTGAGGCAGAGTCTCAGATATCAGATAGCCCAGGCTAGCTTGAAGCTCCGTATATATCTGAGTCTGGCCTTGACCTTCCTGCCTCCATCTCCCAAATGCCTGGATTACAGCTGTTGACTACTGGAGCCCAGCTGAAATTTCTTCTATAACTTGAAATCAGGATGTATTGTATGAGAAAATAATCTTAATTTCAATTAATAAAATAAATAAATCCGTTTCCTATTTTAAAAAGATGACCTCTGTATATTGTTCTGTACATTGCAGCAAACATTGAGAGTGGACTTTATACTTTTTATGTATAAAAACTTTTGCTTTGATCATAGTTTTAGATTTACTGAGAAGAGTTTATGTTCACCTTCGGCTTGGAAAGGAAACTTAGGTTCAGTAAGCAAGCTTTGAGTTGACTTAACATTTTGAATGCTGTAGTTTGTGCTGGAGTTAAAAGTGTAAAGTTTTTATAAAATTGTTCCCGAGCAAATGAGTAGTTAGCATTAATCTTGTGCGTGTGGGGTGGTGTCCGCAATGCAGCCTGTGTGGAGCATGTGTTCTCTGGGAACGGATTCTAGTGATGAGCGTCAGGCCATGCATCTATTGAAAGTTCCTTGCAGTCAGCGCTATAGCCATGAAGGGAAACAGGCAGGACTGGAAAGCTGGGGGGGGGTGTGTGATTCTCTCTGCTGTGTCAGAGCAGGGTCCTTACACCCTGCGTCACCCACAGTCTTACGTTGAAATGGTTCCATGTAGACCAACTGTGAAGGTAGAGCTTATAGAAATTGGAGCATCACCATGAATGTGTTCTCTGTTCTCAAGTGGCATCAGTCTCATGCTGCCCTGGAGTGCAGAGGCTTCTCCAGTCCCATCTCACACACTCAGCTCCGGATCATCTAGGATTCTGCTGAACTAGGCTTGGCCCAGCTGCATGCTGGGCCACTTCCGCCCTCCTGCATCTCTTAGCCTCTGTGAACACAAGCATAAGAGACCAAGACCAAAGACTGGCTATATTGAGCATCTTAACATCATACTGGCCAAACAAATTGTGTGGCAGAACCCAATATCTGCATCGGGGCAGAGTAGCCTCCTGTGGCGGTCCCAGGCGGGGGGTGAAATGTTTGCTGAACAACAATCCTTTTTACCACGGCGTGATTCTGTTTAACGAACAAAAGATGAAAAACCCCAGTGCCAAGATTTCCTTGTCAGTCTTTCTCCTAAAATACTTGTATTTGTCATTTCCATCTGCGATGAATGGGATGAAATGTGACAACACCTTTGCTTTTTGGCAGAGGGAACAGCTTGTGCTCAGTTATGATTTTCAAAATTTAGATTTGAATGGATCTTGCAGGGTGTGCATCTATCTCCTGAAAAGATGTGATCTTTGCAAAGTATTTATCTGAGGGAAGACTTAGCTTGTTTTATGTTTAGTTTTCTAACCAACCCATCTTTAATTTTAAATTGAGATATATGTGCAGTACCACGTATGGAGTGGCCTTCATGGATGGGATACATACTTCAGTGTAAACCCACTCCTAGGTACAGATCAAGTGTACAGAGTGGCCTCTGTCCTCCCACTCAGTGCTCTGGAACACAGAGAATCTGGCTGCATGACACTAAATTCGTAAAGGCTCTTAAATTTTTGTTATTGACTATTGTCTGCTGTTGTAGAAACCACGTTCTTTGACTTAACGCTTTTAAAGAGTACAGTCAGATCACGCGAAAGTCCATTCAGGGGCAACACCTGTGTGTCTCAGAAAGCGGATGCTGGTAGGGACTTCATGAAACTGGCCCCTTGAAGCCCAGCTCGCACTGTTGGCACTGTCCTCTCCACCAGGCTCTGGTTTACTCACCTGAGAAGCTGAGTGTCACGGTGCTAATCAGCTGGCATTGACTGGTGGCCTGGAAGCCGCCCTGCAGCCGGTGCCTGTGCCTCCAGAGCAGCCGGGCTGCAGCGGGCGTCCTTGCGTGGGGCTCGTGCTGTGCTTTAAATGAGGGATTCTTCCGACTAAGCAGTCGAGGCACCACCGCCTGAGACAGACACGTTTAATGCTGTGACGTTTGGTTTCAGAGCACCAGTTAATTATAAAAATTGCTTTTATCTTTTGAGGAAATTCAGCATCACAGTAATTTGCATAAATTTCTAGAGGAGGTGTTGAGGACCAAACCTGGGCTGAAAACAAGTCTGGCGCAGAGTCACACTCCAGCCTTTGTAATGATTGGTTCTGTTGGCTTTGTTTTTGTTTTTGAGACGGGCCTGATATATTCAAGGATATAACATTGACCTCCTTCCCACCTCCACATCTCAAGTGCGCAGCGGGGTGGGGTGGGGGGATTGGCTTTTGAATACTACCTAGTCTTTTAGTCTTATTACTCGTTGTCAATTTAGGACATTACAGTTTATGGTCCTATCCTTAGTTGAAAGGTTCCCTAAATACTATTGATCGTTCTGTTTTTATAGTGAGAGGGAAAGAGCTAATCAGATGTGGAGTTACGTGAAACTGCTAGATCACAGGGTCTATTTAATGAGGTTAGCCAGAGGAGCAGGAATTCTTTGCTGTGACGCTTGGCTGGGTGTGAGCAGGAGGCAAGAGCAGGGCCAGCGTGCTGAAGCCCCGTGTGGCAGGTTGAGATCTTTCCCAGGATGCTGCCCCCTCCCCAACCACCACCCTCAGCAAACCAGCAACTCCAACAGCAGCTGTGACTGTCAGGGGACACTGATAATGACATTTTCTAGTTGGCTTTTGTTTTGTGGAATCCAATGATTTGTTTTAAAGTTAAATTTGTTCAAACCTTATTCACCAAGTAACTAGACAGATTTGTACTAGTTTCTGCCTTTGCCTTTGTCAACAAAGTCAATTTATGTCCATATTGGCCATGTTGGTTAATGCCTCACAGTGTAAATGCATCCTTGTGGTGGTGTGGGATTTCACTGGTTGGCTGCCTTCAACTCTATAGTCCCCCTGCCTCACTCCTGAGTGCTGGGATTACAAACATGTACTACCATGCCCAGGTGTAATATATATATTTTAATCAACTAGTTTTTTATTTATTTGGTTTAATGAGAGGGTCTCACTTTGTAGCCCTGGCTGGCTGGAACTCAAAGATACCTGCCTCTGCCCCCTGCCCCCTAAGTTCTGGGATTAAAGGTGTATGCCACCACACCCCGCCCATTTGTGAAATTTCAGATGATCAACAGGAGGTGCTTGTGTAAAAGATGCTGGGCTTGGTGGCATTCATGTGCTCCGAAGCCTGTGTGTGGAGGAGACAGACACAGACGCAGGATCACTTTGCGAGGTAGTCTGTGCTAAACACACTTGTGTGTGTGTGTCAAGTGCTGGCACACACATGCAGAGCTGATTGTCCTGCTCTGCAGTTTTCTTGGTGTGCATAAATGTGTGTGCACATGTATAAAGGACTCTTCCTCGACAGTAGGAAAACTACCAAAAGTTTTCAGAACTTCAGTTAGGAGCAGTTAGGATCCCAGGAATCAAGCCCAGCTCTTGGTGCATTCCAGGAAAGTCCACTACCATACTCCCCCGACCTCTGAAAAGCTGATCATATGACCTAATCTCTGTCTTCTTTTCAAATCACTCTTTTGTTCATTTGATTTTGTTTTGGTTTTTTGAGACAGGGTTTCTGTGTGGTCCTGGCTGTCCTGGACTCACTGTGTAGACCAGGCTGGCCTCAAACTCCCAGAGATCCGCCTGCCTCTGCTTCCCAAGTGCTGGGATCAAAGGCGTGTGCTACCACTGCCTGGCTTCAGACCACTCTTGGAATATGAAACCCACACTGGCCTAGCCTGCTCTAAGCATGCCTGGTCATCTATCATTGGTCTTTCCAAAGCCTCAGCCAAGTTATATTGGAATATGGATTTGTAATCCTGTTTGTTTTGTGTGAAATATGAATGTGTATTCTTTTTACTTTGTGTGTATACACGTGTGTTAAGAATATGTGTGTCATGCTGTGCACATGGAGCTTAGAAGGGTCTTTTGAGAGTCAATTCTCTCCTTCTACCTAGTGGATAGGGGAGTTGAACTAAGTTTGTCTGGCTTGGCAGCAAGCAGCCTTTACTTGCGGAGTCATCTCGTTGACGCAAATATATAATTTTGCTTTAAATATCATGCTTCATTCCACTTTTTCTTTCCATCTCTCATTCTAAGTAACAGTACATTATTCTCTTAATTGAACTAATGCTTTTAATACAATACTTTTTCTCTTTCACACATACTATTTTTCCCTTGGTCAGCAAAGACTATGCCAGTCTTCTACGGTAACTGAAATGACTTGGCTATTTTTAAGTAAATGAAATCTTGAAGTCAATTTGATTGTGTTCTTAATTTAATATTTTGAGCATTTGGATCTTCATGGTTGTTCCAGATGGATGTATTTTTAAATACCTTAAGTAGTCTAGTTAGCATTCTCTTAAAGCAATTATTTGGAAGTGTCTGGCTGTTTAATTTTGTTATTTAAAAAGAAATAATAAGGATACTGTTAATTAAGCGTACCTGCATTCAGTGTTTCCATTCTTTGCTAGCCTGGAGGTGTATGGGCTCACTTGACATTTCCTGTCCATCCTGTTTCTCTCCTCCAGTTTCATGCCATGGATACACTATACAGACACGGCTATGACCTGAGCAGCGCCATTAGTGTGTTAGTGCCGCTTGGAGGGCCGGTCCTGTGCAGAGATGAGATGGAGGAGTGGTCGGCCTCTGAAGCCAGCTTATTCGAAGAAGCACTGGAAAAATATGGCAAAGATTTCAATGACATCCGTCAGGACTTTGTAAGTGGAAAACTGAATAAATTGTTGGGAGGGGAGCACTGTTTTAGAATTTCACTTTATCTACTTAGTACTCTTACATGGTTAGCGTGCCTATGGTGCAGGTTCTGTTGGTGTTTGGGATCGAAGCCAAGGCTTGAGCATGTGTTCTGCCACTGAACCACACCCCCAGCTTTGACAGTAACTTTATTTGCTTAAACTAGAATGAAGAGCCACTTATAAAGGAGAAAAACTGACACCTACTTTGCACTATGAATATGGCCCAGGGTGAGGAGTCTTGAGATCTGGAATGCACTGAGGTTTCGGGAATTTGCCCTCTGCTGCACTCTGATTTCCAAGCAGAACTGTGGACAGTTCTGTGCGTTTGTGCTAATCCCTTGCAGTCTATGTGTGTTGTGCACTGACTCCTTTAAGCTACCTCTAGTTATGAACTGTTGATGTGGACTTGTAAAGTAGGTGTGAACCTGGCCAGCAGAAGAGCTGGATTTGCTTTCCAGTTCTCTCCATCTTTGGCTGGTAATGATATGCAGCATTCTCCTTGAAATTTTATGATGTCTAGCATTTATTCCTTTCCAGATTCATTTGGAAGCTGTGTATTTAAGTTGTACAGTGTGATGTGATGTATACACCCTGAGACGTGATGACCACACCTAACACATGTCTGAGTGGTGTGTGTGTTCATGTATGTATGTATGTGTGCACACTGGGGAAGGCCTACTTTTAATTTTCAGTGCTAGAGAGCAAACCTAGCATCTCTGGAGTACCCCATCACTGAACCTCTCACAGCCTTTTTGCAGAGTTTTGCCACATTGCACAGGCTGACCTTGAACTTGAGATCTTTCTGCCTCAGCATTTAGAGTAGCTGGCATTATAACTGCACAACCACCCAGGTGTCTTGCTTTTCTTAGTTAAATTTATTCTCTTTGAAAAAGAATTTTTTGTTTGAGATCTTCATAAGTTACCTTCTGTAATAGCCATCCTTCATTTTAATTGGAAAAATAGGTTTGTTTGATTGTTTGCTGGGCTGTGTGAGACCCTCTCTGAACAGCAGTGCCACACATCAGCAGCTCTCGCAATGGAGTATTCGAGGAGAGGTGTTAAAGTGAAACAGCTGTTCTTCTGTCTTACAGAGCTCAGTGCTTATATGTTCTGTATGTTAGCTCTCCTGGCAGGAGTCTTGCACTTAGATAGCGTGGTTACAGCCATGCCAGCAGGCCTCCCTTTTTGCCATTATAGGGTGTTCATTTCAAATAGCACCTTGATGTCTGCAGTGTGATTTTTCTTACAGATTTGCATATATGTGGCCAAAGGAACAATCATATGGTTTCTGAAGGCCTAGAAATGTACACTGGGATGTCTTCTCTGCCCCTTTATGGTTGTTGTTCTGTGAATTGCTACGCCTTGCTGAGGATCAAAACTAAGGCAATGTTTTATACCTGTTCCTTTGACCTGCAAGTCCATGCCAGTCTGAACTGCAAGCTTAGGTTCTAGATCAAGTATAAAAATTCTTCAAAATTCAGTTTAAAGGGCAGAGCTATGACACAGCACATTTCCGGAGCAAAGATCCAGGACACTGGGGCTAAAGCCATGGGAACATAAGGCTGGGTGCTTGGCCAAACTGACCTCTATGACTTGGCTTCATCATTCTTGAAACTGTCCCCCAAAATGGCTGCTGCATCTCTGACTCTCGGTTTCCGGACCTCACACAGCTCCTGTTGCTCCCAGCCTGGTAGGACATGGCTGCATTGCCCCAGTGCCTGCCACAGGCTAGACAGTCTATGATTCTAACACACAGCTTCAGGGTCCGCAGGGCCACACTTCACATCTGTTGACTGCAGGCCACAGAATCCACGTGCCAGCCCTACTCTTTCTTAGTCTTTTTTCTTCTGATGAAATTCTCTACTTAATCATGCATATTGTCCCCCTTTTCAGCTAGCATCGTCAGTGTTGATCTGGGGGTGCACAGATGTTCTCATGTGTGTAGCCTGTACAGTGTTCTGGGTTGTTCCCATACTCTGCATCCACACAAAAGTGCACTATATTAATAGAGTTATCCTGAAGTTTTTATTTGAGTTTTTAGCATTTGGGACTAGTTTAGGGCTGAGGTCTGGTTGCTTAAATCCTTGACAGTGAGTCATTTATTGTCTAGTTTGTGTGTGTGTGTGTGTGTGTTTTATTAGATGCAGAGTTAGCTTGGACAAACACTAACAGACTAAGTTTCACAGTGTTTATATGCTGAAATGATAAATAGAACATGCCTGGTCTGTTTAGGTCTTTGGGGTGGGAGTGGGGTTAGGTCTGGGGTGCTGACTCCATTTGTCTGTCCCGGGTTTGGGGCTTACTGCTAAGCTTTCATCAGTGTGCTGGTGTACATGTTTGCCATCTTAGCAGCTCTGTGCCTCATGGGACCTCAAAGATCTGAGCTCCCTGCTTTTGGTAGACATTTTCCTCACCCATCAGGAAAGGCTTCCTCCCTGGCTAGCTCTCCTAGCACCCCTACCTCATCCCAATCCTCACCCAATGGGTTTTACTGCCTGGCTTTCGTGCAAGGTTATTCCAACAAGCCCATCATACCCACCCATGGGAACTTTATGTGGTTTCCAGGAGAGTCCTTATCTTTTTGATGACGCTGAGTTTCATTTCCATAGCTTCGTTGGCTACTCCATTTTCAGGTGCAGCTCCCACATCCTCCAGGCTATGAGCATGCATGACTAAGCCAGTTCATCTGTTTGTTCTGTTGCCTATTTAGCCAATTGTACTGTTTGGAGCTATGATGAAAAAGAGGTGATCTGAACCACAAAACTTGGAATTATTTTATTTTTATTATTTATTTTTATTCTTTGTGTATGGGTGTTTGGTCTCCATGCATGTCTGTGTGCCACATGCATGCCTGGTTCCCATAGACACCAGAAGAGGACATTGGATCCCCCAGGACTAGAAATACAGAAGCTGTACACTACCACGTGGGTGCTGGGGACTGAACCAGAGCCCTCTGGAAGAGCAGCGGTGCTAGCTCTCCAGACTCCTTTTTTCTGTTGTTGTTGTTTTTTTTTTTTTTTTTTTTTCCTTTTTTCTGTCTTATGTAGTCCAGGCTGATCTCAAACTTGATCCCCCTGCTTCAGAATCTAAGGCTGGGCTTACGGGCACACACTGCCATGCTCTGCTTATCTAGCGTACTCTTCATTCCATTCAAAGTAATAAATCAGATGGTGTGTGTAATGTGCTTCAGTGGTTCACTGAAGTCACGTTATAGTGACATCACTGGGTCATTGGCGGAGGATTGCAATGCTTTGGCCATGTAATTCTGACAGGCACCAACCATTGGAAGGTGACACCCTCTGGTCGAAGTGTGACAGAGGAGCTCTCCTGAAGCCAGGAGGGAAGCTGACAGAGCAGTGACACTGCGTTGTTGCCTGCAGCTGTCCTTGTTTGGAAGGAGCTGGTGCTGGGCCTGGCCTGTGTGGACTTGCGTACCAGATGAAATGCAGTGTGTGATGGTTTGGCTTGCATGGCCACTTGGCTTCCTTTTCTCGGGTTTCCAGATAAATGCCTGTCAGATCCTTGTTTTCCAAGGAAAGAAGCCACTAAGCTTGACTCTTAGCATGCTTAGAAACCACGCCATGGCTGACCTGTGAGGCCCTGCTGAAGGCATCTTTCATGGACTTTCAGACACATGATTTCATTAGACAAATGCATTGAGTTTTAAAACCGAAAATCCCAAATAGCTATTTGCTTTAGCTACAGAGCTAGTGGCCATGCCATGGTCCTGCAAAGAAATCACATTTGTAACTATTGTTTAAATCGCCACCTGAATCAGCTTAAACTATTGCCTTTCTCTAAAATGCTTGCTTTTTCTTAGAATAGTTAAGTAAGTAACTAAGGGAGGTAATACGATGGTGTGGGTGTTGTCAGGTGGGTCCCACGAAGCCCCACAATGGCAAGGCATCCAGGGAGCCCAGTGTTACTGGCCACCCCGGAAGGGGTGCTGGGAGTCGGAGGGCCACAGCTCAAGCTGGTCCTGTTGGCCCTCCCTGCCATCCTGGAGGCCTCCACTCTCAGTTGTCTTGATAATAAAACCTCATCTGCACAGGGCTATAAGTGTATTGTTTGCTCCATGTCTCATGAGTAGGATTTTTACTAAATTTTTGTGAAAATAGCAAAGGCAAGCTTACTTTTTAAAAAAGGAAACACACTTAGCTATCTTTTTTTTTTCAAAGATGTAGCCTGTTGTTTATTTTGTTTAGTTCTAAAAAGTTGAACTTTTATCTTTTATTTAATTTAGTTTTTCTCAATTATTTTTTAATCTATTTTTTAATTTAATCTCCTTACAGCCTACTCATAGCCCCTCCCTCCTCTCTTCCTCACGTCACCTTCATGTTCCCCTCCCTCCACTTCCCCCTCCTCCTTTTTCTCAGAGAAGGGGAGGCCCACAAAAGGCATCAACCCACCCTGGCACCTCAAGTCACAGCAGAACTCTCCCACTGAGGCCTGTCAAGGCAGCCTGGCTAGGGGGAAGGGATCCAAAGGGAGGCAACAGTCAGAGACATTATTAGGGAACCCACATGATGACCACGCTGCACATCTACTACATGTGTGTTAGGGGGTCTAGGTCCAGCCCATGCATGCTCTTTGGTTGTTGATTCAGTCTCTGTGAGCCCCCATGGGCCCAGGTTAGTTGACTCTATAGATCTTGTGGTATCCTTGACCCCTCTGGCTCCCACTATCCTTCCTCCCACTCTTCCACAGAACTGCCAGCGCTCAGCCTATTGTTTGAATGTGGATCTCTGCATCTGTTTCCATTTATGTATGTATTTTATGTATGGGTGCTCTGTCTTCATGAACATCAGAAGAGGGATTCAGGTCCCATTACAGATGGTTGTGAGCCACCGTGTGGGTTTTGGGAATTAAACTCAGGTCCTCTAGAACAGCACTCAAGTGCTCTTACCTGCTTAGCCATCTCTGTAGCCTCCTGTTGTTTTATTTACAATAACCAAATAGAGTTGTCAGGAAAGGGTTGAGAAAAATAATGGCAGATACCAAAAGACATCCAGTGCAATGGTGTCTTTGGAAGTGAGAATAACTCAGCTTATTTAAATAATGTTTCTGAAATTGTGTAGCACCGCTGATGATATAGGTCATGGTAGAGCAGGTGCCTAGCATGCAAATGGCCTATATTAATTGGTTAATTAATTATGCTTCAATTCCTCCTGTCATTGCTTCACAGGGCTAAGAACTTTTCCTGAGTTAGTCAGGAAATATTCCCAGTGATGATGTTTATAATTTTTAATCAGATTGATGAGAAATGGAATACATGCATTTGATTGGATCTCTTACTAAATATAACTCAATGCCATTTGCTAAGAATTAATTTTGTTTTTTTCAAAAGATTTTTTTTTCTAGAACAAGTCTTGACATGTAGATCCTTGCTACATCATTTCAATGGAGTGGTTTTGAAGGAAAACACTTTATGCCATACATTGTTTTCATTATCTTCTTAAATATTTTTCAGCTCCCATGGAAGTCCTTGACTAGCATCATTGAATATTATTACATGTGGAAAACTACTGACAGATACGTGCAGCAGGTAACTTTCAGCCACCAGCACATCCAGTTGTAGTGAGCTTTCTGTCCGTGTCAGTGTTTGTAAGCAATGTCTGTTAGCAATGAACCTGTTTGATCTTTCCTAGACTGCTTTAAGTCCTGCGATTTCATGTTTTATTACTTTTAATATTTTCATCTTAATAGTTCACTGTTTTCAGCATTCATCTTTATGATGTGGCTAGAGAGGCATTGTGTCTCTTGCAAAAAGTGAAATACAGAACTGCCATGAACCGCTTGGACGATATATTACTATGATTGAAATGTGAGCCTTGAGGCCATCAGCCTTATAAATTCAGATACTGATATGATTTTCTAATACCTCCTACATGACATTTTATCGACCTGTTCTATAAGCTCTAGCCACCAACTCCATTTGGGGTCCCCTCTCCCGATGCTAGGGTGCACACTTTGAGCCTTGTGTGTGATAGGTGGGCACCCTGCCACTAGGCTACACGCCCTGCCCTCCCCTGAGCTTTGACCTTAATCGTAACGCCTTCATTGATATTTTGAGTTAGGGCCTGACTGGCTAGCTTAGGCTGTCCCTAAGCTTGAGGTCCTCTTGATTCAGAGTGCTAGCATCACAGGTGTTTGCCACCAAGCCTGGGCATTTAGTCTTTGTAGTTTGATGCTTTCTTCTCTAAAGTCATGCAAAAGTCATTTAACTTTTGAGTTCTTCACAAATGTCCTAAATTCATGTAGCTGTTTGTTACTTATTTTGAAAAATCTACCTTTGGAGAAAGGCATATTTCTGTAATGATTCTTGTAGTCACATGTCAGAGCAAGGGAAAGATTAAAAGCAGACGGCATTTGCCTGAATGTGCAAGCTGTACAGTGGCAAGAACTGGATGCCACACAAACGCATTTTAAGGATCACTCTCAAGTGCCAGGCGTTGCCGTGGTCATGAATAGTGAATAGAAATCTACAAGGTATTGAACAATTTCCAGTGTCAACACCATATGTAATTCAGAAAGTGAATATTTTAAACAACTGTGGTAGAAATGAAGGCCCTACAGCCTGGAAACCTGTGCTGTTCAATTTAAGAAGTGTCCCCAGAGAAGGCCCAGACAAGGCCCTAAAGACGGTTATCTGTGTTTGGAAGATGATTTTCCAAAAATGTTGACTCCATTCTGAGTTCTAGGTTGTCCCTGAATAGTTTGTTTTCCTCCAGTTGGACACTGGAGGTGGGTTTGTAGTCCCTCTGGGCACAGTGGCTGCCTTGTTCCCCCTCGCTATTTGCTTTCGTTTTTGTGGTGATCAGTGTCTAGATCTAATGATGTCTTTCCCTTTCTCCCTTTCCCCCTGCATTTGGCTCCTCGTTGACTTCAGTGCAGTGTTCAGTGAGTTCAGCCAAGGTTTAAAGTTACCACAGAGCCAGGTTCAGTGCACACCTGTGGCTCCTGCACTTGGGAGTGTGAGGCTGGGCAACGCACAGTGAGTTCCAGGCCAGTGTCAGCCACGTAGCAAAACCCTGTCTGGGAGCTGACTGGCCAACAGTCACTGCATATGGCCCATCATTACAGGGACCTGCAGTCACTTCCTCTGATGGAGTTTAGAAACTATCTCTAGTTTTTTTGTTTTTTGTTTTTTGTTTTTTTTTTTAAAGCAAAGGTTGAGTGTGTGTACACACACGAAAGGGTCGGGCAGTGTGTGTACACATACTCATTCCAGAAAGACAAGAACTAAACTAGGAAACTAAATTTGCAAACATCAGAATGGTTATTATCACTGTTCTCCGAGGGCTAGAAGTGAAGCTAGTGTTAGCGTATGTGCTTAGCTTGTATGAAGGCCCAGGTTCACACACACACACACACACACACACACACACACACACACACACACCAGAAAAGGCCTTTTTAGTTTTCTCATAGAAGATTGAGAAAATGCCAGGCTATGGTAACACACACCTTTAATCCCAGCTCTCAGGAGGCAGAGACAGGTGGATCTCAGTGAGTTCAAGGACCGTCAGGTCTACACAGAGAAACCCTGTCTGGAAAAGGAAAGAAAAAAAAATGTATTGGGAAGTGAAGTTTTTCATTGCTTTACCTTGAAGCATTTTTATTTGAAATATTTTATATGTGCTTCTAGTTCTGTAGTCCAGAAGGTAATGGCTTTCTTAAAAGTTACTGAAGCTTTAGAATGTGTCTATGGAAAAACTCTTAAGATAATGAATGGTGCTGTATCGTTTATCTTCTTGTGTTTCTGAGGCAATGAGATGTAAATAATTAGTATGCATTTCATGTGAACTGTTTTGTCCATCTTTTGAATTAGAAACGCCTAAAAGCAGCAGAAGCCGAGAGCAAGCTGAAGCAAGTTTATATCCCAACTTAGTAAGTAGCTGACGTCTTTTGAGAGCTTCTTTCTGCTCTTAAATCTGTCATTCCGAACGTGTCATTTGTTCATGGTGACAAACCTGAATGTCTTTGTGTGTCCTACCTGGTTTTTGTCCTCAAAGTCCAAAAGTTGTTTTCTGTTGGCCCACTATGATGACTTTGGAAAGCAAAGGGAGAGGGTGAGAGGAACCTGAGTAGACCAGCACGAGGGTACCAGGTGAATGTCCAGCTGCTTGTTCTTGTGTTAAGCCACAGGGCAGGTGTCACACTTCCCAGTGACAGAAGGTAGCTGCGTCACAGGGAGCAACTGTGTTCCATAGAGCCAGCACTTTCTGAGACCTCTGCATGGCAGCACGGGTGTTGTTACTGTGTGTCCCTTGAAGGCGTGTTGTCTGTGTGATGTGATGGATGTGTTTTGTAAATGATAAGTAGGTTTGGGGTGTGTCCTGGGTCTAGCATTCTTTTGTGTTTTTTGGGTTTACAGGTCACTGTCATGTAAGAGCAGATGTCAGTTTCCTTTCATTCTATGTTTTAAGTGCATCTCACTCTTCTGTCGTTGAGGTCTTAGGTCTGGGAGCTCAAATCTACAACTTTTTCTCTACAGCCCCAAGATTTTTCAGGTTCTTTGAGCTAAACACAGCCATTGTATATAAATTTTTCTTTGCTGGATTTGGATATATTTTATAATAGATGTTTTTACATACAGGAGGCTTCATGGACAACTTTACCTCAAGGCTTACTTGTTTCTTGGTTTGTGCGTACGTGTGTGTATGTGTGGTTTTTTGTTTGTTTGGTTTGATTTAGTTTTTGGTTTTGTTTTGTTTTTGAGACAGGGTCTCACTGTATAGCTGTGGTTGTCCTGGAACTCATTATGTAGACCAGGCTGGCCTCAAACTCAGAGATCTGGCTGGCTCTGCCTCCTGAGTGCTGGGGTTAAAGGTGTTTGCCACTATGCCTTGATTTGGTTTAGTTTTTAAAAACTGTAATTTACATATCCCGTAATTATTCTATTTCTTCTGCAGTGTTGTTGTGAGATCCTTTAAAATTATATATTTACTCTGTGAATTCAAAATGTGTGATCCCACAAGGAAAACACTGGTTGTGACTTGAGCTTCTTGGGGGAAACAGCCTTCCCAGTACCACAGTGCTGATATCCCAGAGAGAACGTTTGGCCTGCTGCATCCCAGTGGCCCAGTGACCATTCTTATCCAGCACCACGCAGTAGCAGTCTGGATAAAATCTCACTCGCCAACTGTTCCTGTAAATAAGTCTCATTGGAACATGGGCCTGTTTGTTATATATTGTCCAAGCCTGCTTTTATCCTGCAGGCACAGAATTTAGTGGTTGTGGCTCTGTTACCCACAAACCTAAACTTCTTTACTACCGAGCCCTTTACAAGAAAAGTTTTCTACATCTTTATTTAGGTGATCCTTGGAAATCAAACAATTTCTAATCATACTCATGAAAAAAATGTGTCTCCTTGGCATTGTTTAAAAATAAGCTGAGTTATAGAGTCATATGTAAATCTGAGTCCCTCAGTGAATTTCCAAGTTAATACTGAAATAGAATGTTGTTGTTTTTTAATAGATTAAGAGTTGTTTCTGTCATGCTTCGAGCCTGGCTGTCTCCTACAGTCAAAGCCTTGTGTTTGTAGTGGGAGTGGAAGGTTAAGAAGACATGCCGCTCTCCTGAGAACAGTGACCAAGAAGATAGCTTTTTCGTGGGGTGGGGTGAGCATTTTGTTCTGTGCAGTACCCCGGGAGGAGTTTCTGAGGAAGTGTGAGGCACTCAGCTGCAGGCGGTTGTGCTGAACCACCTGAGTTGAGACAGGGCCGAGCCCAGAAAAGATGGTGTGGCTGGTGTGAAAAGAGTAGACAGCCAGCCACAGAGGCTGGGGAGCTGCGGCATGGGATGCCCAAGACGAAGAATGGAAGAATTTTACAGACTTGTTGTCATGGTTGCAATTTTTTTTTTAAGATTTTATTATTGATTTATTTTATGAGTGCTCTATCTGCATGTACACCTGCATGCCTGAAGAGGGCATCAGAGCCCAGTATAAATGGTTGTGAGCCGCTATGTGGTTGCTGGGAGTTGAACTCTGAACCTGTGGAAGAGCAGACAGTGCTCTTAACCACTGAGCCACTTCTCTGGCGCCCATGGTTGCATTTGGACCATGGATCCAGGAAGGAGTAGGGCATATATGGGGATACTTGTCATGGGTGCTCAGGAAGAGAGATAGACCATCTTGACTTAGAAAGAGCTCTGGGGACGATGCTACATTAGGCAGTGACTGACTTTGATTGTCAAGGTTGAGTCCACAGTTAGGTGGATTACCCTGCCAGAAATGGTAGCACAATATTAGATTAGGACATTTTTAGTTTGTTCTATCAAAAAAGGGATAGTGGACTTGTGTGCAGCATATACTAGACATACTCAGGGAAAGATCTAGGCTAGAGACAATTGTGAACTTCACAGCACACAGTAATTCCACTTCAAATCATGGATTAGATCTGTGAGGGAGAGCAACCAGAAAGGCGCCTTGCAGTAGCCCCTGAATGAACTCAGTGTTTATAGAGCATACTGTGTATGTTAGCTGCAGACAGATGGCCCAGTGAGCCACGGGAGCTGAGAGGGCTCTGGTGTGTTTTAAGAAGGAAGGGGTGGGCATTATTAGATGCTGGTGGGGTGTAACCAGGAACTCAGCAATATGGAAGTCTGTGATGTAGTGGAGTGGCAGAGACAGGCTAACAGCAGAGGGAGACACCATCAAATGGGAAAAGATAAATAAATATATGAGCCTAAGAAAGGCCAGTGCTGGGCTGGAGAGATGGCTCAGTGGTTAAGAGCACTCACTGTTCTTGCAGAGGACCTGGGTTTGATTTGCAGCACCCACACAGTGGCTCACAACCATTCATAACTCCCATTATGTGTAAATAGTAATTTGAGGAGGGTTCAGAGAGGAGAATGACATGTATGTAATGCTCCAGGGCCAGAGATGGTGGGAGTATGGAGCACAGATGAGGGCAGGGCCGATTAGAGGAAGGACATTTCCACGCAAGGTCTCCAAAAGTGTTTCTTGGGGCCTGCAATTGAATCTTTAGGTGGATATCCTCAGTGGTTCTCGGGTGTGGCATCACTCTGATTTTAAACAGTGGCTTACTCAGTCAGGCAGGGTTCTGGGCCTATCCAGAAATGTATTTGTCGTCTCTGCCCTTCCTTTCAGTCACCACAACTGTTCATGGCGTTGGCCCTTCTCTTTTAGATTATGTATAAATTTTATGTGTATAAGTGTTTTGCTTACTTCTATGTGCATGCCTATTGCTCAAGGAGGTCAGAAGAGGTCATCAGATCTCCTGGAATTGGAGTTAGGAATGGTTGTGAGCTACTGTGTGGGTGATGGGAATCAAACCCAGGTCCTCTGCTAGAACAGCAAGTGCGCTTAACCACTGAGCCATACCATAGCTCCAACCCCACATTGGCTCTTCTTAGGCTCAAATATTTAGCACTTGAGTTTAAATGCCTACTTTCCCTATTTCTGGGAAGCTTTTGGCTTGACTTCAATAGGTGGGAGCATCATTTTAACTGCTACAGATTTCTTTTCAATTGGAAATGATTCACTCTGGGAACCTTAGTTTCTCTGAACCACTTTTTTTTCTTTAGTTTTCTTTTTGAGACACACCCTCTCCCTACATAGCCCTGGCTATCCTGGATCTCACAGAGATCTGCCTGCCTCTGCCTCCAGGGGAGTGCTGGGATTTAAGGCTTGCACCACCATGTGTGGCCCCCCTTCTTTTCTTTTTGTTCTAAGAAGCAAAACAAACAAAACACGGATCATTATCTATCATTATCTATCTATCTATCTATCTATCTATCTATCTATCTATCTATCTATCTATCTATCAGTCTATTGTCTACCTATGAGGCGATGTCTTGCCATGTAGCAGATGAAAGGTCCCTAGAAGGAGGCTCTTCTGGGACAGATCTCTGTGTCTACTTAGGGAGTCTGTATTTTCTAAGTGATGTGTGGTGTGCATGCAATTGTGCCGTGTCCTGGGGCTCTAAGTGAGGAGTTAGCCTTCTGTGAGCTGTGTTTACACAGTAATTGCCATGATATGCCTGCTATATGTTTCAAAGAACTATGGCTCTGCTGAGTGACAGGTTTGCATTTAGTCTTATCAGTGTCTATGTAAATTTGCATTTAGTCTTCTGACCTATGTCTTCTTTTTTCTCCTAAAAGTGTTTTCTTAAACAGAAGGAAAAAAAAATCTAAAACACAAACTCAAAGGTTTTCTCATCTTAAATGCTAATCTGCCTCAAAAACTTCAGACAGAATGTAAATTTTTATGGTGAGCCTAGGACAAGAGGCCCTCCCCTGTGGTTGTGGAGGGTGGCTCTGCAGAGCCCAGCTGCATCTTTGCTTCAGCCCATCCCCTCTGGAGCAATGCAGAGGCCACAGCGTCACCGCCACCCAGGAGCAGTGCCAGGGCTTTCCCAGTCACACAGCACTGCCTTTAGCTTAATATTCAGTCAAAGACATTATTTTCTAAGGAAAATATATGATGATAAGGATAAAGTCTAGTGACGTCTATCTTTAAAAAGCATAGTGTGCTCTGAAGAAATCGCAGTGCTGTGAACACGGGAGACACACATCTGCTTAGAGTGCCTGGCACAAGACACTGGCAGTTTTATAACTTTACTTTGTAAAAATGAGTGCCTTGGTTTTATTTCATTTTATTTATGTCTTCTCATCATTCTACCAGATATACCCTCTTGTTTAAGTTCCTGGAATCATGTGTGCCAATGTATTTCTGTCTTTTGTGTGTGGGTGTGTGTTTCCTTAAGGTTTGTTGTTATTGTATACAAAGTCCTGGGTTCATCACAGCATCTTTGTACATACCTGTCATTATACTTGATTCTCATTTGCTCTCTTCTACTGGCCCCATACTTGGGATCATCTTAGCACCCTTCTTTTGCCACTCTGTTTCTTCTTCACTAAATATATTAATTGTTCATGTTTTAGGGAAGGTAAATTAGTAAGGAGGTGCCAGCTTTTTGCCTTGTCCTAAAAATTATTATTATTTTTTATCATTTCACTTTACATTTCATTGAAAGCAGCAAACCAAATCCCAACCAAATATCCAGCAGCAATGGCAAGTCTGGCACTGTGAATGGAGCTGTGGGGACCCAGTTCCAGCCCCAGAGCGCCCTCCTTGGACGAGCCTGTGAGAGCTGCTATGGTAAGTTTGCTCAGGCGGAACAGCGCCTGAGGTATACTGTCCTGCACTGTGGGGCCGGTTGGTGAGAAGCATGCCACTACAGCTCAGAGGCTGGGCAGTGTCTCCTCAGAGTGAGTGGGTGCCATCCCAGCCTCCAGCTAGGCGCAAGGGGGCATTCGCTGAGTACTCTTGCACCAAGGCGGGTGTGCGTTTCCTCTGTGGGCTCTGTGTTTGCTGGCAGTTTTGTCTTTTAACTGTGTGCAGTTATTTTAGCTTTTTCCAAACCACAGTACTGTGATACATACAAAATCCCCCTTTGGAGTCCTTCAGTGTCCTCTGACAAATTAAATGTGTCTGATACTTCTGGAGGAGAGGCAGATGTGTGGATAAACCAGTGCTTATAGGCTTCAGGCCCCCAGGGCACCCGGAGGGGAAATGCCACGTTATGATATTTGCCTTTGGCCTCAAGCCTTGCTGTGTGCATCTCTGCTTGCAGGGCTCTACTGTGTGCTTTTGTTATACGGGGCTGCTTAGATGACCTGGTCAGCAGTTGCCACCATATATGTTTATTTAAAAATCTCAAACAGCAGCAGAAGCCCTCCTTTCTGTTGTTGCTTGGGGTTGGGTTTTTGAGTCTGGGTTTCTCAAGAAACCCAGGCTGGCTTCTAACTCACCATCCCCCTGCCTCTGCTTTCTCTTGAGAGTTTGGATCATGTGGGTGGATGGATGTGTGTGCATGAGTCCTTGGTGTTCTTATTTGTGTTTAAACAAAGTCAACTTGTGGGCTAGAGAGCTGCCTCAGTAAAGACTGTAGAAAAAAGTATCGCCAGGACCTGAGACCAGGTTCTCCCCACAAAGGAGATTTATTTGCCCCAGATAGACAGAGAGCAGGGAATAAGAGACAAACACTGGAGACAGAGGACAAGAGAGAAGGGGAAGGGAACAGAGAGAGGGAGGAGGGATACTGGTCCTGGAGGGGGACAAAGGACTGCCTCTGGACAGAAAGGAAAAAGACATGGCACATAGGAAAAAGGCAGTTTATAAAGGCACAGGGGGAAGGTGTGTTAGGATAAGGTGTTTAATTTTAATTGGGCACGTTAATTACATGAACCAAAGAGGGCTTTTGATTGGTGGACTTCAATACTTTGATAGCTGGACTTTGTAGTCAGCCTCAGGAAGAGGAAGTGTCCAAATAAAGGACTAGACCTTGGTGGCTAGCTTGAGGGATGTGATCTACTGGGTTTTAGCAAGGCAGAGGGAATGAGGGAGAAGGACAGGCCTGCCAGGCCATGCTGGCCAAAGTCCTGTGAAAGAGTTCACACTGGCCTTGCAGAGGACCTGAGTTTGGTTCCTGGTACTCACATCAGCTGGCCCACAGCCAACTATAACTTTAGCTTCAGGCGATCCAACACCTTTGGCCTTCTGAGGCACTTGCATTCATACACACATGCAAGCAATTAAAACATTTTAACAAAATCTGTCTTAAAAGGTCAGCTTTATTGTTTAAGTTAAAAGAGGAAAGAGGTCAGGCCTCTCTTTGAAAGGAATCTTCCAAGAGTGGTACTTGATGAATGTGGAAGAGTGGGCCTTGGGTCTTTCCATACCCATGCCAGCTTCTAGCACCAAGCTCTCCTCCAGCTCTGATTTCACCCTTTGCATGCTGGCTTGTGAGGTTGTCAGGCAGCCCCCTGTGCTGGTTTGCTTAGGTGGTAGTAGCCTACAGGCAAGGGAGGACTGCTCACGGGCTTCCTGTAATAGCCTCTGCCTGCGTTTTTACCTGTTTCGCTGCCACTGTTTCCACCTCTCTGACTCAGCCTCAGGAAGCTTTTTGTTGTAGGACAGCAGTGAACGCTGTGGAACCTGACACAGGCTGTGAAGCCATAAATCAGCTGGGATTAGGCCTTACTGAGCATGATGCCATGTCAGCTACATGTGTTCGTGGTAGGGATTTACAGTCTTCAGAACAACTTGTATTTAGAAGAAATTCTAAAGTAAAGTTTTGTTTGCTGAGTAAAGGAACAACAGACAGATTTCTGGTTTTATCTGGCTCCTGTCTTATCAGTGAATCACCTCTTGAGTACCTTAGCAATCCTTGTAAGAGCTCTTGAACCATTCAGTTCAGGTTTAAAACCCTGCCAAGCAGCTTAATGTTGTGGGGTTCACTTAAATCCAACATAACCTAAGCACCGGGACAGTACAGATGACAAAAATTTATTGTAATCAAGCCACCACTGATCGATCAGGGCCACAGAACAGACTCGGGAGCTGAGCTGCCACCCAGAAGCCATGTTGTACAGCGTATTTAAAGGATGAAACCATAAAGCAAGGGGGAGTGCTGGGTGGCCTGTAGCATTGTCCAGTCATATTTTGATGTAAGGGGTTGATCAAGGGCGTTTCCATCAATCAGGATAGGAGTAGGTTCCTGGGCTGGGAACATGAACTTTGTTTGACCCTGCCAGCAAGATGGAGAAGTTGTGCTTGAAATGGCTGGACTCGGGCAACTGTCTCCTTACAAGTTGTCCCTGAGAAGGCTGGACCCAGACAACTGTCTCTTTATAGCAGAAGCTGTTCTGCTATTGGGAAGTCCCCAGTTCCCCTAGGGCCTGGGCCCTTGAACTTAGTTTCTCCCTACGATGAAATGGAGATGAGAATGAGGTCGTAGTGCTTAGAACAAGTTTCTTTTGCTTGTTCCCAGCACTTAATAATAATAGTATCCTTCGGAAGACTTAGCTCTAGACGTGTACATAATGAAGTCACTTCTAATTAACAACAAAGCTCAGCAGCCAGAGGCATACATCAAGATGTGTCCTCCAGTGGCTTCTGTTAACAGACGCGACGAACACTTGGTGTGTGGCAGAGACACAATGCTCACGGGCTTCCTGTAATAGCCTCTGCCTGCATGTATGTGCTGTACTTTCCTGGGTGGCCTGCAACCTTGGGAGAGAAGATAACAGTGTACCAGCTGTGGCCTCGGGCTCTCTCTGAGGGTCAGTTATATTTGAGATCACGGATTTCACAGCATCCCTCTCCCTCTGTCCTTAGCCTCACAGTCTCACCAGTGGTATTCCTGGGGCCCACCCAATATGCAGTGCAGACTGTGTGCGACCTGCTGGCTGTACTGGAAGAAATACGGAGGTCTGAAAATGCCCACCCAGTCAGATGAGGAGAAGTCTCCCAGCCCCACTGCAGAGGTATGAGAGCGGAGCTGCAGGCTGACACTGCTCCTTTCTCAGTTACAGCTTCTTCCTTGGAAACAGGAACACCGCACACTACAACTTACAAATGAACAAAGCTGGGTTTTACCATTAAACATAGCGCTGTGTACTCATGGTGGGTGTGGATGTGGAAGCTGGGACAAGGCAGAGTTTTCAGATACTCAAAATATTGGTCTTTTGAGATTATTCAGAAAAAAGAATAAGAATAATGTCTGTGGGAGGTATTTGCCTGAGTAGAGAGCTTACAAATAGTCTTGTTTTTAAAAACAATTTGTAACCTTTAGACACTAGTTTATTACAGAAAATAACAAACACGAATTAAACATTTTCTCTCCTTGGCTATTGTGGAGGGACAAGAAGGGCCCAGTGAACAGTAGTTGAAGGATGACCTTGGAAAATCTGCATAGACTGAGTATGTCAAGGGCCAGCGTCTACCAAAGGGACACATGTTTCTGTCAGAGCTGATGGTATCTCAATACTCCTCACAATAAATGAGCCACTGGCAGGGCCGCACTGACAGCTTCTGACCGGTGGTGCATATGATCTGGGTTGAATTCCATCCCTGCCCTGCAGCATCCCCACCTTCTCACCAATAGCGTGCACTGCCTTTCCTTCGAGGGGCAGGTTCCTGAGCTACAGATGCTTCCAAGCGGCCACGCACTTTGGCCAGTTCTTCTCTGTAAATTCTGGTGTTTTCTGCAATTGCAGGACCCACGCGTGAGAAGCCACCTGTCCCGACAGGCCATGCAGGGCATGCCGGTCCGGAACACTGGAAGCCCAAAGTCTGCAGTGAAGACTCGCCAAGCTTTCTTCCTTCATACTACGTATTTCACAAAAATTGCTCGTCAGGTCTGCAAAAACACCCTGCGGCTGCGGCAGGCAGCGAGACGGCCGTTTGTTGCTATTAATTATGCTGCCATTAGGGCAGAATGTAAGACGCTTTTCAATTCTTAACCTTATATGTTCCGCTCCTCACCATCCTCTCTTTCCCTCGCTCTCTCTTTTTGTTTGTTTGTTTGCAATAAACATAAGTTCTTATGTACAGCCTTTGTTTTTTTTTTTAAACATTGTTCTTGTCTGCTGCCATTTATATCATGCCATCCTGAGAAACAACATTGAAATCCCTGTGAAATTTCAGAGTAGAGCTAGCTAGGAGGTGGGGGAGGTGACCTCACCCAGTGGGCTCTTGTGACACAGTTGCCCAGAGGGACCTTAACGGAAGCACTCCTGCCCGTTTGCTTCTGTGGTAGCGTAAACCCAAAGGGTGATAAAAGTTCCTAACAAGACAGCAAACCAGTCTTAAGTATTCATTAGGTTTTAATAAAATTTACTAATTTATACTAGTCAGGAATTGTATGTCTTGGCAAGCCTCTCTCATCTTCCCAGGGACCTTTTACAGTCATCATACAGGCTGCAGAAAGCACAGTGCTTCATAACTAATCCCATATTTGTTAGACAGTCTAATAAATTTTAATTGCGTTTAAGAATCCTTTCTAAGGAAACTCCCTGAGCGTCTGCATTCAGTTTTTACACGTTGGCACCTGTCGCGGTTGAACAGTGTCTTTGTCTGATTTGGTTTCCATTTCATAATCATACACTATCACTTATTGTCTCTGCGACTCACCGCTCTTGTTTCCAACACAGTCGGTCTTGCTTATGCTTCTTTTGTTGCTGTTGCTGGAACAAAGGTTATCTGTGCCATTGACCTGTGGGCTCTTTTCCTATTGACACATACCTGAAAAAGTACACGAGGCTTGTGTTAGATGTGAAGCCATACTTGATGGTAGAGCCATATAGTTAGTCCCTAAAGGATTGAAAAAAAAAATGGCTGTTGCAAATAGGAAATAGGAAATCTTAAAGATATTCAGGTGCTTTTTTGTTTGTTTGTTTTTGTTTCTTGAGACAGGGTTTCTCTGTGTAGCCTTGGCTGTGCTAGAACTGTTCAGGTCAGGTGCTTTTTTTTTTTTTTTTAAAATAAAACAGTGATCATGGGGCTGGAGGGATGGCTCAGAGGTTAAGAGCACTGGCTGTTCTTCCAAAGGTCCTGAATTCAATTCCCAGCAACCAGATGGTGGCTCATAACCATCTATAGTGAGATCTGGTGCCCTCTTCTGGTGTACAGGCACACATGCAGGCAGTGTTCTGTATAAATAATAAATAAATATTTTAAAAAATTGATTATGACTCAGGGTGTGGTGGCACGTGTATTGCCTGTAATCCTGGGGAGGCAGGGGTAGGAGAATCAGGAGTTGAAAGTCATCCTCAGCTACACAGGGGATTCAAGATCAGCCTGGATGACATGAGACCTTATCTCAGAAAACCAAAAACATAAAAGCATATTTTATGAGGTGTCCACTTTGATTTGAAGAGGATGTTCATAAAAGAATTGATGACTGGAAAAGAACTGATTTCTAAAGATAATTTTCAGGAGAAAATTGCAACTTGAAAGGTTTTTAAGCTTAAAGACAAAAAGCCCGTAAGAAGAGTGAAAATCAGTGGCCATTCAATGTCCACCACGGAGGAAGTCAGCTGTGTTATGACACTGTATTTGAAAATTTAGGCTTAGCTTAGCTTCTGTCATGGCATTTCTGAGTTTAGGGATTTGCTGGTCTTTTTTTGTTTTGTTTTGTTTTTTCACCCATTTTAAAGGACTAGAAAATAAATACATCTACATAAACTGTTTAGCTGTTTTAAAACACATATATTTCTATGTAATTTCTTGGGGTGGGTGGGTGAGAATAATTTAAACATTTGAAATGGAAATAATGATTTGCTGGTGACTGGTGTCATGTTTGTTTCCAATGAATGGAAGAGAAGCCATCACCAAATGTACTGGTGGCTGTGAGGGCTGCTTTTGCCTTTGGCTCTTTGTTGATTTTCAATTTATTTGCACATCGTCTTTGTTCTGATTACTCTTGAGTGAAGTGTTTTTGTGTCACTCCATTCTAATCTTTTGTCAGTTGAAGGCCCATGCTACTAAAAATAGATTTAGGGTTAAATTGTCTATATCCTATTTGCTCAAGTACATGGAAAATAATAATGAAAGAACAGTCGTTTGTTGTGATGAAATTCCCAAAAAAAAAAAAACCTTATTATTTTCTTCTACTTTGTGTTTATCTTTATCAAAGTACATAGAGAACCAGACTTTTAGAACAATTTTACCTTATGACCTAAAATTTCAGTGTTGCTCACTATGTACTTACTGAACTCTTCCTGGCCTCTAACTGAGTTTTACATCACCCTTTCACTTATATCTGTTCTTTGTTACAACCTCTTCAGGAGATGCTTTTATCTCAGCTCTGTGGTGCGATTAACTGTGAGTAACCTAACATCATAGGCACCTGAGTCTCTGATCCACTGCAAATGGATAGCCCTTTGTGTGCACGTGGGCCTGTGCGTGCGTGTGTGTGTGTGTGTGTGTGTGTGTGTGTGTGTGTGTGCAAGTGTGTGTTTCTCCATAAGCTTACCTTGGTTTCTCAAAGGCATTGTTGACTGCCCCCTCTCTATTAGGCACAAGGGTTACGGATATAGTACTGATATACTTTCAGAGAAGGCGGAAGCTTGTAATTCTAAAGATATTGAAGAGTGGAGGTCTGGTGGATACATTTGGAGTAACCAGTTCATAAAGGGAGGTAGTATTCTCTGCGCAGCCAGTGTTGTAGCAATTACAGGGCGCTAGGGAACGGAAGAGGGAAGACCCTGAGCTTGCAGGCCCCAGGAGAGCATGACCCAGCACCTAAGAACTTGACTCAGTAGGTAACCCCTATTTTAAGAGCACATTTCTGATTGGCTATGGAAGTACTCATCAGCCTTTCACGCTCATTAGAGAACATGTACTAGGCTTGCAATATTGTAAATGGGGCATTTTGCAAGAAGTAATGGTAGCTCTGGGAAGGGAAGTAGGAGGCTATGAAAAATGGGATGAGACTTTTTTCCATTGTTCATCTTTTATAAAAATGTATTTCTTACTAGATAGATAGATGGATAGATAAATAAACAGACAGACCTCCAGCAGGTGCCTGTAATCTCAGCTCTCAGGAAGCAGAGGCAGAAGGATTGCCACTCCTTTGAGGCCAGCCTGGGCTACATAGTGAGTTTAATACCAGACCCTATCTCAAACACAAGCATATAGGATACATAGGTGATACATACACAACAAAACTTTTAAAACCCGAGCACGGATAGTTAACATTCAGAATGCTCACGCTGAAGCTAACTTAAGGGGCACAGAGCATTTCAAAGACAGCTACACTCCCTAGCAGCAGGGCAGGCCAGGATTTGCCTGCCACCTGGTCAGTTTACAGAGGTGAGAGTAGTCCTGAGTTCACAGGCCAGCTATAATCCCATCATGAAGTTACTTTGTGTCTCTTGAAGAGAATTTTGCTCTTTGAAGATGTGAATTCATCTTTGCAAGTGTCCAAGACCCCATTTCTTGAGATATTTGTCACATGTTTTTTAGATTTCTTTCTTTTTAATTGAGACAGGGTTTCTTTGTGTATAGTCTTGGCTGTCCTGGAATAGCCTTGTAGACTATTCTTTGTAGGCCAGTTTAGCTGGCCTTGAACTCACTGAGATCTGCCTGCCTCTGCCTCCCAAGTGCTGGGATCAAAGGTGTGCACCACCATGCCAGGCTTGTTTTCTAGATTTCTCAACAAAAGTTACTGTTACAAGTCGCACACACTTTCCTGAAGCTGAGAGTGGTAAAGCCGCAGGAGAGAACCATCTAGGCCCGCTTCTCTGCCGGTTTTGACAGTGTTTGTCTTTAATAGGAATTTGTTCTTCGATGGTTACTTAAATGTAATTTTTTAAAAATTTTATTATTTTATATGCTTGAGTATTTTTCCTACATGTATGTATGTGTACCACATGGAAGTCAAAAGAGGGGATCAGATCCCCTTGGGCCTAGAGTTACAGGTGGTTGTGAGCAACAGTGTGGGTACTGGGACCTGGACCTGGGTTTTCTGCTAGAGTAACAAGGGCTTAGAACTGGTATGCCAAAAGGCCTGTAACTTGTACACTTATAACTGCTCTGGCCCTTACACTTTTTTTCTTTTAAGTTACGCAGTGGTTTCAAATCTCAAAACCTTTTTTCTTCCTGATACAGGGTCTTCAGAGGCAACAACTGTCAACATGCATTTTAAATTTTAATAGCCCCTGCCCAGTTGTCCTCTGAAAACCCGGTTTATACTCACAACTACTATCTAATTCAACTCTCAAGAATCTTGGCAGAGACGTTACCCATCTTTGACATCCTTAACCAGTTGATGGATGGGACATAGCTAGCTTCCTTCCATTTGGTATTGCTAGTAACACAGAAATCCTTGCAAAGATTTAAAGGTGGTTGGTATTTCCTTTCAGCTGTGATGCCAATATCTCCCTCCCATTTTGTCTTTGACTTTGCCTCTGTTCTATTTTCTAAACTTTTTTTTTTTTCTTTTTGAGACAGGGCCTATGTAGACCACGCTGACCTTGAACTCACAAAGATCTGCCCACCTCTGCCTCCCAAGTACTGGAATTAAAGGCTTACGCCACCACACCAGGCTAAACGTTTCTATTAAGAACTGTTTTCCAGCACCTGAATCCTGTGTTTTGGTCCTATTAATGATTCTGTTTGTCAGAGATCTCGAAAGCCCGTCAAAAATTTTTTTTTGAGAATTTTACTTTGTGTGTGTGTGTGTGTGTGTGTGTGTGTGTGTGTGTGTGTGTGGTTGCTCGTGTGGAGAGTGAGGTGCTGACTTGCACGTGCCGGCTCATATCTGTGGAGGTCAAAGGACAGCTGCCAGCCTTATCTCCTCGGAGACAGCATTGCATAAATCAGGCTAGGGAGCCCATGAGCTTCTGGACATTCCCCTTCCTTATCTCCCATCTCCCCCGAGGGGCACACTTGGATTACAGAATCTAAATTTCAGGTTGTCAAACTTGTGGGCCAAGCACTTTTATCCAGTGAGCCACCTTCCCAGCCCTTGTTTGTGCATTTTAATTAATCGTGTATATTTTGCAGCTTTTCTTTTTTATTATAATCTCTCTCCACCCCTGGTAGGTATTTCCAGAACATTAGAGAAAAGGTCAGAGATTGGTATGAAAGTGTCAGTATTCTGTGTTTGCCTCAAAGGACTATACGCCCTGCTGTAAATGAGCCTCATGCCCAGCCAGTGACTTGACACGCTGCTGTCCTCCCTGGGCAGTTTTGGTCCCCTGTGGCTTCTGTAGCAGCCCTCAGTTGCCTCTCTTATCCACACATGTGTAACTGCCCCCTCTGTTGAGCTAAAGGTGAGTCATGTGGGGGAGCGAGGACTAGCAAGCAGCACACAGCTTGGTGTCGCCTGTAGACCAGGATTGCAGCAGTGTGGGTCAGAGGATCCCTAGATGTTCCTGTGAAGAGAATGTGTTCTCCCTACTGAATGGCTTCCATTTTTCTTACGTTAAAGCCAGGCCAGGCCAACTTAGCACGTATCATCCTAATTTCTTTATATATTGACAGATAGCTGTCCACACCAACTACTTCCGTTAAAATAGACTTACTGGTGAAGACTTACTAAAATAAACTTACTGCTAGAGACTTTCTCCAGGGGAGAGTTGTAAAATTTCCCCGGGAATACCACATAGTTGGTAGTCTGAGAAACCAGAGGAAATTTGCTGTAGTCCCAAGTGTAACCCGATCAGTACTGTGCTGATGACCATCTTTGAGGGATGCTGGCTCTTGTCAAGGTGATGTAACATCCTGGTGTCTGTTGGTTGTAGCCACTTTGACAGCTTTCCTGGAGTTCTTGCAGGCTAAAGGGCAAAGTTTATCTTGTTACTTGGACTTCGAACAGTGCCTATGTCCAAAATGCTGAGGAATTTACCAAGATAATTCACTCAAAGTACTTGAATTTATGGAGAAGAAAGCAAAAAACAACAGTGTTTCATCTTGTCCCTTTTCCAAACATGACTGGAATCTTAGGCAAAGTAGGCATAGGGAGAAGGAAGTTTGGTGTTGATGCTTGGTGGTTTGACCAGTGTTTCATCTGATCTTTCTTTCGATTGTATTTCTAAACATGTTTGTCAAAGATGTGCTTAATTCTGCCTCTGTCTTCATTATTGTTCAGAAACAGGTGAAAAGCTCCACAACTCAGTAACTCTTCCAGAGATTAGCGGAGTGAAGGGGGAGAATGGGATCATTTAAAGTTGTCAGTGGTTGCATAATAGGGAAACAGGGCCTGGGCCACTGACTCAGGTTCCTCGTTTCCAAGCTCGCCACAGCATCTACTTTGTCTGTTTTAATGTTTTTTTTTTAAACGCTATTCCCACCATCTGTCTAATAGTTAAAAAAATTTCCTTGATGAAAAAGTACTAGTGCTCATGACAAAGTCAATCTCTAAATAATTTGAGGTTCCAAACTGATGTGTATGTTTTGACCACTAAATGCAAAGAACACCTGTGGATGTTCAAATTCCATATTGTGTGCCTAGGAATAGTCTCACTTGTGAAAAGAAAAGATCCCTACTAGGATCAGAAAAACCCTAAGGATACATTTGTCACACATTTGGAGATGGGGCAGAGCATGAACATAATAGCTCTACATCAGCTGAAGCAACTGACGAGGTTTATGACAATGTCTGACTTTAAAAACTTTCCATATGCTTTTTTTTTCCCCCTTTCAAACTATTTTGACCTCAGCTCTTTGGTACAGTGGCGTTACACTGACTCTATCATGATGACAGTGCCTTTAAAGTATGCTGTTTATGCTGTATGTTTTATTTCTTTTTCTGAAATATTCTATGATAGGGTATGAAGGGATGAAAACTTAGTGGTCAGTGTCCACCCTCACAGTGCATAGGGACCTTTAAAGCCTCAGCCCATGCATCATTGTAGGAGGTAAGGAAAAGAGGACCGTGACAGAACCAAGTGGCTTTGCCAGGCTACCATCTAATGGAACTGAGTTTTGTTAAGAGATAGGTCAGGGCTTCTCAGTGCAACTCACTCCAGCTCAGCTGAGGACGGCTGAAGGTGTTGCCTTGGCAACTGTTGTGGGGTTTGTTTTTGTTTTTCAAGCCATATTAGCCGTACGTTAGGATTGGTTCCACCCTGAGTGTTTTTCTCTCATAACGTACAAAGGTCACAACTAGAAAGGAAGCCTGTTGCCATCAGTTTTCAGGTGCGCATACGTGGTGTGTGTGTGAATCCTCCACTCACGTGGCTTTAGTGTGAGTGTTGGTGCGAGGCCCTCGTTCAGTACAGGGATCTGAAGCTCAAAATAGTTTTCTCCACCCCAGAGGAAGGAGTGGAATGTGGTGGGCATTCTGCGTTTTTTTCCGCCTGCACCTTTTATTTCTGTGGTGTGTGTTAAAGGTACAAGAGACCGCCTCACTGTTGTCTCCGTGTTTCTTTCTCTCCTCAGATGCAGACAGGCATGCCGAACTTTCTGGGAGCCCGCTGAAAAGCAAAAGCACTAGGAAACCTTTGTCATGTATCATTGGGTATTTAGGTGGGTATCTGCTAACACAGGAGGAGCTCAAGAGACACCTTTCACATGTGGAGGGCCTCTCGCTATCAGAAATGCTGCATCCTTGAACTGCATTCAAGTCCTTCAGAAAGACAAAACTGGGTATCTTCAGAGTTTGATTTTTGACTTAGAAACTCTTATTATCAATGCACAGAGTTAAGTATGTGTGTTTACTTCTTCTAAAGCTCGTTGAATTAAACTGTGTATTGCTTGTAATAGACACAGTCTAAGAAAAAAGGAAAGTCACATATGGTGGCTCCTGCCTATAATCCCAGGATTTGGGAAGCTGGAGCAGGAAGATTGCTGTAAACTCAATCATCTTGGCCACCTAGCATGATCCTGTCTGAAAACAAGAACAACAAAAATCAAACTAACGGGGGGGGGTGTAGGGGGAGCTTTTTGGTTTTAGTAAATATAGTGCTGGGCTATAAAATGTTTATTATTAGCCCTAAGATTATTGCAGCGGTATTTTTTAACCCGAAATCACAAATAATAAGACACAGATACCTGTTAGATTTATAATTGCCTTATTTACCTCGGGTGGGGCAGATATTTCACTTATGCTGACTCACTGTCCTCACCATCCATCCTCCAGCCCCCATCCAGTGCCATCTGCCTTAATCCTCCTTCTCTGGCCCACCTCCCATATATCATCTCATGGTACTAGCTTTTTTTCCTCCATCTGCACCTTTTCAGGCCATTATTGGAGTCCTTCCTCTTGGCCCATGCGGTTCTTACTCCATGCTAACCCATCGGGGCGTCCTCTTTCCTCCTGTCTGATGGCTATGATTCTTTCTTGAACCCAAAAGCGACCCCGGAACCTTAGCCACGCCTACCTCATTATGCCCTGCCCATGTATAGGCTGTTTAGTGAACTAATCAGGAATGTCTTAGGCAGGTTTACAAAACAAGGATCGGTGTAACCAGATTCAGAGGGCCAGTAACAGGCATCAGACCGCCGTCCAAATTTTGGTTTGGGTTTTTTGTGTTTTAAGACAGGGTTTCTCTGTGTAGCCTTGGCTGTCTAGGACTAGCGTTGTAGATCAGGCTGGCCTAGAACTCAAAGAAATCTGCCTGCTTCTGCCTCCCTGAGTGCTAAGATTACAGGTGAGCACTACCGCTCTTGGCGGGGGTGGGGTGGGGGTGGGGGGATGTTCAATAATACAGGATACTTAACATTTGAATTTCTATTCAGATTCTTATACTATCTCTAATTTACCTTTCCCTTTAACTACAGAATTGTTTTTAAAACTGAATTAAATTGATTTTTCAGCTTACATTAAGAAAAAAAAATCATAGTGGCTCATGCCTGTAATGCTAGCACTCAGCAGAAACAGGAAGCTCCATGAGCTCAAGGCCACCTGGGCTACCTAGCAAGACCCGTCTAAAAACCCAAAAGCATCCAAGAGTGGTGGTATACAGCTGTATCTTAGCGTTCTGGAAGTAAAGGCAGATGAATCAGGAGTTCAAGGTCACCCTTGGCTATTTAGTGAATTGAGGTCCTGTTTTGGTTAGGCCAGATCTCCCCTCAAACAAGATAAGACCCAAAAGCAAACTTAACCCTCTTCAAAACACACACACACACACACACACACACACACACACAAATAGTAACAAACAACCCCTGTCCAGGTGAAGTCCATAGCTCTGGGGTAGAGCATGTGCCTAGAATGCAGTGTCCTGGGTTTGAGTCCCAGGTGCCTCAGAAGCATGAATGTTAAAGTCTGATTCGAAGCTTTGTTGAGAGGAAGCATTTCCATTGTTTTCTAATATCTGCTATGCCTTGTGACTCAGAAATCTCCAGAGAGGATGGGTCCATTTACACCATGAGATACAATTGCTAAGAATAGTGTTAAGAATTACTAAGCAATAACATTCTCCCAAAGTTTTAAGATAAATGGAGTAAAAAATAATGAGTTCCCTTTCTGAAGGAAGAAGACCATGTGTTTTGTGATTCCAATATTTCTTTTTCATTTTCTCAGTAAAGGTGAAATACTGTGAGTTGCATTGAACCTTATTTTGCTGCCAGGAAGACTTGTGTGTTTGAAGTACTCAGACTTCAGGCATCTAATCTTTGAAAAATCAAAGTGGAGCCTTGAACTTGATGTGTTATCCGACTCAGAAGCCCATAGCTCCATCTTTGATATTCCCCTGATACCTTAGTTCTTGTTTTAGTTTTTAAAGGCTAAAGAGCTTGAAGTCTGAGCTACATAGTTAAGTTCTGGGCCAGCCTGGCCTACACAAGATCCTGCCTAAGTAAAATAAAATAGCCATGGAATACATAGCTAGTCCCAGCACTCTGGAGGATTGGGGGTTCAAGGTCAGCCTCGGTTACATGAGAACCTGTCTCAAAAAAGTTAAAGAAGAAAGGCAAGGCTTGCTTTCATAACCTCCCAAATATCACACGGTCCTTGTCATGTCCTGGGTGCCGACAATGCCCTGAAGGCTGCTCTTTGTAGTCTCTCCAGGACCAACTCCAGAAAGCCCCTTTCCAGCTGACAAGGAAAAGGGTTTAGCATTGCAGTGTCCGCTACCTGTGCATTTCTCCTGTGGGTAGACTTAGCCCTGTCCCTACCAGATAAGTCCCAACTGTTCTGTCTTTAGATGGGGCTGAGCCAAGCCCCGTCTCCATGAGTGCACTATTCCAGACACTGTAGAATAAATAAAACCTTGCCTTCAAAACTTTTAGTCAAGTAGGGAAAGCACACAGCAAAAATAATCAAACAAAACATTATGTGTGATAAATTGAAGGTTTTAATGTGCTCTGGGCACATGGAGGAAGACTTTATGTGCAGTGAGGGGCTTGTGGAATAGAGCCCGGGCCTCTTGCATGGCAGGCAAGTGCTGTGCCGCTGCCTCGGACCACAGCCCTGGATGTGGTTACATCTGCTGAGTGCTAGGTCTGCCTTCTTGCCCACATTAGTGGTTCATCTTAGCCTTGAAAGTTTTGTAGCTTTTGAATGGATGAAAAACACAGAAGCAGCATTTTCACCCCTCACGAGGCTGAGAGGACTAGGGAGACAAAGGTTTGGTGCATCTGAGGACTTGAAAGGTTGAGGGAGGTTCATTGTCTCAGGGTACGCTGGTTATAATGAAAAAGTGAGGCTGGCAAACTAGCAGCGCCATGTCGGAAGACGTCGTTAGTTTTGGATGGCACCGGCAAGCCATACCTAAATGTTAAGAAGTGTAAGGTTTTGATCAGACCAAGTTGAATGTTTGTTGTGACAATCTGAGCGACTTTTCCTAAATTTTGGGAAATCTGGCTATTTTGGTCTTCACATTGGGCAGGTGAGGAGACACATTGGTTTGAGCATAGTTGACCTGCTAGGCGACACCTCTGAGGATCAGCGAGTGGGTGGGGCTTCGGAGCAAAGGCATTCACACTAATTACCTCCAGAGGTCTTTAAATCTACTTCCCAGGATAATGCATTTTCTGCACAGGAGCAGGTGGTGCAGGGTTATAAAGACCCCTAACCATGTACCAGATGCACTTTTCAGTGTCATGGCATGGCTTGCTCAAAGTGTGCCATACACATTTTGACTACAGTTTGAACTACAGTTTCAAATTTCATCCATTGTGGAAATGTTCTGGCTAAGAGTGTTGCGCGCTGGACCCAGAGGCTGACTGCACAGCCAGCGCTCGCACACCAGATGTGCTGCTTGCTCCTGGCGGACTGCACAGAGGCGGGCTTTCTGCGGCCTCCTCTACAGATGATCTTTACATTTCTAATGTGCTCAAGAGTCGGGTGCTTTATTCCCTTAGCAAAGCTCGGGTTGCAAGTGACCTTCTAAAGTACCTTCTGAGTGTTTACCTTCACAGCCAGGGGCTCAGAGCCCCAGCCAGCAGGGGAGGAGCCAGGTTCCTTGATAATCGGAGCTGTGGTAACAACTCTTGAAGCTCCCTCATTATGCAAGGCCACGGCTGGCTCCTGGAGAACTGACTCTCAGCTCATTAGGAAAGATGTGTGCTTATTAGCTGGTGTTAGAGTCCATACAGATTTCCAATACCGTGTTCTGAGCTGATAAACCTTTGTCCCCCTGTCAGAGATCCATCCTGCGAAGAAACCTAATGTAATTCGATCTCCACCAAGCCTGCACACTCCGACCACCAAGAGGATGCTCACCACTCCGAATCACACATCTCTGAGCATCCTGGGGAAAAGAAACTACAGTCATCACAATGGTCTAGACGGTACGTAAACCCAGAAATCCTGCTCTGACCGGCTAGGACCACTCTGTCCTCGCCTGCTTGTGGGTGTCCTCGGCTGATGTGGTGCCTGTTTAACCCCAGCACCCCAGAGGTGGAGGCAGGAGGACCAGGAGTTAAAGGCCAATTCTGATTACCAAATGAGTTTGAAACTAGCCTGGGCTACATGAGCTCCTGTTCCAAAAACAACAAAACAAAATCCCCAAAAGCCCAAAACAGATTCCACAGTGACTTGTGGGAAGGCATGAGGTGGTAAGGGAGTGAAAGGAAAAGGCTGCCGAGGAGAGCCTCTCCCCTTCCTGGGGAGACTGGTCTTGCACACATCTGTCAAGAGCCCAGTCTGCAGGGGAGTCTGTAGCTGACGCTCCTGCTGAGGAAGCGCCTTGCTGTTATGCAGGTTCCTGGCTCAGTTTGAGTTCCCCTGCCTAGAAAAGACTATTCCGCCATATGCCAAGTCTTCGGTACTCTCTGTGGCTTCCTCAGTATTCTGTGGATCAGTTTGGTTTTGGCATTTGTTCCTGACTGCTGTCCCCTTATCATTTTTTATAATTGCTCAAGAGTGCTACAAATCATGAAGGGAATTGCCTGGGTGATATCCTAAACACAGAAATAATGTGTTTGAAATGAAAAACCTGAGAAATATCGCCTCTTACCCAGAACACTTCTCTTAGGCTCGGCCATATAATGACTCTTCAGGTGGAATTGAATTATCTCAGCATTTGGACCCTAAACACCACAGTCATAAATCACCCAGGCAGTATATATTGTCCACTTTGATCATCCTGGAGTTTGAAGCTGTCGTTATTGTTTAAGTGCTGGTGATTATTTATGAACAAAACTCTCTCCAGGCTTTTCATGCCTTATGAACTTACATTCTTTGGTGACAGTAAATTACTTATAACAAGGCCCTAGAGCAAAGACATGGAATAGGCCTTCTAATAATAATTTCCCATGGCTGACTTCCTTCTCTGTGGCATTTGATGGCCATGATTATGCCAAAATGAGTAAAATACCGACGGTGAAAAGTTTAGTCTGCAATTCTAAGGTATCAGTGTGCTATAAATGTGGCTTTCAAGAGTTTGGCCACATAGCAGGTTTACACAAACATGTCATAAATAGTAAGAACACCGGCTCCTTGTCCCTCGTATGCCTGATATGGGGACAGTAGAAGCCCAAGGAAAGAGTATGTCAAAATGTAGAAATGGAATTTCGTTCCAGCTTTTTCTTGCCCACAGCTGAGGCCCTTTGGGTTCGGACTTAAATAGGAGATTGACTCTTGCTTTTTCCTCCTCTCATGTCCTTTGTGTTTCTTGGGTATACAGTCCTGTTGCAGAAACATAAAGTAGGCTGAGATTTCTCCTCCACCTCCTCCTTTTTGAGATGTCTTAAATGTAGTTGAAGAGAATCTTGAGCGCCTGCTCTTCCTCCTCTCCCTCCCAGGTGCTGGGATTACAGGTGTGCCCTGATGCCCACTCTAGGTGGTGCTGGGGGATGGGACCCAGGGCTCCAGATCTGCTAACTGCGTGTGTTAGTTTTCTTCCCTGCTGCTATGTCAAACCGCCTAACAGGAAGCAACGGAAGGGGTTGGTGAGATGGCTCAGGCTGGACCACAGTGTCTGTCACATCACACACCTAGGAGAACCTGTCTTGGATCCCAGCACCCACCTAAAAGCCAGGCATTGTGTCCTGTGTCTGTGGCTCTAGCACAGGGATGGTGGGCGGATGAGTGTGTGTGTGTGTGTGTGTGTGTGTGTGTGTGTGTAGACAGGCAGATCCCTAAAGCTCGCTGAATTGATGAGCTTCAGGGTCAGTGAGAGACTCTGTCTCAAAATAAGCCAAGGTGGAGAACAGGAGGGAAGACTTTCACACAGACCTGCGCACACGTGTGCACATACCCACATGAACATAACACCCACCACACCCACAAAAACACTTTTTTAAAATGAAGGAACTTAAGCAGGGGAGGTTTTATTTTCGTTTGCAGCTCAAGGGAACATAGTCTATCGTGATGAGGAAGGCGTGGTGGCAGCGGCGAGCAGCAGCTGGTCCCCTTGCACCAGCAGTCAGCAAACAGAGTGAACAGGAAATGGGGCCAGGTAAAACCTCGAGGTCCACCCCAGCGAGCTACTTTCTCCACCGCTGAACATTCCACAGCGCCCCACCCCCAGCGTGCCAGAGTGTTGAAACACATAGGTCCATTTCACATTCAACACAGCACCAGGCAAGCACTCCGCCCACAAGCCACACCCTCAGCCCTTCATCTGTCCTTAACTGATGCTGGGATTACCGAGTTAGAAAGGCTTGCCTAACTCCCTCACCGTGGCTGCTCTGGAGCCGGGCCCTGACCTGTGTCATGTGGCTTTGGTCGTCCTTTCAGCACCTGGGGCTCAGTGTCGTTGGGGTTTCTCCTGGGGTGTTCCCTCTCAAGAGCAGCTTGTCCTGTTTCTCTCTGAATGAATGCTGTTGCAAGGTCACGGCTGTACTGAGCAGGCCAGCAGCTTGCTGGGCACAGTCACCTGCCTCACTTTCCAAAGACACCCAGTTATTGAAACAAAACTCTTTGATCTGCTGCCACAGCTTGGAAAGGAGGCTGGACAACGAGCCTTGCAGTGTGCTAGCCCAACCTAACCTATATCTTCTCATTCCGTTTCAGACAACAAGATGTTGGGGGCAGGGATTGTCAGGGCACACGATTGTATCTATGTGCTTAGCCCGAGTCTGGCTCTTAGGTGTGCAGTATAAATTATCCGAAGGAAGTGTTGAGAAAAATGAGCTGAGGGGAGTGGATTGTAATTTCCCAGATTACCAGATGTGGCTACACAGATGGACTCCAAGCCAGGCACAGCCAGATACAGAGTCAGCAAGAACGGTGTGTGTGGGTGTACACCCAGAGCCCTAGCCCTCGGGAGGAAGATGTGGGAGGAGTCTTAGGGTTTAGACCTGCCTGGGCTCTAGCTTAAAGCAGAAGGGGCTGGTAAGACGGCTCGGTAAAATCAAGCGTTTCGTGCAGAAGCCACCGGTGCCAGGTGGCTCACATCACCCTTTAACCCCAGCTTCCTCTTCTGCTTTCCGCAGTCACTGCATTCGTGTGCACATGGCCCCCCCCACACTTAATTAAAAATAAGGTAAAACTTTTAAAAATGTTTCTTTGTATTTTTGGTTGTGAGCCCAGCTTTTAATGGCTCTCTCCAGCTCTAAAATGCTTTTTTTTTTTTTTTTACATAAAAGCAACATGAGTACTATTTAGAAATACAGAAACTATATAAACTGTTTTAACAGCTAATTTATTAGAAGAAGTCAATAGAACAACAGATTAACTGATGTGGTGGCCTGCAGGAAACAGGCATGAATGTTTTTGGGTTAAGAGGACACAAGAAAGTAGCATGATTCCATTGGAGAAGCTCAAGAGGATACTGGGTAGTGGTCCAGGCCGAGTAGGCAGACCTCTGAGCCAGACTGGCCTACAGAGGGAGTCCCAGAAGAGCCAGGGCTACACAGAGGGGCTAGGTAGTACCAGACGGGGCTAGGCTAGGGCTTCCTGGGTGTGGCTGCCTGTAACAGGAAGGAGCCTTGTGGCTCTCTAGCACCCCCTTCTGGGAGAAGAGGGAGCCTGTGGCAAAAGTAATTTTATTTTTAGGTTTTTCACTTAGTCACAAGTGTCAAGAAGCCATCAGATGGAAGGGTGTGGAGCCCAGAGGCCAGACTGCTACAGAAACAAATTCCTGCTGGGCCTTTTCCTTGGAACAACCCTGTCTCTTCCTCTCTCAGAATACTGTCCTGACTAACCTCAGTGCTGGCAGCATCTGGTCAGCACTATTAAACACCAAAGTAGTTAGAGATTCAAGGGAAAGCCTCACCCTGTGTGATACAATGAGGAAACCAATTAGCGCAGCTACTTAATTACCGTAGCCAGCAGGTGAGCACGCTGTACAGGGTGTCATCCATGGCACTGATCTGGCTGCAAAGGGGCTGCTTCTGCTGAGTGTTCCTGGCTCCCAGCGCCTGCCTCCTCTCTCACTCACCTCCCATCCTTGCCTTTCAGATCTTTTTCTTTTCTCTTAGGCAGGAAAGGGTGGTTCAGTTTAGGATTCCATGAGGTTCAGAGTCCATGTCCCTGGGTTCTGTATCTCTGAGCCCACGGTGAAGCCAGAACACTACGGCAACAAAAACATGGCAGCATTGCTCACCTCCGTGGAGACAGCAAGCAGGGGTGCATTTCCAGCTCCCAATGGTTTGAGTGTTCGATGTTTGCAAGAAGAAAGGATTTTTCCAGGCATTTAAAGATATACATATTCCTTCTTTCGAGACAAGATTTCACACATTCCAGGCTTCCCTCAGCCTCCATGTGCAGCCAGGGGTCAGCTGGAACGCGTGGTCACCCACCTCCACTCCCGGAGTGCCAGCATCAGCTGAGTGCCAGCATGCCTACTGCATACAGCACTGGGGATCTTGCCCAGAGCTCGGGGTGAGCTGGGGGAGCGGTGTACCAGCCGAGCCACATTCTAGAGCACCTCGCCCCCCAAATAAACAGACAGTTTCATACTCCCTTCCTGAAAGTCACCGTCATTTACCCTGGTGTAGACTGGGGGCAGAGAGCAAGCACTTGAGTCCTAAGGCACTGGACCACACGCAGACTGCGCCCACCTAATGGCGCAAACTCTGACAGTGAAGATGGACTGGACTATCAGAGTAAGGAGCAGGAAGGGCAGGGTCGATGAAGTCAGACACCTGCAGGTACCTTTGTCAGTGTCTACTGCTGTCCCTGCGCTGTCACTGTCTTTTGCTGACATACGCAGAGGTGCTTTGATGTCACGTGCATTGCTGGCAGGCTGAGAACCTCAGGGCCCACTCAGCTAATGCCGAGTAATCAGTGAGAGGCCCTTTAAGGGAAGCTCTCTGTGTCACCAAGAGCCCAAGAGAGGTTAGGAGAGGGGATGGGGCAGCCAAGTGTTTGCAGGAGCTGCAAATTATCTCGGACTTCGCCAGTGGCTCCCATGAGGCCTTGGGTGAGTCACCTGGCTTCTTTGCACTTGTCTTTAAATCTGTAAAGTAGAGGTCACATTTGCCATACAGAGCTATTCTCATGATCACACTTTTTTACACTTTATGTGGTTTCATCATTCTAACACTTTATGATATAAGTGTTAAACTTGCATTTTAGTAGTGGGGGAAAAGCCAGCAGCTCAGAGAAGTTAAGTCACATTGCCAGCAGGTAGCTGCAGTGGGATTTGAACTCCCAATCTTCTGTTGTCCTCCAGATGAATAAGGACCCTGGGGTGTATTGAATGGGGCATGTTCTTGGGAGATGTTGTTGTTTCCTGGATACAAGCATCTGAGAGGAGTGTCTGTGTGCAAATACACAGGAAGACACAGTGGGTATTTGGGTCTCTTCTTTTGTGTTGTTTTGTTTGTCTCCTGCCTGTTACCTTTAATCTTTGGCTCTCCAAAGTTTCTCCATCTATATCTTGCCCCTGTATCACTCCTTTTCCGGTTTTCAGAAGGAAAGTGAAAAAAGAGAAAATGTAGAGAGTCACTAGAAGGTCAAAGGTGTTTAAATCAAGCCAGGTACTCTCCCTGCTGCCTCTGACTCATAGCAGGTGTTCATTAACTGTTAAGATTCTATCCACGACAGGGACTGTAGCTCAGCTGGAAGAAGCACTGAGCTACAGTCAGCTTGGCACAGGGACCATGTTTTATCTCCAGACCCCACTTTTTAAAGAAGGGTCAGGATGGACAGAGCTAGGCCTAGTGGTGCATGCCTTTTATCCCAGCACCCAGGGGGCAGAGGAGGAGCCAAGTGGATCTCTGAGTTCAAGGCCAGCCTGGTCTAAAGAGTGAGTTCTGGGACACAGAGAAACTGTATGTGAAAACCAAAAATGGGGGGTGGGGAGACACTCTGGATAAATGGCTCAAGAACACTGGCCACTCTTCCAGAGGACCCATGTTTGATTCCTAGATCCTTCATGGCACCTCACAACCATCTATAACTCTAGTCCCAGGGGACCTAATGACCTCTTCTGGCCTCCAAGGACACCAGGCACATATGTGGTGCTCATACATACATGTAGAGAAAACACCCATAAACATAAAATAAGTAAATATATTTTTAAAAGATGCGTGCTCCTAATCCCAGCTTGAGGGGGGTCAGTCCCTGGGGCTTTCTAGCCATTCAGCCTGGCCTGCCTGGTGAGTTCCAGGCCACCGTCTCAACAAAAACGTTGGGTGGCACCCAAGCAGCAATACCCAAGCTTGACTTCTGGTCTATGTGAAGAAGAAAGACTTGGAAAATAGCTATTAAAGTTTTATTTGAAAGAGGAAAACTAAGATATCAACCAGTTTCATAGCTATGTGAATTATATATGATATATAAATTAAATGTCCACTTTTCCCCTTATGACTATATCTCTTATTTTTTTTTATTCATAGACTATTTTGTCCATTTAATGAATTTTATGAATTTATTGAATTCGAGTCATTTTCAACACCAGCCCGCCCCTCCTATTGAGTTCCCTCCCACTGAAACCTCCCCCTCCCACAGAATCCCCTGTTCCCCACATGCCCCTCTCCTACCTTCTTTGGTCTTTTGTATTTTTGTGACACGGTAAGTTTAATTACCAATGCCTATTAGAGCATGGATGGGGGACTGTGTCCTGGAACTCAGCCCCATCCTGTGCAGGTAACCACAACTACTTTGAATTCATGAGTGTAGTGGCCATGTCATGTCACATATACATATATATGTATATGTACATTGAGCTTGGGGCACTGTACATACTACAGTACATACATATTACATACTACATTGTATGTACTACATACTACACAAGTGCTCAACCCTGAGCTACATGCCCGGCTACCTTTATTTCTTAACTGAAAGTATGATTCTCCTGACATAACTCCATGCCCACTCACAGTGCTCTGTACTGAGAGGCCCAGCTACTGAGGAAGCCGAGGTAGGTAGTTGTTATAGTCACATGTACATTTGCACTTTAAGGGGTGTGACATCTTTACAAAGAAATTGCCTTTGATTAATTACTTCTAAGGCTCAGTAAAGACAGGAATTAAGCTTCTAGAGAGGGCTCGCTTGCTGTAGACTTGTGTAATTAGAAACCCGCAGCAGAGGAAGGGAGCATCAAGATCTTCAGACAGCAGAGTGTTTTTCACAGTGAAGACGAAATCTGAAAAATAAAAAGTCCAGAAAGAAGAGAGCAGATGGGCTGAATAAGCCTCCCGTGACCTCCTCAGTTGACAGTTGCCTCCCACCTGTGTCAGATGCTTGAGTCTTGGTTGGTCTATGACCTTACATTCCACTGCTTTGACCGCGTGCTATGGCAGCACCATTATCACATGGGGACCCAGAGGAAAAGTCCTGCTTTGGACTGATAGTGACCACAAAGGCACAGCCAGGGGGTGCCCTAAACCTTTGTCTAGGATGGCATGGCTACTGTTTCAGGGGTACTGAATAAGACTCGGTGTGTCAGGAAACCCGAAGCAGTAGACCCCAAAGAGAAGTAGAAGCCAGGGCAGCTGGCAGGAAAAGTGACGAATTGTAATAGACCCCTTTTCAATCTGCTCTCCTCTGGCTTACTTCCCCTGGGGCATGCTGGTACGCTGTAGGTTGTGCTGTATCTTCTGAACTGAGTGGTGCCATTTCTATAACTCTTCCATGAAGAGGGCTTCTACTGCCGGTGGCTCTCCAAGTACAATATTATGATCTGGGATGTGAAGAGTGTCCTTTCAATGATTTGTTTCTGGAATTCATGATTCAACAAGTCCAACTGTTGGCATCCCTGCTCTGGGAAACGGGTGGTGGCGAGAGGCACAGTACCAGCATTGGAGCTCTGAGGCTGCATCTGCTATCTTCACAAATGCCAATAAAAATAGACTGCCAGAGACAGCGGATGGCACACCCAGGCTAGCTTGGACCCCGGCTGCCTTCTGTCAGCAATTTTATGTCATTTCCAAAGACCACAGTTTTCCTTTTGAATGTTCTAAAACATTATTTATGGAAGAAAGTCAAGTTTCTTGAGTCACCTCTGGTCTCTTAGTCTCAAATGTAGTGTCATGACTTGGCTAAGTATATATTCTTAATCCCTATGTTTAAAAACATTACTTTGGGTTGGGGCTATAGCTCAGTCGGTAGAGAGCCTAAGACCTTGGAGTTAGTCCCTACCACTGGACAGCCTGGTCCCGACAGCACACAGCTGTAATCCCAGAGCTGTGGAGACAGAGGCAGAAGGATCAGGAGTTCTTCCTTGACCGAGTAGCAGCTTAGCGGCCGGGCCTGGGAATGTGGCACAGTGGTAGAGGGCTTGCCAGCCGTGCACATGGCCCCGGGACCCAGCTCTAGCACGTACACAAAAGTATAAAGGGCCACGTGGGGTTCTTAAATGAAGCACGCAGAAGGAGTCCCTCGTGTGCTGAGAGGGCTTGAGGACTCAATCAGATGTCTCCTCAGGCTATGACGCCATGGGGTTGTATAGGAATATAGACTCAAGTGAATTAGGCATGATTAACCAGCAACCTGATATTTTAGAATATCTGGAAGGATCCCAAATCGGCCATCCCTGGACTTGGGTTTGCTGATAGCACATTTTCTCCCAGAGAACACTTGTCTATCTCCGGAGGAAATATTAGCATGTTCCCAAGAGGCCCACCTGAGGGTCCACAATATGGAGGTCCTGGCAGAGTGACAGGCATCCACAGTAGTTATTGGAATCTTTATCTGTGAGGACCCATACTGACTTCTTCAATTAAGCCTTATGGTTTACATCATTTCCAAAGCCTTTAAAGCTAATCTGTCCTGGCTTTCCCCATCTTAGTAACCCACAGAGAGTGACCTTCCCAAAGGGAAAATAAGCCTGGCCTGAGAGCTAAGCCTCAAGTATGAGAGAGATGCCTAAATGTTTGGAGATGCAAAGAAAAAGGAAGGGAAACAATTTAGTTTCTTTGAAGGTTTTTACCTAGGTTAGACTCACTATCAAAGATTGGGCACAAATGTCCTCGGGATATCAGTAGTGGAACATTTATTGTTGTTTTAAGATAGCTCTGTGTAGCTCTAGCTGTCCTGGAATTCAATATGTAGACCAGGCTGGCCTCAAACTCAGAGATCCATCTGCTTTTGCCTCCCAAATGTTGTGATTAAAAGTGTGCACCACCATGCCTGGCTTATTTAGTGTGTGTGTGTGTGTGTGTGTGTGTGTGTGTGTGTGTGTGTGTTTGTGTGTGTGTGTATGAGTGTTTTGCTTGGATGTGTGTATGTGCACCACATGTGTACCTGGTGCCAAGGAGGCCAGAAGAGGGTGACAGGGGTGACAGATTCCTTTGGGACTGGAATTCAAGATGGTGGAGTCACTGTGTAGGTGCAGGGAGCTGAACAGGGGTCCTGTACAAGAGCGATATTCGTAAGCTTTCTTAGCTGCCCAGCATTGAATGTAACGCCTCAGTAAGTAAGTAAAGAGCAACCCCAGAAACCGATGTATAAAGGCTCTTCCTTGTAGAAATCCCAGGCTCCAGCCAGGAAATGAGGAAAACTTTCTGCCTTAGTTTCTTTTTCTGGTACTTGATTAAATAACTGACAAACAAAACATAAGGGAGAAAATGTTTCGTTGGCTCACAGTTTCAGGGTACAGTCCACGATGGTGGGGTCAGAGCAGCAGGAGCTTGCAGCAGCTGGTCACATCAGATCTAGGACCCGGAAGAGGCAGTGGATGTGGGCATCTGCTCAATCCCCTTCTCCAGGATTGCGGCCGGGGAATGGAGCCACCCACAGTGGGCAGACCTTCTCGCCTCAGTTAACTCCATCATGATAATCCCTGTCCTCCTCTGTCCTACAAAACTGTCTCAGCTTAACTTTCCAATTGGACTTGTCTGTTCTCCCATCAATGTGTCAGATTTTGCTTCACATATTTTTAAATTCTGTTGTTGCATGCCTGTGTATATGCATATATGGTTTTTATGTCTTCCTAACTTTTTATCACTGTGACGTGACTCTCCTTGTCACTGTTAATACTTCTTATCAAGCATTCTTTTTTCTAATATCACGAGTGACCATATCACTTTTCTTTCTTTTTTTTTTCCATCTCTTTTTAAAAAATTGTTTTTAGGGCCAGAACGATGGCTAAGCAGGTAAAGGCGCTGCCACCAAGCCTGTGACCTGAGTTGGATCCCTGGGACCCTCTTGGTGAAAGGAGAGAACTGACTCCTGCAAGTGCCCTCTGACCTCCACACGTGCATTGTGGTATGCACATGCCTACACAAGCAGACACACACACACACACACACACACACACACACACACACACCAATAAAATGTAACAAACATTTTATAAAACAAAAAATATTTAAAAATAATAAGATGTAACGAAGATTGTCTTTAGGTTTTGTTTTGCTTCTGCACTGTTGGACACTCAGGCCAGGGCCTCGTGCTACACAGGCGTTCCGCCACTGAGCTAATCCAGCGGCCCATTTTTAGTTTGTTGTTCTTTTCAGTTCTCGGGGTTGAGGCCAAGTCCTTCTGTATGCTAGCAAGCACGCTTTCTTTTTCTCCTTCTTCTTCTCTCCCTCTTTCTTCTTTCTTTTCTATTTGAGACAGTCCCGCTGTGTGGCCCAGGTTGGCCTCAGACTCAGTCTTCCTGCTCGGTTTTCTGAATGCTGTCATCACAGGCCTGTGCTTTCTAATGAGCCTTTTCTTACTAAATTTGAAGTGAAATGACTCAAACAGCACCTCTGAAGCCAGTGTACATTATTCCTCACAGATTTGAAAATCCTGTAAAGTGACAATCTATTCCATTTTAATTAATTAACTAGTTAATTTTTAAGACAGGATCTCTGTAGCCCTAGCTGGCCTGGAACTCACAGAGATCCACCTGTCTCTATCTCCTGAGTGCTGGGATTAAAAGTGTATGCACCATGCTTGGCCATCTAGTTCTTATTTATTGCTTTCTTTCTTTCTTTCTTTCTTTTTTTTAGACAGGGTCTCACTGTAGCCCTGGCTGGCCTAGACTTGCTATGTAGACTAGGCTGGCCTGAATTCACAGAGATCTGACTACCTTTGCCTCTTGAGGGCTGGAATCAAGGGCATGTGCCACCATGCCCACACCCTCCTTTTCTATTTCTAAAATCCAACAAAGGGGCAGCCATGCCTGTAATTCCAGCACTTGGAACTGACTCCTGAGACAGTCTGAGACAGGAGGATCATAAGTTCAGGGCAAGTCCAGATACATGCCAAGTTCAAGGCCAGTTTGAGTTATATAGTGAGTGTCTTTTGAAGAAAATGAAACACACCACACTGTCACCCATTGCGGCTCCTTTTCTATAGCTTCTTTGACATATTTACAGCAGATAGGTTGATTCTATGCCTGCTCCTTCTAACAGCTAACTCTCACATTTGTTTCCTGCTGACATTTTTCTTTTGATTATTAGTTCCATTTTCCTGTCTCTCCTCTCTGATACTTAGAATACAAGTCACCGTGATTGACAAGCTACAGAGACACTGGCTTCCATTTCCTCAGCCATGTCCTGAGTTTTGCTCTAGCAAGTAGTTAAATTGGAAAATCACTTTGATCCTTGTTTTCTTCTTTTTCCATTTTTGTGTGACAGGGGGGAGGAGGTGAATGTGTCCATGTGTGTGTTTGTGTGTGTCTGCGTGAATGTGTGTGTGTGTGTGTGTGTGTGTGTGTGTGTGTGTGCATGTTTTCATGTGGGGGAGTCTTACCAGTGCATATCTGCATGTGTCTGTATACATGTTGCATGTGTGGGGGCTTGCCAGTACATGTGATGTGGAGGCCAAGGCTGGTGTTGAGAATCATGGTCACTCCTCTGCCTCACTGAGGTAGGGTCTCTCAGTTGAGTCCACTATGACTAATCTTGCCAGCCAGCTTGTTGCTCTGGGGATCCTCATCTCCCCCTTCCAAGGCCAGGATTACTGGTGGGCCGCCATGCCCACCTGGCATTTTATGTGGGTTATGGAGACCCGAACTCCAGTCCCCATGCGTGTGTGCTGAGCACATTGGCCACAGAGACATCTCTCCAGCCCCGATCACTGGGATTCTGTGGAGGTTTAGTTTAAAGCAGCGGTTCTCAACCTGTGGGCTGTGACCTCTTTGGGGGTCAAATGACCCTTTCACACGGGCCTCCTGAGACCATCAGAAAACACAGATGTTTACATTATGATTCATAACATAGCAAAATTACAGTTATGAAGTAACAATGAAAGTAATCTTATGGTTGGAAGCCACCACAGCATGAGGAGCTGTATTAAGGGGTCACAGCATTCAGAATGGTGAGAACCACTGGTTTAAAGGTTTGAAAAGGTCTTCACGTTTACTTAGCCTTGTGGGTTTTCAGTGGGAAAAATCGTGTTGACCCAGCCCCTGTAGGTTGGCAGAAATTAAACTCAAAATTGTGCCTTCCCAGCCCAGGTGCCATAAGGTTCCTCTCAGATCACTAACCTCCGATGTTTCCAGGGCTCTTGGTGTCCCCCTCTGTCCTTACCAGTCAGAAATGAGCCTGGGATTCGGGGTGTGGGTGAGAACATTTGAGGGCTGCCTCGTCTTCCTTTTCAAGGTCTCCTAGGCTTTGACTGAGAGTAGCCCTCACTTGGTCCCACGTGGTCCTACACTACAGCCTCTCCAATGCCTCCATTTTTTTTTTTTTTAATACTTTGCCCAAAGTTGATTGCCTGGAGAGTTACTCCAATACAAATTAACCTGCCATTTGCAGGAGGCGGAGCTCCACCCCTCCATGCCTGTCCACCTTGGTTTTCCTAAAAAAGAAAATCTTGCTGTTTATGCTTCATGTAAACTCTTTTCTCACTTCTCAGAGGACATTGATGATGTTCTCGCTTTTGTGTTTGCTCTCTAGCATTTGTGTTAGAGGCGTTCTCCTGGTGGCCTTTATTGAAGGAAGCTGAGGCTGGTAGAGTGCTTACCTGGCACAGGTCAGGCCTCAGTTCAGTCTGCAATGCCTCAGGAAACAACAGCACCACACTGGGATGGTGGGTTTGAGTGGCAGCCGGGTGGCTGCAAAGGCCAGGGCGTGTCTTTCCTGGAGGGCACGTGCTTAGCTGCCTGCCTTCTGGAAGCTCACTAGGGAGAAGGCTGGAGGATCACCACTCAGAGCACACACTGGATCCCTCAGATGTGCTTGATACTGTTTTCTGCCTTAGAAATGCACATCCATGGTGGGGCATGGACAGTTTCCCATGGACTTGGGCTGGAGAGAGCTCTGGACCTGCTTCTCCAGACTCCTCCAACTCACCCCTCTTTTTTCAGTCTTCGCCCTCTATTTCCTGGTATCATTTTCTGAGCCCTTTGAGGATTCTTTGGACAAACTGAGCTCTCAGCGTCCCTGCCAGCCTCAAGTCCAGCTTTCAGGCCTGTGTGTGAGTGTGTGTGTGTGTGTGTGTGTGAGAGAGTGTGTATATGATTGTGTGTGTTCATGCACTCATGCATACATGCATACATACATGTAAGACCACACATGTAAAGGTCAGGACAACTCCTTCCACCGTCTGGGTTCTAGGGCTCACGCTCGGGCCGTCAGGCTTGCACACATGTGCCTTCTACCTCCTGAGCTATCTCGCCGGCCCGAGTCTGCCTTTCTCACATGCATAGTCTCACTCGCCATCTGCTTTCCAGCCTCCAAGATTCGGATGGTGAATTCTCTGATTTTCGGAAGGGGAGGACATGAACTCAGAAGCCTGCAACTAGAAACTGTAAAAGAGATTGCTTTTGTGGCATCGGTTGATCAGAGGGCAGAGTCTTCAAGTCCACGGGCTTCAAGTACTTCTGAGTAGTCAAACCAATAGGGAACATTTTGCAGAAAACAAAGTAAGTGCTTACGATTAAGAGTTAGCAACGACAAAAGCGGCCAGCGCAGATGAGCACATTTGCGCATGAGCAAAAAGAGAAATGACTCAGGCTCCGTCTGGTCTTAGAAGGAGACCTGGGAATTAGACCTTTTCCTGGGGCTGTAGGCTACTGCTGCTGTATCTGGAGTCCTGAGGGTGCCCGATGCTCTTGCTTCACTGACGTTCGGTGGGACTGGGGAAGGTCCGGGCAGGAGAGTGAAGCGACAGCTTTGTGAGGGCAGATGTGAGCACTGCGGCTCTGCTGGGATACAGAGAGGTAGCCTGTCTCAGAGCCACCTATGTGCCTGAACTTCAGAGCCTGAGCTCCCGGCAAGGGGGGTTGCTCTGAAACCCGACCAGGTAAGTTTAGCAAAACTTTGCCACGGTAGGTCAGAAACATGACCTCTGTATACTGTATGCAAGTAAGTGTTCTCTGTCTGTGAAGACAAGTGAATAACAGAGCCCCTGCCTTCCCCACCAGAGGTGGGGGAGCAGATGTCTGAGAGACACTGACACACTTAGAACTTGGACATTGAAGAAGGCATTATACTCTTACTGCACTGTTAACAGAAACACTGGAATGAATGGAGAAAGGGAGTCTCAGTGGAGTGGGAAAACCTGATCTGAGTTAAGAGCTGAGTTCAAATCTTGACTCTGTGCTGTTGTCCTCTGCTGTGTGAGGACTTAAACAAGCTCTCAGTCTTTCTGATCTTCCTCCAGTTCTGGCAAAGGTTAGATAAAGCAACCATATAGCATACAAGAGGACCAGTAAGGCAGCTGTTGATTGGTTGCTGAACTAAGTTTGGACCTTTAACATGTGTGATGAGTCCATATTGGAGACCAGGCTCTGCATATAGGCCTTCCCTGTTCTCAAAGTCTCTACCTCAGCAGCATCCTCTGTTGCTCAGGATGGACCAAGCCTGTAACGTTGAATGTTTTGGTCCTGCCTGAGCTGCACTGGATTCTGGGAGAGAATGTCTGAGCACTTTATCCCATCTCAGCACCTTCCACATCCTGCTGTGTAATGGGAGACAATGGTGGCAGCCATGTCTGCTGTCCAGTAACTTGTTTCTGTCGTGTGTGCAGTAACACACGACAATACAGACAATACACGACAGTACAGAGTTGACAATCTGGGGAAAGGAGAGGCAGGGGAGCAGTTCCGACCCTGTGACCCTGGGAGTTAAGGCTCACTCTCCTACAGAGTGCGTTCACAGCCTGTGAGTGTCGGCACTGTGATGAGTCCAACGGCTGAAGACCGTGTGGGCTGCCTCTCAGCTGGGTGTGTGAGCTCCTCATTCCTCCAAATCAGCGGGAGGTTCCGAGCCATCTGGGGTGCCAGCATCTCACCAGCAGCCACTGTGCCGGCATCCAAATCCTGGCTTCGATGCTTCGGTGTCCCGTGGACGTTTTCATGACCTAGGGGGAATTTTTGCTCTGGTCTGTCCCTAAACCACATTGTAAGCCTTCCTTTCCCTGACGGTCACCATGTTGGTGGGAGGCTTCCACCCTCCACTCTCAGTGCACTCCCACTATCAGAAATTGTTTAGCCTTGATCTTGTTTCTTCCCTTTTCCAGAACTTACCTGCTGTGTGTCAGACTGAGCTGTCCCTCTTCCATCCTGTACTTCAAGACCTGCTATTGTCCCGCTGCTGGTCACAGCCATGCCTGGGAAGAAGGTGGCGCCTTCGGTGGGAGAGCTCTGCATACACCCCTTTGAGGCCCAAGGGGGCAGGGATGGAACTGTAGGATTGCACAATCCTAATCCGTGACTCCATGTGTGAACCAGAGGCGCCTAGCCTCATTCCCAGAGACCTTGCTGTCCCGGAATGGACCTGTCTGAGAGCTGAGGCAAGCAGGGAGCCACCAGCCTCCTCGCTTCCCAGTCTTCACCTCCCAGGAGCAGCTGGCTCAGCCATGGAGGCCCCACGGCCCTGCATGTGTCCACCCCACTGTCTCATGCTGAGAGATTATGTACAGGAGGGACACGGCATCTTTCTGAGTGGATTCTCCTTCAGAATGTGCCAATGTTTCTGCAGTTCGTAATCTTTCCCTGCCCTTGCTGTTGTATCTCTTGGCTTTTTCTCAATAGGCTGCCTTTCTTTCCTCACTGGAAATCCTGTACAGGGTTTGCTCCCACCCTCTGTGGAGCTGGAGGGTCTGAGGAACAGAAGGTTCTTGACCTTGGTCAGCCTGTGAGTGACTCTCAGCATCTGTTTAGTCACTGGAGAGAAGCTGGGGTTGGACTGTTTTCCCTTCGGTCCTAGAGAGCTCCCCAGAGAGCAGGTTGATTGAGCCAAGAGTGCACATCACTGTGACAAACTATTGGCTTATTGCCCTCTTCCCTCATAGCTAAACCAGCTGACAAAGATCTGTAGCTTGGTGGAAGGCTCCTACAGTGGGTCACAGATCCTCCCATTTTATTTTAAATAGACTCTGTTGGGCCTGAGGGGTGGGGTAAAGGATGGAAATCCTATTTGTAGATATGAAGCTATGTAGATGGCCTTGCAATCCCTCACTCCCACAGTTCAGTGTTTCTGTGAGCCTATGTGCCGAGGCCCCTGGAGACCTGCCTGTTTTATTGCCCTGGATACCAGCCCTCGGAGACTTCCCAGATGGCTCCTCTGACAGCCTCCACACTTAGCTGCAGTCACCAAAGTAGCTCCCTGAGCAGAGGACATGGCCATCTCTCCATTAGCAGAGACAGGCTGTGGAGCATGGAGTCCCAGCACTGTGACATGCCTAGAGTCTGACCTTGCAACCACCTTGGGGCCTGTGTCTTAAAGCAGCTGGGTGGCTGATAGGAGGTACTCCAAACTGGTTGCAAGGCAGAGTGGCCACAGCTAGAACTGAACCCCCGAGTAAGTTGACATAAAAATGATGACATCTGGAAGTCTGTGTTTCATGCAGCAGAGAGTAGGGGTGTGTGGCTGAGGCTATTGGCCAGGGTTGCTGCCTTCTCTTCTCCCAGGGGGAGCTACTTGTCCTCTCCTCTGAGGAGGAGCTACTTTTCATCATAGGCCTCTACACAGCTTTGGCAAGTTCCTACCACTGCTGGGCCTTGCAGGTGGGGCCTGGGTCAGTGGTGCTCTTTGAAACAGTTGCAGGTGACTGGCATTTCCCTGTGTGCCCCCATCAGCAAGAGAGGGAGCGACTGGCCTGTGGAGTATTATCTTAGTAAGGCTTTTATTGTTGAGACACCATGACCATGGGCAGCTCTATAAAGGAAAATATTTAATTGGGGCTGGCTTACAGTTTCAGAGGTTTAGTCCATTATTGTCATGGCAGGAAGCATGGAGACATGCAGGCAGACAAGGTGCTGAGGGAGCTGAGAGTTCTATCTCCATCTTGATCTGCAGGCAGCAGAAGTAGACTGTGCCACACTTAGCATAGCCCACAGACAGCAGCACTCTTCCTCCAACAAGGCCACGCCTACTCCAACAAGGCCACGCCTTCTAATAGTGCCGCTCCCCCTGGGCCAATCATTCAAACACATGAGTCTACCCAGGCCATTTGTATTCAAACCACCACAGGTATTCTCTGAAGAAGAAGAAAGAGGAGGGGGAGGAGGTATGATGCAATAGTCTGTCTCCGGCCCTAGCCGGGTTTATGTGGCACTTAGTTACAGGGAGAAATACCTTGCCTCCCCCGTTCACTCTTCTCTTCTACCCTGTCACATCACGAATGGCAAGCTCTTCGCGTTAACCAGAGTCACCCTGACTGCTGAGGCTTCATTCTCTATACCGGGTCCAAGAGATCTGGAGAAGAGCCTAGACAGGGCTAGTAGAGGCCTGTCCTAGCCTGGGTCACAGTTATCTTTGGGAAAAGCACAGCTCATTTTGAGCCACATGTATCCAGAATGTTCTTTCTCACCTTGTTTGTGAGAGCTGGCTCTTGCAGCCTCACTGTCCTCACATAACTTAAGCATTTTTGCTCCCCCTGATTACTGGGAAACTCAGAACACCGAAGGAGTGCTCCAGGGTAAATAAGATAGGTTCCAAGAGACCTGGTCAGGCCTTTGCCTTTCTGGGCACAAAGTGCTGAGAGGGTCTCTCATCGCAGCCTTTCTGGGCCCACAATGTTGCCGTCGTCTGTGTCAATGGCAGGTCCCTGTTGCTCAGTGAGCAGACGAGTAGACAAACTGAGACTATCTTCACAGGCACATGGCACTGCCAGGTCCCCTGGGAGGACTCAAGAGACGCCGTGCAAGGTGTCCCTTCTGGGCCCAGGCATCGCCACCACTCTGATAAACTGAGGATTTGCAAAAGAGGGGAACCAGAGGAGGCTGCTGGAAGCTCCCACAGCACTGCCTTGTCTGCGGCCCAGTGTCTATCACTCAGGGCCCAACTAGGAAAGCAAAACTTGTTTTTAGGGTTCAGTACAGAAGCAAAAAGAGCAGAGGGGAAGGGGGATCTGCTGTATGCAGCGAAGAGGCCATACTGCTGCAGGCCAGGGCCACTGGGAAGGACCCAAGCCATGAGGAGTCAAAGAGGGGAGGAAGAACGTGGCCTCTTCCCCCTGCCCTCTGGATTTCTGTGGGTGCCTTCCACTAGCTGGCTGCAGCCAGAAGCCAGCTACCCTGGGAGGCTGTGGGCCCCACCCCCAGCCTGTGGCAGTGGAGAGTAGGGATGGGCTGATGAAGAGCAGCCCTGTGACATCTACCCTTGTGTGCTATGTCTTCGGAACCTGGCAGTTCTAGGCAGTGCTAAGACCTTGGGGAAGGAGGCAGAGGAGTGGCCTGCTTGGGTTTTGTAGGTTGTTTTCATTCTGCTTTACAGGGAGGGAGGGAAAGCCTTTCTTCACAGTTGTCCTTGCTTTCCTTTGGAGGAATCTGCCCACTAAAGCACCCCGCCTTGTGCTCCCCTCCGGAAAGCCATGTCCTGGTTTCTGTGTGCGCCCCATGCCTGTTCCTCTCTTCCGAGAGTCTGTTTTCCCCCAGCCATGAGCACTAACCAGAGCAGGCCTCAGTGCTCAGGAAAGCTCTCTCCCATGCCTTGCCAGTGTGGCCTGTCTGTCTGTAGGAGAGGCCATCTATCTGTCAGTTTGTATTGTGTTTCCAATAAATTTCTGGAAATCATGCCTAGTGTCATGATATCTTTTCCTGGACCAGTGGCTCAACTGCTCATGCTGTCTCTAGGCTTTGGTGTCTGGAGGACCTTATCTGAAGGATGCCTCTGCCTGCTCTCAGAGTCTAGGAGAGGTAACAGGCCACCCCCAAACTGGCAGCAACCTTTCTCCGGGGTTGGATGTGTTGTTACTGCCTCACCAGCCACATCCTGAGAACGTGGTAGTTTCAGGAAGCTGTGCCCCCAAATAAGTGCCTTTGACTTAGCACCACTTAGGCTTAGAGGTGGGAACAACAGACAGGCCACCCACAGAGCCACTCCTGCACTGCTCTGGGGGCCAGCACTGAGTCCTGGGGGCACGTACTGGGGTGCTTGGGAAGGTGCAGAGACAGCTGCTATGCCCTGGCCCAGGGCTGCCCTGTCTGGCTGAGCACACTGCCTCAGCTCCTCCACTGAGGCAACCGTAGAGGAGAGTAAATCATGAGAGAGTCCCTCCCAGCCTGTGTGAAGGACCCTTGTTTGCTGCACTATGTGACAGATGATTAAAAAAGCAAAACCAAAGGAGACGGTGTATTTGCTGGGCTTGTGTTTATTTTTAAAATATCTATTATTTAAATTTTTGTAGAGGTGTATACATATATACCTGGACTTACATGTGCCATGGAACATATGTGGAGGTCAAGGGACAACTTCCTGAGTTCTCTCCTACCAGCTAAATCCTGAGGCTAGAACTTAGATTGTTAGGTTGATTGCGAGCACTCTACCTCGTGAGCCATCATCTCCTCGGCCCAGAACCAATAAACAGGAAAAGGGTTGGCTTATTGCATTGGCTTCCTTGTCAAGCAGACAATCGCATTTCCTTATGTCATTCGTACTTTCCAAATGAAAACAAAACAAAATCATAATTCCACCTAAAATGATATAACTATCTCACATACACCCACAAACATACTATCCCCACCGGCCCTAGAATTAAGTACCAAAGTCCCGTAAGGAACTTAAGTTCAATTTCTCCTGGTGGTTAGATCAATTACTATTACTAATGCTGTGATTTCTATCTTAGTCACTTGACTCAAAGACATCAGGAGCCCAAAGCGGCCAGGAGAAGTCAGAGCTTTTAGTTCAGTGTGTGTATGCTGGTGCACCTGTGCCTCGGTGTGTGTGTGTGTGTGTGTGTGTGTGTGTGTGTGTACAACTTGTGCCAGTCAGTTCTCTCCTTCCACTCTGTGGGTGTTAGGCTTGGACTCAGGTTTGGTGGCAGGTGACCTTAACCCGCCCTGCCATCTTGCTGGCCATCAGCTTCTAGTTCAGTGGAAGGTTTGGTTGCAGCTCCTGGAAATGCCCTCATACCCTCGAACCAAAACTTCTAGACTGACAGAGCATAAAGTCACAGGAAGAGAGCTGTGGGCGCTCACTCTCCAGATCACTTTTGTCACCATGCTGAGGGGCCGTTTTGTAAGTTTGTTTGTTCTCATATTCCAAGACCCAGCTGTTTTGATCCCGTGTCATGCCCTGATGTCTCACCCTACAGAGCCACGTCTAAGAATCTTTCCACAGAAGTCAGCTTTCTTCAATGGTGTTGTTTCCCAGCCGAGAAGCCTTCCTGCTACAGGCCGGCTGAAATCACGCACCCACTCCCTTCAGGACGTTACAGCAGAGTATCCAGACCCAAGCTAGACTGCCACTTACTAGCGGTGGGACCTTGCGAAAGTCACCCAACTTCGCTGTGCCTCAGAATTCTCCTCTGTGAAATGCAACAATCTCAGGGCTAAAGAAATCACACGTACCACACAGAGCCTGGCACCCAGGGTTTGTTACTGTCAGCTCATTCTCCTTCCCACCGTTGTTTTCTCTTCTCCTCCACCCCCCTCCTCCTGAAACTATATTTAAATCTCTCTGTTCTGTCCACAGGACGACAGAACACTCTAACCACCAAAACCTCGGTCCTCTGCCTACTTCACCTTGTCTCCCTTTACTGGCAAAATAACTGAAAGAGGAGAAGTGTGTCTCCATTACCTCAAGTCCCATTAATGCCTCAACCCATTACACTGCTTTATGGCTTCCATTCTGCGCTGGCCCAGCCGCTCACAGAGCTCGCTGTCAGCAAAGTCACTAATGACTGCCTACAGCGCCAAAGGTCTGAGTGTTATCCCGTCTGAGTGGCTGGAGCACTCAGAGCTGGGGTCACCTCCTCCTTACTGCGCTGGCCTCCTTGTTATCTGCCCAGAGACACCGACATCACTCCTAGCTGCCCCTCCCCCACAGCTTGGCCTTGAACACCTCATCTTCTTGGGTGCTGGGATCACAGGCATGTGCCACCACACCCAGCTTACGACTTAGGTCTTGTGAAACTTTTTTTTTTTTTTTTATAGTAGTGGTCAGGGCATTATTCACTTGGGTGTCCATCCCAGCAGCTGGACACAGAAGACTCGCCTGAGCGCTTGGCTTCCTGTAGCATGCAGTTAGGAAGCACATTTGAAGATGCTCTGTTCTGGCACGGAGGCACTTTTCCTTCATAAATGGCGGTTTTATTCCATCTTTTCTAATGGAAATAGCTTTACTTGGGCAGCAATTGCCTTCCCTAATGTCTTCTTTTCCTTGCCACAGCCCTCATCTTCTATTTAAAGCTTTCTTCGGAGCGTTTTTTTCTGGGTCTTTTTTTTTTTTTTTTTTTTTTTTGTGAGTGCCCCCTACCTGCAGGGACTTTTAAGAGATGAATCTTGGTCCACTTTACTCTCTTACTGAGATCTCATCCATTACCTCTGCCTTTCCACTCCAGCTCGAGGATGCTTCGGTGTCTTGATCCCCTGGAGGCTTTCCACACCGAGGCTCAACCCTCTCTAAACCTGCTCTTTCCCCAGTGCTGTCCTGAGTCACTGCCCACCCATCACCAGGCGCTTTCCCTGCTCAGCCCGGCAGCCCCCGTGAGCTTGTACCCTGTGCTCTTTGCTCTTTGCTGGGAATCACACCCTGAGGGTACAGCTCTCTGCCTCTAGCTTTGTGTAGCCGGTTGGAGGCTCAGTAAAGGCTGGGTGAGCCTTAGTGACTACTGGCCCCTCGCTTATCTACCTCACTCACCCTCTACACAGGAGTCCTTGGAGGAAAGCAATGGAGGCTGCTGCTCTGTGCCCTGCATAGGAAAAGGTTCCACCGGAAGGAAGAAAGATAAGCCACAAAGTGCTGGCCTAGATTCACACGGTGTGGGCTGGAGCCCCAACATGTCCAGTTCACCTTGCACCCCTGTACTGCTGCTCTCCCTTCTTTTCCTTTTCTTGTTCCCTTCCTGCTCCTCAGAGGTACTTTCCTCTTCAGTGCACTGATGTTGGCAAGGGCCAGGGTCATGGTCTCCATTCCACAAATGAAGGAGCAAGTCCGGAGAAGGGTACACCGGGCCAGACCAAGGGAGCCCTGCTTTCCCTGCGGAGTGTAGTGGCAGCCTAACACCCAGCCTCAGTGGGGCAGGCCTAGGGAAGTTGGGGCAGGCGGCAGTGGAGCTGGCAAGTGCTGTGAGAGCCTGAGAGTATAGCCAGAACTGTAGAGAGACTCCAGGGCTGGCTAGGAGCTGGAGACACACCCTCCCCAGGGACTCTTTCCGGGCAACCTTGTGCCTGTGCTTGGGGGGCAAAAACAGCAGTGCAGACGTGAGAGTATCCAGATATTTCTCTTATATTAGGTTGGGCTGCAGCAGGCAGCTAATGCAGAGATGGCGGGGGTGGGGGCGAGTGGGGCTGGAGGCGATGACACTGAGGATGCTCTGATGCCATCAAGTACAAACATGGTAGACACCTGGATGCCAGGCCCTCTGGGTGGCCAGCAATGACAGTTGCTCAGGCCTGAATCCCCAGAAGTGTCAGCTGTTTTAGAGAGGGAGAGGTGTTGACTTGGAATTGTTCAGCCTCAGGCTGAGGCTGGCTGGCCTCCATTGGCCTTCTGCTCCTTGGTAGGATGTTCATAGAGGGTGGAAAAGGCACAGTAGAGACGAAGGGAGGGGGCAGGTGGAGGAAAAGGCAGTGCAGACAGAAAGTCAGCCAAAGGCAGACAGGCCTGACCTGGAGGCTGGTTGGATGGCCCACAGGCCTTCCTGCCACCTGGCTTTTCTTTGATATCACTAGTGAGTTTTCAGAAAAGGGAAGTGGGTAGAGACACCACGCAAACTGGTTTCAAACTGTGCGCTTCCTTCTCACCCACTTTTTCCCTTTCCTCCACAATGCTATGGCTCCCTCCTCTGCCCTAATCCTGAGGCCTTCTTCATGATTCAAGCAGGTCAGGTGTGGACTGAAACTCCAGAGGGAACTGGGGAGGGGGAATCTGGTCTCATACAAAAGACCCAGAAGCCCGGAGACCTGAGGGGCCTACCCAGGGACTAAGTCTATCATCAGTGTCATGGTAGCAGTAAACGTCCATTAAGGGAAAACTATTTCCTTATGGCCAAGACATAAACTCTCTGGCCTGGGTGGAGACCCAGCATTCCAGCTGGGCAATTCAATCCCTGGACTAAGGGACCATCGCTAGGAAGGCAGGTGTTCTGTAAGCCATGCTAAGGGGACAGGAGGAACAGTTCACCCCTTCATGAGATGATGCCATTTCCTTCCCTGAATTCACACCCCCCTAGAGCAATTGGCTTTTCCTCAGGAATGTGTACCTCTCCTTATTTCTATCATTGTTCTAAGCAACCTTTCTTTAAAAATCCAGCTTTCCTTACTCTGACTCTGAAGCATGCATGTCCTTTCCTTTTTGCCATTTGGCTGCATGTCTGGTCCCACTCAAATGGCAGCTGCTGAGATTTACAGCTTGCCTGCTTTGGGGTTTTTCTTTTAAATGCTAATAAAATTGTCCTCTGTCAGAATCAGGTGCTGTCACTTTCTTGGAGAGCTGTGAGGAGAAAATGAGGAAGCCTAGTTGTCCCTTCTTGACAGAGGGAGCTGCCCCTTTTGTGCTCTAGAGCATCTCTAGACACATTTTCCTCCCAGATCTGGCACAGGGAAGCGCCCTGGTGCAGCCAAGCAGGGGCCAGGCCACCCTGGGCAGTGGACATTTGGAGGTGCCGAGGCAGTCAGTCCTTCTTTGTTTACAGGAAAGGCTTTAGGGTGGGAAGGCGGGTGCTGTCATATCCCTCAGGGCCAGAAAGCCCCCTCAGCAAAGTTGGGTCCCCTTTGCTCTCCAGTGGAGTGTGTCAGAGCAGTGACGCCAGACTGGGGTAAGGAGACAGGGTTCTAGTTCCCTTTTCCGAGGAAGCTCTGCGTGTAAGCCTAGGCCGATGCAGACCCGGTATTGTCAGTGTCTCACCGAAGCCCCTCACTGAGCCCAGGCTGCCCGGGGAGGCTGGGCCTGTCTCTCCACGGGTGCCTCCCCTTTCCCATTCCTCCACTTGAAGAGATTGTGACTAGTGGTTAGCTCTGGGGGCAGGGAATTCTGTGTTCTAGGCATTTCTGTTTTCCACCATCAGCATGAACAGCTTCTGTGACTGAGAAAGAAACAGCAGAGTGGGGTTTCACTGTTATTTTTAAGTTGTGCTAACAGATAAATGAGTGAATGGGCACAGAGAAAGAGACAGAGAGGCACTTGGCTGAACAAGCACAGCAGGACCGGAGCGTGTGTGGGTCAGCGTTGCAAACACAGTGAGAAATGCACAAATGGTGGTGACACATGGCAACAGGCCCTCCAACTCCCTGTGGTCGCTGGCGTCCCTAAGCCCCAGCTGCCACACATCATAGGGGAACTCAGGGTCTGCCACCTACAAGCCATTGCACTCGATCAGCAGGATGCCTTTATTGAGAGGTGTCTTAGCGTCACGCTGCTGGGCCCCCGGGACATGTGCACCTGGCTGAACAGTGTAGGCCTCTGGCTGTTAGAAGGGAGGGGAGCTACTGGTACCCTAGGAGTCTGGCGTCCTGTGCTGACGATGGCAGGAGGGTCGGTGACAGCGAGAACCCACCACCAAGCAAGGGGCCTGTTGAGATGCGTGATGAGGTCCATGCGATGCGGTGAGGCAGAAAGGGCTTGTCTGGAAAGGGCACCCACCCACGAGGGTCAGCCCAGTGGCCTCTTACAGGCAGGGTCCTGTGTCACAGACAGGGCCACACACCCCTGTGCTCGGTCCCACATGTACCTGTGAAGACACAGATAGGCAAGCATCAGGCCAGGCCAGAGCCCGGGGATGCCAGGGAAAGGGGGTCAGCCTCACCATTTCAGAGTCCTTGACTATACTCACGAAGTCCCAGCAGGCACCAGCAGGCTGTCATCTGGGTCCAGGCTCACACACTGTCCTCCCATCGTCACCTTAGAGGAGCCCTCCTGTGAAAGGGCAGCAGAGTCAAGTGGAGGCCGAGGAGACTGAACTCCAGGCCAGCCTGAGCAACTTAGCGAGCCCTGTCTTAAGAAAAAGTGTGTGTGCGGGTGGGCACACAGCAGGGGTGAGGGGGTTCAGTAGAGCTCTTGCCTTGCAGGAGGCCCTAAGTTCCAGCCCCAACACCACTAAAACAAAACAGAACAGCAAGAGAGGGTCCGGGCACTGCCAGGTCTCTAAGCCTGCTTTAATGAGAGTTCTGTGGGAGCCTGAGGTCCAGAAACAACCCGATGGTGTCCATGGACGAGAAGTCGTGCCACCCTGTCCTGGGATCCCACTTGCCAGCTGCCACAGCCACACGTCCACATCCTGTTTCGGGCCTTTGCTGCTACCTTGTCCGTGGGCGATGACCTGGTGGGAGACCAAACAAGGTTTTTTGGGGGGATCCTGCCCAATTTGGGAGATGGTCCTAACCCTGGTCCTCAACCACTATGACTCTCAAGGGGCAAGACATGACCATTGCCACAGCCTCATCCCCATGTGGCAACCGTTACTTGTCAGGGACCAGAAAGGGAGGCCTCCCTGCCTCCACCATCCTGCTACCTCTTCATTATTCACAATCACACACGTGGGCCCTGCTTATGCACGTCACCAGCTCACACACAGACATGCCCACCCCAGCTCCTCGGATCTCCACCACCCTTCTTGTGAGCTGTTCAGAGTGTGACCTGAGAAGAAAGAGCTAGAGGCTGAGGCCTGTCTGCCCTGTGTTCACGGAGGGACTGTGCTCCTGCTGGCTGTTAAGTAGGGATTAATTTTTTTTTTGCTGTGGATATTTGCTGTGGAAAAGCAGAGCAGATAGACAAGGGCTGGGAGGAAGCCATTGCCTACAGCAGTGGTGGGTGGAAGGGGGGCTTCAGGTTTTGTGTCCCATTATTACAGCCCTCCATAAGCTTTGGGTGTCCCTGGTACCAAAAGAGGAGTCCAAGCCTCTGTAAGCCTTCTGCCCTGGAGTAACTACTGTCCTTCCTTCCTTCCTTCCTTCCTTCCTTCCTTCCTTCCTTCCTTCCATCTTTTCTTCCTTCCTTCCTTCCTTCCATTCTCCCTTCCTTCCTTCCTTTCCTTTTTTTCCTCTCTTCCACCTGCTCCTTCTCTTTCTTCCCCCTTTCTCCTTTTCTTCTATTTCTTCTTCTTCCTCTTCTTCTTCACCATCAACATCATTGTCATCATATGTGGATACATGTTGTGTACATGTGGGCATACATGCCATGTCTTGTGAATCAGAGGATGACTCGTGGAACCAGTTCTCTTTCCATCTTCATATGGGTCCTGGTGATCAAACTCGGGGGTTGCCAGGCCTGCACAGTAGGCACTTTTACCCAGTGAGCTCTCTCACTGACTCACAGTGGCTGTTTCTAACTGCACAGGCTGTGCCATTGGAAAGCTGCCACACGCGAACACCAGCATCCTTATAGCTGTCTCTGTTACACCTTGTCCTCTGGCTCAGCCTCACAAAGGACGGGTGATGGCTTTGAAATGCTGCGCTAGACCCCTCATTCAGCACCCAAGTGAAACCCCACTGACTCCAGGGCATGTCCTCTCCCCTCCCTCTAGCTCAGCAAAGTTTGAGGAGCAGTTAGCAATCCACCCTAGCTTCCCCACCTCGCTCTGGCCAGCTGTAGCTGTTTGCAGGGCCGTTTCAGCCCTTCAGGCATCTTTGGTTTTCCCTCCTCTAGAATGCTCCACCTACCACCCTCTCTTCTTCCTGCAAACCTTCATACCAGCTTCACAATTCTGCCTGGAGGCTGGAGAGATGGCTTGTTCTCACAGAGGACCCAGATTCAGTTCCCAGGACCCATATGGTCATTCATAAGCATTTGTTCCAGAGGGTCCAATGCCCTCTTCTGGGCCTCCAGGGCACCAGGCAAGTATGGATGCACTCACACTGATAAACATAAAATAAAATAAATGAATCTAAAATTTTTTTAATTAAAAGAGCCTGTATGCACATCTCCTTTTCCAGGAGCCTCCCTTGGCTTTTTTCCTTTATCCTCCTATGACATTCCATGTTTTCTCTATTAAATAAGCTGTCGCATGACTGACAGCTGCGAGTTAACTTACTCATAGCAACTCAGCTATCTTTTGTGTAGCAAAGCCCAAAGCAGTAGGAATGCTGGACGAAAGGCCAGCTTGTAGGTTCTCTATACATAGCTTGCCAGCCCTCCACCAAAAACTCTTTCCCTTCAGCTTCCAAGCACCATGTGCCAAAAGCTCGGGGGTGGGGTGGGGGGAAATAGTGGGAAGGGTAGGTAAGTGGCAGGCACCCAGGGAACTGCCAATGAGCGAAGAACCGCCCACTCTGAAAGCCAAGTGTCCTTGGGACCATGGAGCCACCAGAGAGTTCCAGTGACAGCAACACTGTTGCTGAGCTGGAGAGGGAACAAGGCCATTCTCATGAAGTCTCTATAAATGTGGGGGGAGGGGGAGGAAGGGAGAGAGAGCTTGAGTCCCACTTCTCAGGTGCTGGATAGATGGATATTGAGTGCCTTGAGCCGTATTACCTGCGTCTCATAGGTGTCCCCAAATAGGCTGAGGGATGTGCCTGCCCGAAGCTCCCTGGAGTGAGCAGCTAGCCAGGCCTTCAGTGACATGGGCTCCATGATGGACCGTGGACTCAGCGGGAATGGCGGCTCCTTGAGCAGCTGGTCTGTGACAAGGACACACTGCTGAGCAATGACCTCCAGGCCCAGCCCACCCAGCCCCTACAGCCAGGTCCCAGGAGCCCTAACTCAATAGCCAATATAGGACTTGGATGCCACCTAATGACACAGTAGCTATATAGGGGTGCTACTTGGTGTTGTCATCTTGGTACCTTAAGTACTGGGCAGAGGACTCAGGAAGAGGTCCCTGGGACCCTGAGTCAGGACCCATCCCACTAGAGGAAGGGAGTGAGGGAGAAAGGGAAGGAAAATGCAGCGGTGAGGGGACTCACCAGGGTTGGGCTTTCCTGTTCGGTACTGCTCAGAGCGGAAGAACCTGCAGGGACAAACAGAGGAGGGGAATGTCAGCATTCCTGTTAAGATGTCAGTGAGGCGCACACACACACAAGCACACACACACACACGCACACTCACACACACACACATGCACATATCCGAACATATACGCACATGCACACACATTCACAGAGCCAGCACACATTCATAGATCCTCACATGACTTAATTACCTTACTTCCCTCCCAACTGTGCAGAGCAGCTTGTCCCATCCCTAAGGTGGGAGACTCTTTTCCCCTCCCACCCCTGATGGCCACAGACCACCGGGCATTACAAAACTGAAGGGCAGTGAAGGGAGGGGCCCAGCTGGGGACTTACTCTTGGATGATGGGGGCCAGCTGCGTTCCAAGGTCCTTGCAGTAGAACCATTTCTCAAAGAGGACATCCACAGTGTCCCCGACATAGTACCTGCCAAACCAGAGGTCAAGGTAACTCACTCTCCATTGCTTTGTGGCAGCCTGGTGCAGGCTGCGCTCGGCTCGAGGGCCCCTTTCTGAGCCCAGGCACTGCATAGCTATGCTGTACTTGTTACCTCTGTTGGAACAGCCCAGGGATCACACTTACGCCTGGCGTGTGCAAAGCAGTTAACAGAACGACTCGACTCATCAGGGATTACACAGCCTATAGACGTGGCAGAGCAGGCTGCACTCAAGACTGAAGCTTGGAGAACATTTAATCCAAGTGTATCTGTTTTCAGCAAAGGGAACTTGAAGCTGAGCCTTAATCTTGGACCGGCAGCTGGAAGTGCTGCTTTGTGTTCTTTGGGCCCTGGGTCATTGTACACAGGAACTTCAGCAGCCAGGGCAACCCCCTCCCCCCCACCCCAGAGGTCAGAGGTCACCTCTGCTGCACAGCTCTGGCCTCCTCTGGCACACGCAGCCTTCAGTCACCCCTGCCGCTCATGTCCCCAAGGGCAGGGAACACCAGGGCAGGCAGAGCCGTGCTGTGCCATTGGTCCTTACTCCGGCACACAAGGCAGGCGCTGGGAGCAACTGTCCCCAGAATGCCCAATCCCTACACCATCTCCAGCCCAGCCCAGTTCTGTCTGCTCTTCAACCCTCGCCAGAGAGGCAGGGAGAGGCTGCAGATGTACTGTGCACCCACGCAGCTTCTAACCTGGGACCGAGCTGGCTACCAGAAAGCTTCATTATGGGGCTGCAGTGCCCTCAGGAATGGACTTCAGGGTGGCATTTTAATGTTGAGTTCCTGGCTTTTATTAAAGGTCAAAAGCAGCCAGAAGAAATCCGTTATTAAATTTGCTGTAAAATGTTATTGAGGACACCAGTAACTCACCAGAGTCTCCGCCATAGAGCACCTTAGAGGGACCCCTTTTAAAATTTAAGGCCAGCCATCTGCCTATCCAACAGGTCATTATGCTGTAGACTACAGTGCAGCCACCAGCAGTGTGTATGTGTATACATATATATATTATATATATACTGTGTATATACATACATACATATATGTAGGAATTTTTAACAAGATGAGAAATACTTGTGAACTTTTCCAATGGGCATGTGGCTTCAGTTATGCAAACTGGAAGTTTTCGGTGCCTCATGACTATTTTTTTTTTTTTTACATTTAGTTATTTAGTAGGTGTGGTCACATGCCATCACATGGGTTGTGAGGTCAGAAGACAACTTTCCGAAGTTCTCTCCTTGCAGCAAGTGGATCCCCAGAGTGAAACCCAGGCCCTCAAGCTTGGCAGCCAGCGCCTTCACATGGAGCCAGACGGCTGGCTCTAACATCAACTTCTTTCTTTCTTTCTTTCTTTCTTTCTTTCTTTCTTTCTTTCTTTCCTTCTTTCTTTTTCTTTCTTTCCACTAAACAAAGCAAAACTTAAAACACATGCAATGCATGTAGTAAGACTGAAGAATGAGGAGAGCTGTGAACACAGGAGGGTCACTTCACGTCTAACAGGAGAATGACAAAGGACTTTTGTTTCTGCTTTTTAATTACTTGTTTCCTTGGGAGGAATAAGAGGAATAAATAATCCACAAACCATAACATCCTCCCTTCACTGGCAGGTAATTTTAATTTAGCTCACTTTGAATTGTTATGTTTCTAGTCTTTGAGAGGGAATATGTATGATTTTGACTCATTTAAAAAAATGAGCATTTAAATATGCTCATTATAACAGAAGATATGATTCTGGTAACTTGTTGAGAAATTTGAGTTTTCTTTGAAACTTTAAAAGCAGGAAATTATTTGGCTCTCTGAGCTTCAAGGACTTTCTTCTTTCAGCACACAACAGTCTAGGACAATGGTTCTCACCCTTCCTAACACGTCAACCCTTTAATACAGATCCTCGTGTTGTGATGACTCCCAACCATAAGGTTACTTCATTGCTCCCTCGTGACTGTAATTCGCTACTGTGTGAATTGCAATGTTTTCCTATGATCGTAGGCAACCCCCGTGAAAGGGTGAAAGGCTTGTTCAACCCCAGTGAAAGGGCGCTAACCCACGTGCTGACAACCGCTGCTCTGGAGACTGGTGGAGCCCCAGGGAAGAGGGATGGAGTCTGACTTTACCCTCTAGGACCTGGTTCTTCCACCTTGCTGATCCAGTATGCACACTGGGCTTTGTATTTCTCTGCAATGCCAGGTCTGGCAAGTTGCTTTACCAGGGTCTTGTTTCTTCTCCAGAACTAACAGAACACAGTTCTAGTATGTGCAAGGCCCTAGGTTCAGCCCCCAGAGCTACAAAAAGAGCAGATGGTAAGCCCCCAGCATCATGGGGGAATATAGGGTATACAGATCCACACAGAAACCCTTAGCTGGTGCCTGCAGCATAGCTACTCCTGACCAAATGCCCATGCTTGCCGTGATCTGGGGAAGAGACACGAGTATGAGCACTGGCCGAGGAGAACTTCTGCAAGCTCAGGCTGCTAGCTGCAGCAATATTTGCCTATATCAAGACACGTGGCTTTCTGGGTTCCTTCATCCTCCCTTTCTGCATCACCCCTCTGCACCACCAATTTCCTAGCAGGCTTGCAGACAGCACAAATGCAAAGTGCAGCTGAAGTTTTCATCTGAATCACAAAGAGCATCCCCTCCCTTCATCATCAAACACATCCTCCCCTCTTTGGTCAGCCAGCACATCCAGGGTCTCCATCACCTCCTGTTGCGTAGCGCTCTAGTATCTTGGTGGTCAGGAAGTACTTTCTGGAGTCTATCATAGATCCTTCCTGCTATACTTTTGAGCTATATTCCTCTGCTGGTAGCCCTCTGATCACCCAAGCCCCGCAAGACAGGAGCCATTACCTTAGCCCATCGAGCTCTGTTTCCAGCCGCCTTCTCTCAATCACCAGTCCCATGGTGTTGGCAAACCTCTGGGGGGAGTGGGGAACCCTGGCAGGCAGGAGGAATATCTGTAGGAGCAGAGAACAGGAGTCCAGAGAGGCTGCAATTCCTTGAGGTGACCTCAGTGCCCCCAGCCTCTCCACCCTGGATCCCACTCTGGCCTTAGGGAACATTGGCCTGTGCTCAGAAAAGGGGAAGCCCTGAGGATAAGCAGGAAAACCAACCAGGGTGGGTTTCTGCTCTGATGCTCCATGCCTTTCCTTCCCCTGGGGTCAGCCTCACCTCTCCCTGTCGTATGACCACATCCCGGTGTTTTCCTTGCTCCAGGACACGGAGAACCATGTCTCCCTCCAGCTGGTAGAACACCTGTGGGCAAACAAAGACCCAGAGACCTCCCTGCTCAATCCTTTAGATCCTTAACTTCTGCCGGGGATCTCGATTCTTACCAGAAAACTGGAAAAGCTTCCTGAAGGCCTCAGGCCTTATGAACACCCTCAGCACTCCTGTCCTGAGGCCCCTGCACCCCCAGTCCAGGCCACAGACAGGAAAGCTGGAGACATACAAGGCATCACAATGGAACATGTAGGTATCCATCGGATTACCCAGGATGTAACAGCAGGTGCCTGGCTAGGAGGAGGGATGTAGAAGGCTGGGTAAGAAGCTCCCTAAAAAATTCCGTGATGCAGCCGTGATACTCCTTAACTTAGCCTCTTTCACGCATGTCAGAAATCTCACAACCCCAGCATCAACATTATTAGCCCCATTCTGAAGAAAGCTGAAGCTCAAAGCAGCTGACCTAAGCTAGGGAGTCCTGGAGCTGCTGTTGGGACGGCAGCCTGTGTGAGCTCTGGGGCCTGTGAACATTCCTCCAGCCATTGAGGTGCTCTGGCATTGGGCTGTGGAAGTTGGCAGCCTAGGTTGTTGGAGTTGGTGGCTGGACTCTCTCCCTAGGGAGAGCCTACAAAGTTTTCCATTCTATCCTAAAATCTCGGTCAGCACCTCATGAGCCGGGACATGATGACTCGTGCCTCTAAGTGGCAGAAGGATTGCCTTGAGTTTGAGGCCAGCCTGGGCTATAGAGTGAGACCTTGTCTCAAAAAACAAAGCAAGCAAGCAAGCAAACAAACAAACAAACAATCCCCAGAGGTTCCAATTACATAGTAGTCCATAGATAACATAGATCCATATGTAACATAAGTTCATGTATAACATAGGGTCATATGTAATATAGGTGACAGTGTTCATGGTTTTGAGGGAGGTAAAGCTTTCTACACTTTTTATGTTTTCTGCAATAAATGGTATTTTCATTAGTAAACCCATATGATTGAAGATGCAGCTCCATAGCAGAATGTTTATTCTATAGTATGTATGAGGCTCTTAGTTTAATCTCCCACAACACACACACACACACACACACACACACACACACACACCCCTTACATGTTAATACAAATCAGGAAAATCTATTGGGTTTTTCATAGGAAGCAACTGAGCTTGTGGTGTGTGTGTGTGTGTGTGTTCAGTCCTCAGTATAAGCCTTGAGTCCTTTCATGATAGAAGAGGACCTCAGAGCTATGGGGAGGGGCTAGGGTCTCCAGGCCCTGCAAATATCAGAGAAACTTGGGTGGAAAGGGGCCAGATTCAAGCCTTTTCCAGGCTGACAAAGAGGTATTAACAGCCATTGATCAAAACTAGAAGACAGCAGTGGAATTTTTCTGCCTTGCTCCCTGCCCCATGGCCTTCCATGTGATGAGGGGTGGGCCTGGCCTGCAGCAGAGGCCATAGCCCTGACAGCAGAAAATAGCCCATGGCAATCCAAAAGGAATTATGCTCCTTGGGAAATAAATGTTTGAGGCCTACGGCTAGCTGGAAGATTAAGTGTGCCAGCTCACACAGATATTAAATTGTGTCTGGCTTCTCTTCTGTGACCTGGAAAGGCCTCACTGGCAGACAAGCCGGTGACAGGTAAGGACCCACACCTATTAAGTACCTACTCTGCACACATCGCCTTTTTCCACAGGCAGAACTATAGGCCTAAGCACTGCAGGTTGAGGGTCCAGGATATGGCCTGTTTAGTCACACATCTAGCCAGAGAAATGTCTTCTTCCCAGCCAATTGCCCTCATTCTTGGCAATGGCCAGAGAAAGAATGAAGTGGGGTCTGAGTGGTAAGTGGGTCCAGGGCACCTAAGGGATGTTGCAGAGGCCAGAGCTCAGCCAGGAGGGAAATCCAGCCCAGCCGAGCCAGGGCTAGTTATGCTTTAAACATCAGCCAGAGCGACTGCTCAAGCTGTGGGTGGGGACAGGGAAGGACAGAGAGGATGCTGAGCCTCCGCCCAGGGACTGGAGAGGTACCAAACCCCGCCCTCCTACCAAACAGTAGGTCCAAATCTCACAAACCTACCTCAGCCAGACTTCCCTCAGCCTCCAAGGGTCCCTGCACACTGAAGCCAGCCCAGCTCAGATGAATCACAATATGGGCTGTCCCCAGGGCTCAGGGACACTGTTTTACTTAGGGTTATAGACGTTGTGATGAGACACCATGACCAAAGCAACTTGGGAAGGAAAGGGTTCATTTGGCTTATGCTTCCATATTACTTCATCACTGAAGAGAGTCAGGACAGGACTCAAACAGGGCAGGAACCTGGAGGCAGGAGCTAGTGCAGAGGCTGTGGAGGGGTGCTGCTTACTGGCTGGCTCTTCATGGCTTGCTCAGCCTGCTTTTCTTTTTTTTTTTAGAACCTAGGACTGCCAGCCCAGGGATGGCACTACCCACAATAGACTGGGCCCTCCAACTAATTAAGAAAAGATCTGGCTTGCCAAACCTTACGGAGGCCCTATTTCAATTGAGGCTCCCTCCTTTCCAATGACTCTAACTTGTGTCAAGTTGACATAAAAACCAGCTGGCACAGACACACATCCACCTGAGCAGCACAGAGAGAACCCAGAGACGAGCATGGGCAAAGAAGAAGGATAGGCGGGGGACAGCAGGCTGGACACTGACAGCAAGCCTAACTGTCGAGTGGAGATGGGGCTGAGGAGGCCAGCAGGAAAGGCTAAGCTGGGCCTCTCGCTGCCGCCACTCAGCTCTGACCCAGCTCCACTTTGTAGTTTTAGATTTTTTTTAAAATCTTTTTTCATCACAGGAAACCAGTTTTCTGGGAGGTGTTCAATGGCCAGGAGAAGATCAAGGTTTGTGGAACTGTTTTGCTCAGCTCACGCCACTGCTGCAGGCCCATTGCCCTCTGCCTGCTGTTCTGGTGCCCAACTCTCTCTCTCTCTCTCTCTCTCTCTCTCTCTCTCTCTCTCTCTTTCTCTCTCTCTCTCTCTGGATGTGCTGA